>NW_020799096.1:8443733-8483554 GCF_003259725.1 Athene cunicularia
GACAACACAGCTCTGAGCCATTCCCACGCGTCCTGGCGCTGGGTCCCAGGGAGAAGAGCTCAGCACCTCCCTCTGCCCTTCCCCTCCCCAGGGAGCTGCAGAGAGCGGTGAGGTCGCCCCTCAGCCTCCTCCTCTCCAAAGCAGACAAACCCAGAGCCCTCAGCCACTGCTCACAGGACATGTCTGCAGACCCTTCACCAGCTCTGCTGCCCTCTTCAGGACACATTCAAGTAGCTTCATGTCCTCTTTTAAGTTATGGGGCCCAGAACCACAGGCAATACTCCTGGTGAGGCTGCACTAGCTCTAAATAAAGGGGGATAATCCCCTCTTTTTCCCGGCTGGTTACGCTGGGTTTGATGCACCCCAGGGTGCGGTTTGCCCTCTTGGCTGCCAGGGCACAACTGCTGACTCCTGACCAGCCTCCTGCCAACCAGCACCCCCAGACCCCTTTCTGCGGGGCTGCTCTCCAGCCACCCCTCTCCCAATTTAGACTGGTGCCCAGAGTTACTCTGTCCCAGGTGCAGAATCCGGCATCTGTCCTTGTGCAGTTCCGTGCCACCGATGAGTGCCGACTGCTCCAATCTATCCAGATCCCTCTGCAAGGCCTCTTGTCCCTCGAGAGAGTCAACAGCACCTCCCTGTTTAGTATCACCAGCAAACTTACTACCCGTGCATTCAACTCCTGCCTCCAGATCACCGATGAAATGTTCTCAGCTTTCAGTTTTGACTTTGGCTACTTTTACATTGTTAGCAAATATTTTTCTTTTTGCTATGCAGCTGTTTTGCAGATGATCACCAGTTATGGTGAATACCCTGAGCCCCAACACTTACTCCTGTAGAACTTCACCAGCAATCAATCCTTCCTTGTGAAACTGGATCGTACATCAAGTCTATGATTTCAATCTATGAAGAACCCTTTGCTGCTTGTTTCTAGGCCTTTTTTAAATCCTGTTGAAGGATTTTAACACAAGCTTCTAGGTGCTTTTCCAAGTGTAAAAAGACTATACCATCTGAATCAGTTGTTGACAGTTCCATCAAGTTCTTCTAGAACATCAGATAAATGGGAGGCATAACTTCCCTCTCCGTAATCCATGTTCACTTTTCCCCAACACGAGAGATAAAAGATATATCCATGTTTTTTTTTTTTGTTTGTTTGTTTTTTTGTTTTGTTTTGGGTTTTTAAAAATTTTTTTAAATAGCACTTCTATTGATTTATCCAGTAAAGAAGTAAGAATTACTGGCCTGTGTTTCTATGGATTTGTCATGCAGCCTTTCAGATACTATTGGTGTCATATTCACTACTTTCCATTCTTCTAGTATTAGAACTTCCTTTAAAGACAATTTACACACCACAGTTAATCATCTAGAAATACCCTGCTTTGAGATCCACCAGTGTTTTAGGTGGATACGTACTGCTGCATGTATTTTCATACTGTTTATTGCTTTTTTTCCCTATGTTTTCTACAAATAGTTTAATTTCAGAAGTCTCCATGTTAAAAAAGGCTCCATTCTAGACTTTCCCTGAACACTTTCATAATAAAAACTTATTTGATACTTCAAAGAACTAATTTGGTTTTCTGCTGTTGTCTCTCTTTGTTGAAAAACTCTTTTTGCTTCCATTTTTCTACAGGTGGCTTAATATACAGCTTGGTGATAGGGCTCTCATTGATAGCTTTGCCAGTTTTAGCATATTGCTTCTCACCGAGTCTCTTGGCCTACTTTGTTGTGGCTTGACATTAACTTGCCAGAATGTAATGTTCTTTTCTGTTTTCCTTCTCTAGACACAATGTGCATTTTTTGAAGATATGTTTATGCCTAAGCTGTCTCTTTCCTTTGCTGTCTATCAAGGCTTGCTCTGGAAATGAGAGAGGGTTTTAAAAAAAGCCCACTATCATGAATTTAGCAATTTTCATACCACTTGAAAAGACTTAACTACTGCTTTTGATTTTCTCCCTCATTTTTATATAGTTCATTTTTTGTTGTAGTTTTTTTTTTTAACAGTTAAGCTTTCTCATGACGGATACTACTTTCTTGTTTGTACATCTTACAAGGACCTTGAGTCTGATCACATTAATCTCATACTAAGTGCCTTTCAGCTGTAGCATTCAGGTTCTGTGCAGTTCCCAGGGCAAAAATCGAGGATTGCTTCTCCTTTTGTGCTCTCTGATGAGGTGCTTTGAGGGGTGGTCTTTTGGAGCACTGAAAATGCAGTTTTCTCATGATGCCTCATTGTGATGTACACAGACATAGCTGAAGCCTGCCAGTGTTACTGATCTTTCTGTCCTCGACTGCTTGCACTGTGTTATCATCCTGGTCAAGTGGCTGGCAATACATCCCTACTATTACTATGTTTTATATCCAGGCATAATATTTCAGGTCATTACTGATTCTCTATTACTTGTTGATAGTATTAATTTAGTTACGTCCTTTGATTCTAACCTTTCCTAAACGTAGTGCCTGCCTTTTGCTCACAAGGTTTTCTCTGATACTTCTACATAATTTGAACATTGGTATCATGGTGTCTTACTGATGTCACCTTCTCAGCAAAACCTCAAGCCTGGCCTAGACGATCTCCAGAAATCCCTTCCAAAAAGCACTTCTATGATATACATTACAACTTGGTCTGAATTTTATGTTACCCAATTACAGGTTTTAGGGTTTCTTTTTAGAACATGTTTTTTTTTTTTTTTTTTTTTTTTTTTTTTTTTTTTTTTTTTTTTTTTTTTTTTTTTTTTTTTTTTTTTTTTTTTTTTTTTTTTTTTTTGTTTTTTTTTTTTTTTTTAACTGTTCCCTATCCAAAATATATTAAAAACTGTCTTTTAGCTTTATAGTTTTTGTAGGTTCACCCTTAGAGTCTCCTGGGTGAAGACTAACAAAATTCCTTGTTAGTCTTTGGTTTAAAACATCTCTAACTTATTTCAGTACCAGAAACTTAATTCCATACCAACTTAGGTGGAACCCACTTCCTTATAATTTTAAATTCCTTTTTACCACGCTGTTTTCTCAAGTGTATTTTGGTACTCTGCCTTTCTACTTTTCATGCTTCAGCTACTGGGAATATTTCAGAAGTGTTACCATGAGGATTTTAATAGATGTAAGTGGTTTATATTTCTAATCCCTTTTAGGTTATTTCCCATACATGATCGTGTGCTGGCAACAGTTACTATGAATATTCTCGAGACAATAGAGCCACTGCCACAACGGACAAAAAGGGAATTAGAAAGGGTTGTTTGGGGTTTTTTTCCCAGAAAAGATTCACAGAAACTTGAAGCAGACCAGAATCAAATGATAAGCGTGACATCACACCAGAAATCAGCGACCAGTTTTAGATTTGCTGTGATTCAGCCCCAACAAAATATACAAAATCATCTTGTCACCTGTCACCGCATGAATTATAAGATAGTAACTGAATGAATAGTAAATTAATTCAGTAACATGGTTTGATTCATTTCAGCATAAAAGCTGGTTGCAGTCACAAAAGAACAGGTTGGGGTAAGGCACAAGGAAGGAGAGAAAGGATACAGTATTTAAAAAAATATTTTTAAGAAATCTTGATAGTTTAATTTCTTTACCTAATTTCATTGTGCAACACTAGTTTTTCATTCCTCAGATCCAGCAGCATAAGCCTTTCCAGTATAACCCTGCAATGCAGCATATGGGAAGAGGCATTTAAAAACAACTATCAACACACTCATATTTCACAGGAGCAGCACATGTTATAATCTCCTTAAATGCCCTTATAATTTTGTTTTGGAAGTACACATTATTAATTAAAATGGGTTTCACTGTTTCCTAGAATGATAAATAAGTCATAAAATTCTTTAGAGGTGAATCCTACAGATGACCACCAAGCTTCGCTATTAATCTTGTACTACAGGCATCTAGGTAGTTACAGACTATCACAGCCAACTCAGAAGGAACAGTTCCTGATCTAAATGATTTTATAGCATTTACTCATAATGCAAACTACTATCTAAGGAGGGTCAGATGCGGTCCTCATTCAAGTCAAGGCAAATTTGGCATCGGTTTCAGGAGTACAAAACCTGTCTCATGTTTCTAAGCCTACAACATAGACTTCAGCAAGCAAAGGTCCTTCCTCCTGACATCACCCTGCAGCTTTGGAGCCTGTCACTGCTGAGCTGCCTGTACCTATAGATGTGAAGTGTGGCTGTTGAGCACGGTGGAGAGGCACATCCAGGTTATGTGCTTTTCAGCCTGCTAAAGGTGAGTCAGTCTCATCATGAGAAGTCAACCAGAGGGAACAGCAGTGAATACAACACACCCTATAAAAGCAGAACTTTTATTAAGCTCTTAAAATTGCTGCAGAGAATCTTGTATATGCTGTTGCCTTACTTAGGCCCATCACCTCTGATCTCTGCCATCTAGTACAGGCATTACAGCCCACTTTATGCATAGTTTACCAAAAAATCTGTTATGGTGGCTTTTTTTTTTTTTTTTTTAACCTAATCCTCTATACTGATTTTACTAAAAAATTAAAATTTATTCTGCCCTTCCCCAAAAAATGGCCTGCCATTTTCCCCTTTCCACCATATGCAATGTATTTTCATTCATTCCTCCTTGGTACTTAGAGACGAGTAAGTGTCCAGCTTCATTGTTCATTCACCAGTAATGAAAAGGTATTATATCTGCTTGTTGAGCTGATGCAAGATTAACAGCTTCAAAGCAGCCTGACATAGCTCTTGGTACAGACAATGGAGGAACAGAGGATTTCCACTGCAATTCCCAGGCAGTGAGAGCTGCAAGGGCAGTTGTCGGTTATGTGAGCAAGCAAGACAACAGGAGCAGTTACCTGCGAAAGAAAGAGGCGGGAAAGGAAAATCTGTGTGAGAGAAATGTGCTCAAATGCAGCTGCATTTATACCACTGCTAAGGAACTCGGCACTGTTTCTGTGAATAATGGTTGTAAAGACTGAGTAACACATCTGCCAAGCCAGGTGCTTAGGAACACCTGCCCTTTTGTTGGGGACCATGATCTAACCCCACATCAGTTTATAACGGTTTCGTCTCTGGGCTGGACTGCAACATTATAAAATACCCATGCACAAAGCCTTCAGTGTGAAGAAAGTGTTCTTGGTTATCTTTAAAAGGCCATGTCAATCTGAAGAGGTTCCTGAAGACTAGAAGAAAGCAAATCTCACTCTTCAAGGCTGTAGTCCTCATTTTAACTGATTCTCTGGGATACCATCATCTATAGGAATGGCAAGAAGTAGGACCTGGGGAACCACAGGCTCATCCGCCTCATCTCAACTCCTAGGAAGGTTATGGAGCAACCAGTGCTGGAGAAGGGGCACTGGACTAGATGATCTTGAGAGGTCCCTTCTGTGAGAGATGAAAAAACAGGCCTGTGAGAAACACAGACTGAGAATGAGATAAAAGTTGAGGCCCTCTGAGCTAAGGAATACCTCAAACACTTGCAAGACAAAACTTTGAGTCACAGGGTGCATTCTGTGGAGGTCGAAGCTGATAAAACTGCCCCAATAACACAAGATGCATCTGGAGAGGGAAACTCTAAGGAGACAGGATGGTTTTGCTGTGGTGCACCTGAGCAAATTTCAAGGGCCATCTGCCCAGTGAATGAACTTTGCTTCATTATCCATGAAATGCATATTAACACTCCTCAATATGCTAATGAAGGCTAACATGATCATGCTAATTACATCATCCCATGGAACACCTTACCCCCCCCTCCCCTGTACATAGGATACGTAGGCATGTGGGTCAGCCTAGGGGATGGACCCAAGGAAAGCGGGTATAGACTGAGCGGGAGGAAAGAGGGGGGGAGCTCGGAGAGTGCAGTGAAGCAAAGATGGATACCTCCTGGAACCCTCACCAGTGGGACTGACACGGGAACCCAGACCGGTGATCTCTATTCCCTCTATCTCCCTCCTTTCCTTTTTTCCCCCTTTTCCTTCACTACCATTAAGCAATGCAAGACATACTGTATTGTTTACCACAATTTGCTATATATTTAGCCAATTATCATGTGTCCAATTAGTATACTGTGGGTAGTTAATGAATGTTTGGACTTTGAGACTTGTCTCACTGTTGTCTGCTCTGTTGGGGATTTACAAATCTGAGTCACTTGTCTCCCTCATCTAAGCAGGACGTGACACCTTCCTACCTCAATTATTGTTCTGGCACCACTGAAAATTATTGTTATTCTGTAAAGTTCTCCTCCAAAGGAAAATGTTTTCCTTGGCTTGACGCTGGGGAATGAACTCCCCCAGGAACTGAGGATGAACAGAGATCAGGACATACAAAGCATGTACTTTTGATCTTGCCCACCTTAACACATACACAGCACAGTCTCTGTGTTTGCAGATACTGACTGAAAATCACTACGCAATTCATAACAAGGAACTCCCTCCAGTACACATACTTTGGGAGGGGGTGGGGGGGATGAGGGGAGGATGGAAGGAGAGAGAGAGAGAATAAATATAGGATAATGTAAACAGAACATAGTCCCCTTAGCGCATCACCAGAAAGGTTTTTGATCCTGCAGAGAATGAAACTCTGCATAGCACAGAACTGAGTTACGCCAGAAATATATTCCTGGCTCAGCTTTACAGAGAAAATACTTCCCAGTTTCGGTTTTATTTAGCTAAAGATCTCCATTACTTTGCAGAAATTCCAGATGAAGACTCTTAAGTTGGTGTTGGACCCACTGAAAAGTGCTTCAGTGATTCTTGTGACAGCATGTGCAAAAATAGCTGCTACTGAATTGGTCCCACTGAGTAAAAACAGTATTGTCACCTGCACCTTTGCTACTACTTTGTTGTGTGTAAGACACTGTAATGAGACAACTGCTCATTTTTAAAAACATTTCCATTAATCTGATTTTTTTAAAAATACACAACTGTTTATTGTGGCTCTCATCCCTCACTGCCACCAGACAGACAAATCTGCATCCTACGTGAACACTATTTGAAACACATCATCCAGCTGACATCTTGCTAAATGTGATTTTACAGCCATCAGACACCAAGATAGCGTTGCCTTGTCAACCTAATTGGACTTAAATCCTACTGGGATCAGACTAAAAGCAAGGGGAAGAAAACCCCAACCAACAATTCAGCTGCCCTCTGCAGCTCCTGCCACTTTCTAGCCCTTAATTACTCTACCACACCTCTGCTTCTGGCAGTTCCTCCAGGCTGGAGGGGTACCAACCTCCACTCAGCAGGTTTCTGACTCCTGCTGCTGCAGCACCACAACTAGTTAGTCCTAAGCACAACCCCGGAGCAGAAGCCACTGGCAGCCCTGTCTGTTCAGACTGCAGACTCCTGGGGGAATGTCACAGCCTAAATACGAGAGCCTCTACTGCAAAATTATGATTGCCATTTATCGATGCCTTTTAAAACTAAATTTAGGTCATTCCCACTATGACTCATTGACTTCTCCTAGAACATCTCACACATCCTATTCTCTTGTGCGTTTGATGCCTCAGACATTTCAGATGTCCTGTTTTCTGCATAATTTAGTATTTTATTATAGTAAAAGAAAGCACACATTGTCTTGAAGAACAGAAAAACCATCATCTAGGGATTTCTCTAATGCCAAGGGAAAATTAATCTTTCATGGCACAGTGGAGTAAGAAGACAGTCCCAAAAGTATATAATTAAAGAGTCATTCTCTAAACGTGGTACTTCGTTTCTTACGAGTCTTGTTTAAATTGTTTTGAGAGTACAGCAATTGATTTAGAGGTAGTATTTGGCAAAGATAAACTCTTTTCTAGAATGTAATAGACCCTGATGTTGTGTCTAGCATTTGGAAAACACAGGTAAAAGTTATGCTGTGTGGATATGAAGTCAGAAGTGTACAAGAGAACAGGAGAGAGGGAAACCAGGCTTCTGAGAGATTTTCTTCATTCAGATAATGGTCCTTGTTCAGCACTAGGTAAGAATTTTCTGGCAAGTATTTTTTCAAACTGCTGTCAAATGACACAAGCGGGGACTGGTCCAACCAACCTGAAAAGATGACACTGTATTTTCCAAGGTGACTGAGACATACCATACTTGAATGCTAATTTACATTTCAGAAATGGGAAACCCAATGTGAGATTTTAATTTAAGAAGTTATTTGCAATTCCAGTTCCCTTGAATTGCAGTCAGGAACTCTACTCACCAAGCAAAAAACCACTGTGGTAGTGTCCACAACAGCAAAGAGTAAAATGGTGCGGGCTAAAAAGACTCTAGTGGAATAACCATTAACTTTGAAGTAAAAAGTGATTAAATTTCCTCAGATGAACACTTGATAAGCCAACCCGTGCAGTCTATATTGAATATTTACAGCCTCTATCCATCCAGGTATCAACGAAAATTCAGAAAAAGATGTTGCAGCATAGTCTCCTACTAAAAATACATTACAAAACATAGCAGACAAATGGGTATTTCTTGTTCTTTGTTTTATGGTAGTCTTTGACAAATCTTCAGCCAAGTCCTTGGCAGCAACTGCCCAGAAAAACACCTTTTTTCTGGTAGGAATATGATGTGGATCTAAAAATGGGAGAACAACTCATCTTGTATTAGCTCTGCCTCTGTAACACAAGATCAGTGTCAGACACTGAGCAATTTACCCCTCTTCCAGCACGCAATATCCCCTGTGTTCAAGGTTTCCCACAGGTGAGCAGCTGTTAGGTGCAGCTACAGCTAGAGAACACACCCAGTATAGAGAATGACTCCTTGAGGTATTAACTGACCCGCTGATTCGTGTGATGCTGGGCAGCAGATTCTCGCCCAGGCACCAAACGCAGCTGACTGAATACACCTCTGAGCTGCCAGAGGAGCTGCCTCAAGCCCTCCGAGACTCAGCTGTAGCAGGAGATGGCAAAAGCCAGTCATGTACCTCTCAACTTGAGACCCAGAAGATCCATAGAGCCTGTCCCAGTCCCTTTCAGACACTGTCTATCAGCCATAAAAAGACCACCTAATAAAAAATTAATTTATTACAAGAGCAACAGGCACCTCCTACTTGCCCCACAAATCACTGCCTAGAACTTTACTCCCAGCAGGTCCCTTCCATTCCCCACAGGTCTGCTAGGAACAGGTTAACTCTTCCTTTTGAAGAAGTTAACCTTCATCCTGATGCTGTCCCTTTTAACTGATCTCTGAGCAGGACTAAATACCCTCATGCTCACCAAGCACCACCAGCTCATTTTTTTGGGCCCACCAAAATCTTCAGTGTAGCCCAACATTGCCACGAAGCCTATCACACAGCATCGTGGGTCTCAAAATAATAAAACAAACACAGATGAGAAAAAAATCGTCCAAAGACTCATCATAACCAAAATACTTTTGCCTCTTTGATAAGGCAGACCAATGCATTCTTACTTGACCCATCACATATCATTTCAGTTAGCTTTATTGGTCACTACTAGAGAAATGACACAGAACTGGATGGATCAGTGAAAAAATAGTATTGGCCTCGTTAAGTTTATCTTAAGTTTACATTCACTAGAAGTACACGCACTTTGATAAATGGATTGACATCTTAAACTCTGGTGAAACTGGATAAATGCTATTCTGTACTTTTCTGAAGGGTTATGCTACTTTAAGACTACTTCTTAGGCAGAACTGTTCTCCAGAAGCAAAGCTCTTGGGTACTTGAATATTTTAGACTCTAACCTCAGACATCTATGATGTGAAGGTTTCTTAGGAAGAAAAGTGAATCAGTCAGGACTGTAGACTTCTTACTGCATTTTAATGAGCAAATTTAGAATTCAGGAACATAAAAAGGGGAGTCCCTGAAGCCCAAATAAAAGCAGCTTTGGATTTAGAGAAGATTTTGATTAGATTTTCATACAGTGATTTAAAATTACTTGCATACTGCAAAGAATATGCCAGGGTATAATGCAATGTGATTGCTGGTGATGGCAGGCAGGCAAACTGAGTCACTGAATTCTCAAATGCTTAAGGCCAAGCTGAAGTAAACAATACCATATAACTCTGAGCTACACAGCACTTTGTGGCAAGCCTATATAGGAATAATCTGACTTTTTCCTCCTGCAAGCCGAGAGCTTATGGCATTGCACAGTGCATTCTTAGGGTGCAACACAGAAAAGCTGCTTAGAGCTACTGAGGAAGAGGTTTTTAACGAAGTTTCTAAACTTGTCTACAGGCATGCAATAGCTCAGATATCAGGGTAAAATCGCCCTTGAGCTCACTGGAGCATTTCGTTTACTAGGAAGCAAAGCAGCATTCCTGATCAGTGTAGTAAAGAATGGATAAATGAACAATATACCTGAAAATGTGTACTAGAAACCAAAAATGAACTGCTGCAGAGCCAGGCAGTAATTCTTACCGGTGAAGCTTGACATATGCAGAATATGCTCGGCATTACAAAGCTCCTCTCCTCCCGTTATTTCATCTACTGCATGTCCATAAATAATCTCCACCATTTTTTCTTTATTCCTCAGCTGCCTGTATTATCACAATAAAATATGATTGCTATGTTTTTAAGAGATCTATCCTTTTAATGACAACTTTGCCTCTGTAACCATGCAGAGTAAATCCTAGCATTTCTAATACACTTAAAATTTTATTCTGGTATTATACAGATCTACACAGTGGACAACAGAAATCACTCTTCAGATTGCTAGACCAGTTCAGCCAGCTGCCCGGGGGATATGAAGAGAGTACAATGAATTTACATAAAACTAGAAATCCAGGTTTCTACAATATACATTATTTTAAGGCATACCCACATGGCAGTAAGGTACAGAAGAATTTAGAGGTGTTATATTTTCCAGTTGTACAGATACACTGTAGTATCTATACCATTGTTTCATAACTTAGGATGGTAACTACTTGTTTAAACCTCACAATTTGATGGCAAAACAATGTATCAAACTCCAGTTATTAAAAAGGGGGAAAATATCTTGGGGGTTCTGAAAAATGACTTTTCTTAGGGAAAAGATACTTATATTAATTTGATCAGAGAACATTATAAAGAGATTACATTACTGTGAAGACATTTTGAAAGACCACCTCCTTTGGATCAAGAAAACAGAACACTTGAAATTAAAAATAAATATTTTTTGTTAACATCCAGATAGACTTATTTAATTTAGCTATTAAACTGCTAAGACCAAAACAAACTCCTAGAGATCTTATCTCTGAAAGGTCAAATGTGTTTTTTTTTTCCCCTATACTTAAATGAAATTATATGCTACAGCCACACTTTTAAGTGTAAAGACCTACTGCTAACATTTAAAAATAAAGTTTCTGGATGAGTTTAACATGCAAAATGCACACCTCAAACTACTGCACTGTGAAGATCACTTGAGAAAATAACCAGTTTGTAAGAAACTATGAATGTGTAACCACACAACCAAGGCAATTTGCCAATGTGTGGAGTTAACAGTTAATGAATTTGTTAATGTATGAGTCAGCCCACAGCCAGCTTCAAGTCCTGAAGCAGTTCAACTGAAAGCAGTCAGACTCCTATGGGTCTCATGTTAAACAGTTCTCTAACAGACAAAGTCAGGACTAAAGTAGTTTTGTGAGCTGAATTCACAGCAATTCATGTTTCTTTCAATATCTTAGCATGAGCCCAATATGGCTCCAAACTGTAAAGCACATTAACTGATAGCAAGCACAAATCTCCAAACTGTTTTTTTTGTCTTCACATTTTATTTCTATTTTCTCTTCCAGAGTTAAGTAACGAGCTGAGCAAAGGAACAGTGACATATGAACTGCGTAAATACTTAATAGGGAAAGATTTTCACATTTCTCTTCCCCGAAAATGTTCAGTAAGCTGAATAACTTTACAGAAACCAGTTTTAAATCACAGTCAGAATTATATACAGAAATAATGACTTAACAGAAACTACAGTGGCTCTGCATGGTCCTAACAGATTTGGTGTCACAGACTGGCATGGAGAACTAGGGGACTGTTATTTCTTCATCTCCAGGATTGCACTTCCTGGGCCTCGGTGTTTGGCGCTGCATATGTTGCAGAACTGGACAGAAGATGCCTAGAAATTGAAAAGAAAACAAGAATCTCTTAGAGAAACGTATCGACATTAGAATGTGGGAAGATGAATGAGAAGTGCTAATGCCTTTCACAACATTCCCATTCGCAGTCAGGCTGTACGTATCAAGGTATTCATGGATAGGTGTAGGAAGGCGATATAGGAGGAAACACTACAGCAGGCTGCTCTGGAGTCAGAGGGCAGTACACCTCACCACTGACTCCAGGGTCATTGCTACCACCCTCCAGGAGAGCAAGGTAAAATTTTCCCCACAACAAAAATGAATAACAGAGTCAATGGTATCACTGATTATCTTCATAAAGGAGAGAGTAAGTCACTTATCTTCATAGATAAAGGAGAGAGTAAGTCACTTGGTCAGCTCCACTGACCACTGGATGTCTTAGTTACATCTCTGTCTTTGGGTAGTACTCCCCAGATTTACAGCAGCTGAGAATATGACCTGAATACTGTCCCTTTGATATCAAATATATGTTTCATGTTATTCCTGCATGTAGCTCTGTGCAATGCTTTATGCATGCAATACTTTTTATCAGAATGTCACCAGTAACCAAATATCAGTAACACAGCTGATTACCTAAGGCCAAGAAATACTATGGCAGTGGAGAATTTGGCCCAGATATATGCAGATACCTGTGTATTTATAAGTACTATAGAATAAATATAAATTAATATGCATTTCACATTTAAAAATCCCATCTGGAAAGTTAACTGTCCCAGAAAACTGAGAACGCTAGATAAATTTTAGATTATTTCTCAAATAATAAAATCTGTGGTAAATATTGCTTGAATAAATATTTACTAATTGTTGGATTTTCTCATGCAAATGATCTAATTCATTAAGATTTTCCTAACATATTTAAGTATACATGCTGTACCATATGGCTAAAAGCACTTTGCTTGGTTACTTGCAGATTAAGCAATTCACCAAAGTTATTTTTTCAACAGGTGTTCATTCTCAGAGACAGATACAGAATCAGAAGAGCTTAAATTCCATCTTCTTTGTGATTCTGTTACTATTCTGATGCTTTCACTAGTTATATCTAGAAGTTACCTTTTTGGTTTGTTTTCATAGAAAAAAAAATTCCTGATGAAGAAAAACATGTTCTGAGCATAAAGATGATTACAAAGATATTTAAATATTCACTCTGAAATGAGTGATTTTTTTTCTTCCAGGTCAGAATCATTTAATACGGTTCACTTGAGAAAACAGCTTTACTCTTGTCTTTATTGAAACATACTTAAAGCGAGAGCTGCAACAGAAAAGAATTAATAAAAAATAAAACAGGTTGTATTCCCTTTTCTCAAAGCTGAATTACACATTCAGATTGAAAAAAGTGATAAAATACTTCTCAGACACCAGAAATTTCCCTATAAATTGGATGAACTTTAGTTGCAGAGGCCCTGAACTCCCTTTCCTTAGTCATATACTACTATGGGGTATCATCACAAATAATTACTGTAATCATATTATAATTCCTGATAAACCTATGCCCTTCTCCACAGTTAACAGAAGGTAATAATTTGTCCTTTTATTTTTGGCAAACGTCTCAGAGAGATTAAGCTAATTCCTTACTGTGTTAGACATCGGGAGGCACTCTTTGTGAAACATATGTCTACAGTGGAACACTACCACGTTGAAGGACTTGGATGCATCTGGGAAAGAGTAAAGTAAATTAATTACAACAGAGCAATTAAACAAATGATTCAGTGGCTACATCAGTATAAGTCCGCATCATATTATACGCATAGGAACATCAAGTAACATCTCTCAAATTAATTTCCAAGTTATTCTGGTTCATTTACAGAAACCATGGAGAGTGATGGTCTCGAATAATGTGTCCCAGTGATGGAGTTACAAGACAATTTTATTCTGTGGCTTAAATGCGGTATACGTTTTCACCAGAAGTTTTTCATGCCAATATGTGCTACATGCTACGTTTGGGGAGGGAGAAGAGTAAGCTGCCACCAAATAATTCAGTCATTTTGAAGAAAAGTTAGCAAAAATATTCTTGCGCTAGTGCAGGAAGAACCAGAACATTAAGCAGTCCTAGCGCCTACACTGCAGGCTATGATCCTGAAATTTGGCAAGAAGTTGCCTAAGTGCATGATATGCCTTTCAATTCCCACAGGAATATTTAGTCCAATTAGAAGCCTATGTAAAAATCCACATATCCAAAGAATAACCATCTTGCTCATCAGCATCATCCACATTTGATTCCTTGGCTCCCATTCTCTCGAAACACACATCTCAAGGCACCAGCACATTCAGCTCTGCCAGGTTTTCTACCACCATGTGACTGCTGTGGTCTGTATGTTAGTGCATGTGATCTTAGTGTAGATGGTTTTATTTATTTATTTAAGTGGAAAATGGTAGAAATCAGATTTAAAAAATGATTCTATTGGGCTACACACACTCTGAAAAAAAAAAAAAAAGAAATAAGTCCATATACTTTGTCTTGTGTATTCTTGTTTGAAGATGCCATGACAGATATTCTCCTAGTAAAACTACTTCTTCTTAAGCTGTTCAACAACTCTACTGGTATTTCTGAAATACAGTTGCCTTTCAGAATGTAGGCCTTCAAAATAACGTCCTGAAGTTCTAGTTTCAAAACTAATTTTAGAAGATGTTTTAAATCTACAGTCTGTTGTAAGTTGTTTTAAATACGACAGCAGTGACTGAAGCCAAGAGTTTTCTACCATTCAGACAAAAAGTATATTCTATAAAACTTTATAATCTACAAGTTCAGTCTACATGGTTCAGAGCTGGACAAGAACTGGTGGCAACATCTTAGTTTTGTGGTTCTAATAATCTAAGAATATGTATGTTAATGGAATTAGAAGTTGCCTTGCATTCCATATATTTCAAAACAGAAAATAAGCAAGTCAAAGATGAATAAGAAAGAAATCTGGGTTTACTGCAATAAAAAGGTTTGAATTCAACTCCACTCCCACATCAGAATTCATAAGAAATCTTTGCACAGGAGACTGAAATTTATACAGTGATTACCAAGGAAGACTACTACACATTTCTATGAATAAAAGCAAACTGTAGTTCCTCAAAAAACCCCCGAACAAAACCACCAGAAAACCTCTTTCTCTTCTAGAAAAGCATCCTACCTGAAGGAAGTATTGGAGACAGGCATGATTCGCAGATATTCTCCTCTGGAAAAACAAACCAAACCAAACTTGCAACAGCTTTGTTAAACTCCATGTTTACTTTTTTTATAAAGCAGGCACAAACATACTGCTATTACAGAAATGGAGCTTAGTCTTAAACTATTTACTTAAGATGCTTAACAGAATCTATTAAAACTTGAAGAGCAATACTGGAGCAGCATTTCTATTAACAGCATGAGAATTTTGATGATGGCAGAACTGCAGGAGTGAGGCTGTTCAGGATCAGTGCTGTAGAGGCAAAAGGCAAACTGAAAAAAAAGAGCATAGCATGGGTGCCTGATATCTGCAGCATAAGCTCTGATCCTCTGTCCTTCTGTCAGCTTTTGCCTCTTGGTATCAACTCTCAGCTGGTGTGAATTACAGCGCTGCTCACATGCATCAATAGCACCTTGCAAAATATTTTCAACTATTTCTGAAAACTATCTGGTAGCTTTTGATTTGGTCGCAGATGATTATCATCTGAATATCTCATGTTAGAACTGAACAGCATTTTTCATCTTCATAGACAAACTGCAGGACACAATACATTACTGGCTACACAGAGACTGATCAAGAGAAAAAGCTGCATGCTGGGTCTTGTAGTTTGAGATATGAGTAGTTCCTTTGCAAAGGGGAAACAATCTAGAAACGAGGTACAAAACTCAGGCTTTTGGGCAGCTTCCAAAGCGGACAGTCATGTGGCTTCCATCTATAAACCCAGTAAAAGAATTCAAAACCTTGAAAGTCACCATGTTTCCTCTGTACCCACCGTCTACTAGAACACCTTTCATCTGAGTTCGATGCATTTTCTTCAATAAAGAAAGAGAATCGGCAACAAGTATCTTTTTGCAGCCTTCCCGCAGCAAGATCTGTTGGTGCAAAGAACACAAAATACAGTGGTTGATGAATAGATGGGTATTTCAACTATCCTGGCAAGTCTCCACTGGGTTTCTGCTGTCAAAGAGAGTTCAAGGAATGTTTAAGACTTTTCAAACTATTATAAAGGAGGGAAGGGAGTAACCACCCATTACCATTACCTCTACATAAATGAAAACCCCACTTTATAAAACAACCAACCAACCTGCAAACCACCCCCCACCCCCAACTTCAGAAACATACCATTGTCAAAAATTATGATCATCTTCTTATGAGCTTGTCCTAATAAAATACTACGGAGAGGGATTTTTACAGTGCCCCTCACAACTGCTTTCCAAACCATTTCACTACTTCTTCCACCCATATCTTTCCTGTCATCTTTAGGAAAGGCATTTGATAATCATAAAACCTTTGGAACCACAGCAATTCAACATTTATTTTGTTCAAATATATTTCCTGTTGAGGTGTCATTTATTAAACAGTATTAAATGTCCATAAAACTAACCAAAGGTCCAGAGTTTGTTCCTCCGTAGCAGAAGTCTCAACTAATTTTCTACTTATTTAGTATCTTTCACTAGATTGACATGTCATTGCCTGGCAATGTTGTGAAACACAAAAAGAAATCAAGGACAACAAAATTATACAGAGCCTTATTTCATAATACTTAGTGAAGCAAGCATGAAAATATGAGAAACCCAAGTAAGTCTTGTGGAATTTTTCTTCCTTCTCCTGAACTGATGCTTGGAAATTTGTTTTCCAAGACAACAATTCCTCTGAAAAGTGCTTTCAAAAGAGGCTCATAGTCAATGCTAAGCTGAACAACCCTACCAAAAAAGTGGTATAAAAAGGCAATGTTCATTCCTTTCTCCTGATTATTTGCATTACAGGAGACACTGAACTTTCTAAAATAGTCCAAGATACAGCTCATGTAGACACCAAAGAAGAAGTACAATAGATTTTTACAGTCAGGTGAACACTGTCCCAAACGCTGTCTTCTCACATACACATTGTGAAGTATTAAGGACACACTGCCAAGAATGACATGCAGTTAAGTCTGCTAATCTGAAATACATTAAAAAATTAGAATTGTGTAACACTAAGCATTTCAAACCGGGCATCTCAGTGGGTAAATGACATTCTCCAGTACTGGACACATTGAGCTATAAAACATTTCAGAGCACCAGAAACTGAATGCAGCTCTACAAGACAAACACTCAGAAAATTAATCATTTTTAGCTGCGATAATCTCAGGAACTATCTAAGTATGTCTTTACCCTTCTAACTTCATCCAAGGGCAAAAAAGAATATTAAATTTTGTTTTAAATACAGAAAAATGTCACTAGCTCTGAAAAAACTACTAGAAACTTTTCGCAAAAACAATAGAATGATACTATCTTTTGGAATGAGGGTTTGCCTGATTCAAAATATTCTCAATCATCAAATTATATCCCAAAGACAGGTAAATAACTTAGAGCGGATGAGGTCTGGGCTATGTACTGGAGTCTTTGCTAGCAGCACTCAGCATAAGTAGATGAAAAATCCCATGTTTAAGTAAAAGGAGCAAAAAAAGCATGTTAAATGAGAGGGATGGAACAGAGACAAATGGGAAGAAGGGAGCATGATTTACTATTTTTTTACTTGAAATACAGTGTGCCAATGGGAAAACTTTATTTAAAAAAAGAAAAATAGAGAGGGAAACAGTAAACATCATTAGGTCACTGGAAAACCTCAATACTGTTTGATGCCTTAAAAATCAGAAGTAACAGAAATGTCTTATAAGACACATGTGGTATCTTTCCCCCATTATTTAAACTCTGCTAAGATTTTTCCATACCACAGTCAATGACTTGTCAGACCTTATATTGCTAGAAATGGAATACAGAAGGCAGCTATTGTTATACAATAATCACAGTGAAGAATGTAATATGTCAAATCTCAAGGTAATAAATCTCAACACTTCTGCAGGAACACATTTGAAGAGCTCAAAGATGAGATGGATAATTTAAGAGAAGAGGGGATTTGGAGGTGAGACAGAGGGAGAAAGAATAATTGAATTAACTTCTTCACATTAAAAGATGGGGAGAAGTATGTAACTGTGCACCCTAAGATTAGGCTAAACTAGTTAAAAGTGACATCAGACATAAGACTATAATGAAACCACTTTCTGAGGAGAAGAAATAGGACTCGGAGAGGATGAAAATGGACTACTATTTTTTTTTTTTTTTTTAAAACCCTTTAAAAGCACATCATTGCAAGTGCAAGCAGGACAGCACCTACAAAAAGAAGTTTTAGGCAGATATAATGTTTTTTACCAAATTAACAAAGACTGATGAAACCAAACCAGTTATTGCAAAAAAAAAAAAGAATCTTATTTCATTTTCTGACTGTATTAGGGAAGATGCTACTGCATAATTAAAATCAGAAGCCATAAAACCTCTTATTTAATTAAAAAAGTACCGATTTACAAATGCCTCACATTATCTTTAAAGGAAAACACTGCAGTACGCAGTTAATTTAAAAGGGTATACTCAAAGCTCTGGGGATAAATTCATGCCTTGATTCAGCTTAGCACTCAAACAAATCCAAGTTTCTCGAGGCCAATTAACCAAACTCTTCCAAACAGCATCAGGACCACAATTAAAAGCACAATATTTTTAGTCTTTACAACCAAAAAAAGCAGATGTCTTGTGCAAGCTGACCCCTGCCCCTAGTGCCTCCAAGGTATCTGGAACAGCAGCCTATGTTCAGGATCAAAATCTAACAATTTTTCCAGGTGCTGTTTCAAGCAACGTTCATCAGATTATCATCAGGGTCTAGAAGTTTGTAAATTCTGTTATGGATGGGTAGATGTGAATTCTATGAACGGATGAAACTCTCCTATTCATCAGTTACTGCAGGTTCAATCAAAGTGCAACCTAGTAAGTCAACATTTGAGTAAAATGGCTAATTCACAAAATCTGGAGGTGCTGCATCTAAAGAAACTGGGTTTATATTTTAAAACTAGGGGGAAAAAGTCTTAGAATACTAACATCTTTTGAAGTTTTCATCTAACAACTGTCGTACAAAGGGTGAGAAATTAGGCATTGCTTTCTGAAATTTCTTCCAAAACCACAAGCACTTCCTGAATTTCATTCAGGTATAGACATCTATTTTATACATTTGGAAAGTTTAATGGGCTTACAACTAACTCACAAGTGCATAAATAACAGGATTTTTCTATCAGCCTTCTCTGTGAGACGTGTGATACAATGCTTTAGAAACATGAAGCATGACTGCATGGCTTATTTTAAGAAAGGCTCCTCCATTCCTCCTTCATAATTTAAGATCGCTGTGTAATCAGATACCATAGACTTAAACACATGTGAACATTTCATATTCAATTTAATTTCCAGGGAAATGAATATAAAAGGTAAATACAAAGTTCAATAGTACATTTGAGAAACAAGGTCTTTGTTAAGATCAAACTGTTGTACAACTGATGAGTTTCAGTCCAAAGAAGTCATGTAAAAGCAACACCAGTAGCACTGGTTTCACTGGAAAAAAATAATAGTTTATATTTTTGCATAGCAATACCAGTAGTAAATGCTGATTTTGCTACAATTTGCAAATACAAGTATTACTGCCCTAATTGTATTGGCTAAGGAGTTTTTAAAAATAATTGCACTGGTAAATTTCTAATGGGAACAGAGGTTCTGTATGAGTCTCAGAGAAGCAACCTCTATGTGTGGAAACAGAATTAAAGTTACACTGACAACAACTTTTCAACTGTAGGGAGATAAAGTTGAATTTTGTTTCTGTGTCTTTGAAAACACTTCTAAACGCAAGCAATAAAGATAAAAAATATTCAACTTTTGTGAGGGTATCAATCTGACTTGACTCAATTTGGTTAGCTTGCCATAGATTTGAATGTTATTTAGTTATGTTGAAACTGTTGACAGAAGAATGGTGATTTATTTGCCATTAAATAAAAAATGTGCTAGCAATGTGTCATTTCTAATAAATAAGCAGGTTTCTCCTTAAGACAACACATCTTCAGTTTATAAATTCAAAGGAAGTAGTCTGTGATCTATTTTATGTATAAATTTATGGCACCAAAGAACTAGATTTCAGGAGCCAGATATAAAGTATAATAAAAAAGTTTTAGACTACACTTTACTTGATAAATATTCCTGCTAAAATTCAGACTATACATTTTTCTTTGTTGCCTATGTCTTCATAACTTTGTTGTCTATTAATGTTACTGTATATAAACAGTAAAATCAGTATTCATCACTACAACAAATCAGTGTCACTCTTATGTACTATGGTTTTAAAACAATAACTCAGATGATGACAAAAAGAAAACATTACGATAAATGATCCTCAGGAGGGAAAAAACAAACAAACAAAAATAATCACTTAGAGTTTTAATCCCAAATCAGAAAAAAACTTAAACGAGAACTTAACTCTTTTCCTGTTTAATAGAATACTTAAGAGTGTGCTCAGTTTTGAGTTCATGGCAGAACTACATTTCCTGAAGTCGGAAAATAAAAATGGGTATTCTTGAATAATAAGGCAGCTTAATAGATCCCTACTTGTAAAGCAGAGATGCAAGGCCAGAGCTAAAGCAAATTAGTAGTACTTAGGTGAAGCTGTAGCATAAAGACAAAGTCTCATGTGATCTACATTCTATTTTTACTCAACAGAACACCTAATTCTATATTAGTGCCATGTTTGGTTGGTTGGTAGTGAACAGATGTTAACTCCTTTTCAAAGGTGTAAGCTAACCACATTGGAGCTAAGGAGAACTTAATAGTACAGAACAATTGCAGCGGTTCATCTAACAGGTGGTAACTTGTTAAAGTGAAGCAATCAGACTGCAATATGCCAGCATTAGTAAAAAATTACTCAGGGAAGATTCCAGATTTTAAAAAACTTAACAACAAATTTTGTTGCATTAGCAGACTTCCTTGTTGGATTCTCTAATGTACACTGTAAGCCATGTATGGCATGCTTTGGCAGCCACTCAGTTTGATTCACTTTGTTTTGCTGGGATGTAAAGAATTGCTTTCTGTAATACCTTTTGGGGAGACAACATTATGAAAAGATCAGCATAATTTTCATGTTAGGCAGTGACTTGCAAACCAAGCAACAGGTTCTAGCTTCACCTGCATGTTTCCTTTGTGGATCTTGGCACAAGATTTTCTTTTTTGCCTTTGAAAATGGGAACAACAAACAAACTTAGGTGCATCAGAGCTTGAAATCCAAATAGATGAAATTACAGGAAGTCCTACACAATGAAATTCAGATTTCTGTATGAGTTCAAAATGTCTGACAAAGAGTTGTGCCAGGTCAGAATAGAGGATATGAACAACATGATGTGAAGGTGTGACCAGGCATCCTACAAACACACCAAAGAATACCTTTAAAAGAACTACTGAGGCAGCAGTAATAATGAATGGGAAGAATTGCTTTCAGCAATGAGAGGCTGCTTAGACATTTAGCTGATGTCCCAGCCATGTCCTGAAGCACATGCTGAATGCAGAAACAGTCCTGCTATAAAAAAAATTGAGCTTGCCAATCTAAGGCTACTTAAGTGAGTGTGCAAGAGCTGTGATTGTATCTTTACATTTCAGTGTAGACACACCATCTGTTCATAAACACTGCACTTTTCATTGCCTGTAATGCTTCTGGAACAGTCGTATTTTAAGCTATAGCTCACAGTTTTCTAAAGAAAAATAGTCACCACCACCCCTTTTTTAAAATATATTGTTTTGCTATCGTACGAGCACGCTAAGCACGCATTACATTAAGCTTCCCTAATTTCTATTATTCCTATGAGGTCTAAATTTTAGCCCTAGAGCTATCTGAATCTACTTCAAGATTAATTAATTTGAAATCTGTGAAGCATTTCAATGCTAACAGGAAATAATTTTGGATATCACTCCGAAGGTTAAATACATCCTTTTAATCCCTAAGTAATTTTGCTAAAAGGTATTTGAAGACAAAATGATTCTTCGCTCCCCAAAATGTGACCAAAGGATGCCGTTGGCTTTGTCTGAAGCCAGGCAATATACTTTACATATGTGTAAAGCTGCAGCTATGCACACAGCAGTTTCTCAGTCTGCCTGTAGACACAACAAAAATGACATTTTGATTTCAAAATAATGTCGAAACAGGAGGATCAGCAGTAGAAGCAGAACAGTACTGGCAGCAGCAAGATTAACATGCAACTCTTTAAATGCATCATGCTATATAGCTAGTACTATTGTGGAAGGATGTTAGTATCTCATGAAGTCAATTAAAACTGGAAGTAATGTTACAACATGCATTATATTCAAACGTGTGTCTGTTTATCTGGGGTAGGTCCTTGCACTTAACAACTGTCAGGAGAATAAAACACATAAAATGCTTCTTTGAAACAGTGAAAGTCATAATCTAAAGCTCATATAATAATAAAATAATGGAAAAGCCTTGAAAAGGCTTAAACTCTTCCATTTTAAAAGGCCTCCTGACGTTGAAGGCTCTAGCAGATATAGGCTTTATTTGGCCTGATAAGAGATCAACCGTGACCTTTCTGAAAACCATCAAGTCCATCTATTTGCTAGAGATGTCCAAAGACTAATAGCAGAATCACAGAATCATTCAGGTTGGAAAAGACCCTTGGTATCAGAGTCCAACCCTCAGCCCTACTCTACAAAGTTCTCCCCTACACCACAGCCCCCAACATCTCATCCAAATGACCCTTAAGCCCCTCCAGAGATGGTGACTCCAGCCCCTCCCTGGGCAGCCTCTTCCACTCTCTGACCACTCTTTCTGGGAATTTTTTTTTCCCTAATGTCCAGTCTAAACCTCCCCTGTTGCACTTTTTAAAGCCATTCCCTCTTGTTCTATCACTCATGACCTGTGAGAAGAGACCAGCACCAGCCTCTCTACAATGTCCTTTCAGGTAGTTGTACAGAGCGATGAAGTCTCCCCTCAACCTTCTCCTCACACTGAACAGTCCCAGTAACTTCAATCGTTCCTCACAGGATTTGTTCTCCAGGCCCTTCACCAGCTTCATTGACCTCATCTGCGCTTGTTTGAGCACCTTGAGATCTCTCTCATATTAAGGTGCCAAAACTGTACACAATACTCTAGGTGTGTCCTCACCAGTTCAGGGTACAGGGGGACTATCACTTCTCTACTTCTGCTGGTCACACTATTTCTAATACAAGCCAGGATGCCGTTGGCTTTCTTGGCCACCTGGGCACACTGTCGGCTCATGTTCAGTTGCTTGTCAATTAGAACCCCCAGATCCTTTTCTTCCAGAGAGAGCAGATAGGAAACAAAGTTTTATGAGGTTCAGAAAATTTGAAGTTTCAACTGCTTACTGGGCTATGTTTTCTTGAACTCTGCATAGTCACACCATAGGCATTCAAACTGCTCTATATCCTTACATCACTCAGTAGAAAGGTGCAGAGCAGCATCACAGAGAACTCAAGTCTGGGCCTCCTTTTCTTGCAGAGAGATTTGAAGAATGCAATGCAATACTTTGTTGTCACTTCTTCTAAGTTCTTACAAACATGCATCAGAACCAGACATGTAGAGAACTGCACATATCTGTTTAATTATGTTGGGATAGGAACACCCATAATCCAATGAACAGTCCTTTTTTAAAATGCATAGATGTCAACTTATTCTGCACAACAGACATGAATGTGGTTTTAAAAGTTCATCTTCCTTTAGTTAGTATGACACAACATATGACTCTAATAACTGGTGAATGTTTTAGTGAGTGCATGTTTTGTACTGACTCCTCATATATGAAACAGAATGATAAGTATTGGTCATGAGACTTTCCAATACTGGACAGCCAGGCAGTATAAAAAAGTCTGAATCACCCAAGATCCTTCCAGTTCTACTTACCCGCCAGGCTTAAGACAGCATGGGAGAGATTTAGAAGTGCTAGAAGCCATCAAGAGAAGAGACTATTCACCTTGACAAATTTCTACCCTTTTTGTCATAGTTTTGTACTAACCCACAGCGTCAATGACAGATGTCTGAACAAAAGGAACAAACCTTCATGACAGACGTTTCTTGTGCTGTTCAGTGGCAAAGCAGTTTGGCTATCTCTCTCAAAATGAGCATCACAGAAAGAATGCAACACTTACCTGCAAGTTGTAGTCCTGAAGAATCTTCACTAGTGAGTCTCTCAAATTAGGAATCTCCATGCCTTCCTTAATGCGGTGGATTAAAAGAATGGGATCAACGTGTGTTCCAATATTGTTCAACAGACCAGTAATAAAAGCTGTGGAAAGCATGAGGCAAATAAATTAAGGAAAAAAAAATCCAGCAAAATACCTGATTAAAAGATGCTTTGGTGACAAGCTACAGGCTTTGGCTGATACTATGACAGTTCTCTACTAAGGGATAACACTAAGCCTCTTTTACATAGCCTTCATATGTTTCTTGCAGCTGTATGTGCTTGAATACAAGCTTTTGGGGAAGAGAGGGTGATAGAGTTTGATGATTCACAGATCTTCTAGGGTACTCAGAAAAGGGGTACAGAGTACCCAGCACAAACCCACAAGTAAATAATGCATTTCAATTCAATAAAAAGGGCACTCAAGCAAACAGAACCAGAAAATTAACTCCATTCACAGTTCCAGGGTTTAAAACCAAATTTTCAGGCTTTAACCTAACTCCAACATGTTTCTAAACACTGGTGAGAGTGACACAAAAATAAGTCTTTTGCTTTTTGAAGTGCACCTGGCTAAACAAAACACTAGAAGGATGAACCCCAAGGCTGTTCTTTTTCTTCAACCCCCAAAGCTGAAGAATATCACTGGAGTTGCTCTACATATGGGCAGATAGAACTGAGAGAATTCTACATGCTTTGAATCTCTTTTGCTCTAAAGATGTCACTAACTGTAGCATCACTTTTAGTGATGGACTGCATTTAAGTATGGGTAACTTGAGAATGCCATTCTGCTAAAGGATTTTGGTAACAGATTTTGGTTGCTTCTTTCTGTCAAAATTAGCAGCCAAGGGTTGAAAAGATATGTATCCTGACACTAATTCTACAAGACATTCAATCCTTCAGATAAAAGATCCCAAGAGACTTTAAAGCCTTGATTTAAAGCCCCAGAAGAGGTTACAAAACTAATGGAGTAGATAATTAAAACAATACTGTTTTCTCAATCCTATGAACTCCTCTGAACCTGCCTCCTGAACAAAACTGATGTTGCTCTCAGGATTCTGACAGTTTCCAATTCCATCTGAACTTTAAACTTGAGTAGCTATTCATATAATGGATGAAAGGCAAAATGCACTCATTATTACAGATCTTATGTTTGTGCCACAGAAACAAAACAAAATAGTTATTCTACTGAGGGGCAGAAAGTTGTAGGCTCTTCATTTCAGTATTTCAAAGGGAAGCAGCTGCAAGAAACACACTACACAACATCCTCATCAAGCCTGCAGACTGCGTTTTGAGGCTGTCTAAAAGTAAAGCCTCATTCTGCCCAGTTAAAAGCCCCATTCTCCCCTTGATTTGTCATTAAGGCTGTAATGATGCAGCGCTTAGTCAAATGTTAACTCCCCAAGTACTCATGCTGTAGCATGACCATGTGTTGCCTTACTGAAAGTTTTTGAGCCCAGTAGGACAGCTATGTTGTGCCCTACAAACCAGACCACCTCCCTGGCCATTCATAAACACCTTCTCTAACACACACATGAGTAATTCAATCTTTTAATTGCAATAGCATTCCACAAAAAAATACACAGGGCTTTTGAGAAACTATCAGGCTTACGTGGCTTGTCGATAGAATATAAGATGAGGTCTTCCCAAAGTTCTCCATCATCTTGTTCCTTGGCAAATTCAATAGCTTTATCTACATCGTGCAATTCTTCCATTATCATCTTTAAGGCACTGCGGCTATTACCCATTCTGCCTACAAGGAAAAAATAAGTAAAGAGATTATAAATCCTAAATGCTTATCAATGCTCAGTGCTTTAAGAAGCTCAGTATGAATTTGATGTGTGAAGTTGCCTCAGACTAATTAAATCAAACCCAAATCTAATGTAATCTGATGTAGGAATGCATATCTGAATAAATTCTTGGGGCACTTTGCTGTATTGGGACCTGGAGCCTTTCTTAAGGGTGTGTTGGGTCATATTAGGGGTTCTGAACTGCAGCAACTTCTAATGCAAAGGGAAGTGTGTGTATGTGTATGCATGTAAAGTATGACATGAAATGCCTCCTTCAAGAGCCCACACAGGCAGTCCTAATTTGCAGTAAGTATAGCACAGCTTACAACCATGAAAAATGAGAGAAGGTAAGAGGAAGAAGTAGTAGGAAGGCTGAATTCTTTAAATAAATACATGAGTAAATTCTCCTTTGCTCTCAAAAGGTCCACAAAACATTGTACTAAAACAAAGATTGATTAAAAAACAACTTTCCGTTCTGTTCATGACTAATGCATACACATACTAATACATACACTAATCATAGTCTTACAACGCCTCCCATTCAGAGGTAGATTCCTTGGCCTGCTGGAGGAGTTAATTTACAATTAATTTTATTTAAAAAAGAAAAGAAAAAAGGCATCAAGCCAATCTTCCAAATCAGCAAAGGTAATATTAAGCTTCTGTTTTCAGAATAAAACATTTGTTTTATTTCTCTCCTCTCTGCAAACTATTACTCTTCTCTTGGAGAATGTCTCAAAAATACTTCCCCTCTCTATCTCTTCCCCATAGCCCCCCAACGCCTCCAAAACCGCAGAAAAACACCAAATCAGAAACATGATAACACTATATATAGAGTTAAGATATGATATGAATAATCCAGTGCTTTGTTTTATTTTATTTTTTTGTTTTGTTTTTATGTTATTTGGTTATACTGACTGAGGACTAAATACCAACTTTGTCTCTGGGAAAACACGTTAAACAATATTAGACAATACATCAAACATCTTCTCATCATAAACTTTATGACAAGATTAAAAGCATGTTGTAATTTAATCACACTGCGTGTTACTTACTCAGAAGATAGACTGTCTCTTCTACAAAGTTCCTCTGTTGGCAGATCTCGAGAGCCTTAAATTTAAGGGAAGGGAGGAGGGAAAGAGAATACAGGGAACCATGTAACATGACATTTTATTGGTCACAAATGCTGCAAGAGGCTTAAAGATATTTTTCCATGAACTTGCATTACTCATTTTGACAGGAATACAGCTCCCTTAATATGTATGTACTGTCAGGTTCTCTGGCATTAATTAAGAAGAGAAACTCCATGGCAGTTTTAAAAATTTTTCTTAAAATAGATCAAATATATCTGGGGACAGGATAGCTATTTCAGTCTGGATTATGCCAGTTTCTACCTTTAAATCTACTGACAACTTTTTTCTTCTGCTTCCAAAAGTTGGTTAATCCAAAATCATTAATGTGATCTGCTGTCAAGACTTTCTTCCTGTGGGTGGACTTATGAGGTCTCTAGTGATGGAGGTCTCTTTGACATTCATTCACACAAGACTACAGTTCTCCTTTGGGTAACCAGAATGGTTCTGGTAGGTAGAGAGTACCCCCCAGATTTTGTACCAGTGACCTCCAAGACGACAACACAAAAATAACTTAGTGCAAATATGAAAGATATAAGGGAGAAGCATTTCTTGTAAATTTGGTTTAAAGACCTGAGGACTAAATACCATGAGCAGTTACAGAATATGTGTGTAGCTGAAAAATGCTCAGCACAATTTCAAAAATTACCAGACTAATCACCAACAAGTTTTTAGTAACAGAAAACTGGCAGAGCTGGTATGCCATAAGTGATGTCATGTCTGTTTTCAATTTGGAAGCAGAAAGCAAACTCAAGATTCATGGCATTCCTGTCAAGACAAGTGTTCATCAATAAAGAATTTCATACTTGGAAATCAAAACTATAAATGTGTAAGATACAGCTGCAGCTAAAGTTGTAGTTAGGAATTAACTTTTCCTTCCATTCTCAAATTATTTCAGATGGGTTACTATGAAGAACAGAGATATGGACAATGAATTCTGGGGTAGGGGTACGTGAATTACCCACCAAATACTTCAGAGAAATGAAGGTACGAATAATACTATAAGTTATAAACACTGCTGACAGCCTTTTTTCTCCCTCCACTTTGAAGTTAACCTACAAAGTACCAGGTATTCAGTACTCTGGATGCTGCACATTTCTTGACTGGCATGCTCCCTCTAGAGGTAAACACGGAACATTCATACTTATTTTTCAGTTCAGTTTATAAAATATTTGCTAAACAGCACTTAAATAAAAGTGGCTTAAAGAACAAGAATTACCTCTTCCTGCTGGGTTTATAATTTCTTTAAATCAATAATAAGTGTGAATTTGTTCAAGTATTATGGCTTTTTGCAATTTATACACTGCACTGGAATCTGCTTAACAGGAACTGAAAACATTGGTAACTGGGAAATTCTTGGTCCCCTTTTTATTTCCTTAAAACAAAGATATGTATGTGGCAAAAAGTGTTACTATATGATACGTATGGTAAGAAGTATAATTACAGAATTAGCACTGACAGTATTTAACTAAGTTTTATATGGTGTTGGTATCCTTCCTCTCTTCCTTAGCTTCTTACTGAAATGTATTAATATTTTAACGTAAGGTTGGAATGACACTTTTTCTAACATCCTTTTCTCTCACTTCGGTGACATTGCACCACACCTTCCAAAGGTTCACAAGTCTCTGACATGTTTTTCTTGCTCACAGCAAAGCAGTGCGAGCAATGTGCTTGCATTGTTTATTGACAGCATTTTTCTGCACCACCCATCACCGAAGACAGGTGGCTGGATCTGCAAAAACTAAAACTAATTTGCACCAAAAGGAAAAAAAAAACCCATGCAGGTAAGGTTTTATACATAAAACTATGATCACACAAATAATACATAAGGTAAAGACTAAGAGGGAATCAGAAAGTTAAAAACAAGTCAACGTAGACAAAAGTCTCTGGCTGGAAACCTCTCAAACTCATTGCTTAAAAAGATCACTGAGACAACGTAATTTCATGTGGCAGTTTCAACAAAGACCTGCAATCCTAACAACGTGTTTTCCAGTGCTTCCTGCTGTTGCACGGTAAAGTTGACAGAAGCATGCAAAACTAGAGAAGTACCAGGAACAGTACTAGTTCTCTTTAGAATGTCAGCCATGTAAAATGTAATATTCAACATTAGATTTGAAACTACTGCATTGATGTCATCATTACAGCTGCATACAGAGAGACATCCTTTCACAATGGCTGCTCTGTTAGGCCATTAACAGCAACAAATACAAATAATAAAGCACTAACCCAACTAGAGAGGAAAACTTAAAATTTCCATTCAATTCACATTAATTCAAGCAGGGGATAAAAAACCAAGATTGCCCTTAACTTTATTTATTTATTTGTCAAGGAAGGAAAATGTAAAAAGGTTAAAGAATGTGGAAACATGGCACTCTGTAAAACCCCAAGTCTACTAGTGGAAGGACAAAGACAAAATACTTTTAGCTCTGCTAGTTCAGTGACTGTTATATTGTGTATATTATCTGAAAACAACTTAGGACCTTAGAATACAAAGCTAGAAAACCTCTAACACTGACTAGTCCTAGATGTGCCAAAATTATTATTGCTTTCTTGCAACCACAACCTGCTGTTCAGTCAGGCCAGTCACTAATGAATAGATACACTGCAGGTACACATCATGTGTGAATTCAGAACTTCTGCATTTAAAATCCCCGCTGATTCCTGCCCTGTGAGCTGAGAGGGGAAGGTCTTGCTGTCAGTCAGCCCTGCAAACCAAACTTCTGCAGATGATGGACACAAACGCGAAGGATCCCTCCTTCTGGCAGTAGAGGGCAGTACCAGACACAGTTACAAATGCACACCACTATAAGCTACAAACAAAGATCGAGGATCTGTGTTCAGATTTCAGGGGCTTACCTTCTCTAGCGGACAGTGCGTGCTGTCTCTGAGAAAGGGGAGTAAGTTTGGACGATCGTATTCAGCATAAAGGCTGATCTGCTTCTCATGATATCGTTGGCCTTTATGGTGGTCTCTTTTGAAAAGTTTGTGCAAATACTAGGAATCAAAACCAGAGAACCAGAAGTCAAAACCACTTCTACAATATTATTCATTCTCCACTAATAAAAAACTTCTCCTGATTTCCTCAGGAATGTGCTAAAAGGCACAGAGATTAAATCCTGTTACAAAGGACTATATTTTTCTGAAGTACCATCATCACAGCAATCTCCAAAACCAGATCTGTAAAACAGGTTTTCAGACAATTAAGTAACTGTCCTTTAACCTTCAAGGAAACTACCGGATTTTGAATTTTAGGGAAAACTTTGGAGGAATACGTCAAATTAAACATTTTGGTTATCTAGATGTACTTGACCATTACAGATAACTACAGATCAAATTTTTACCACATGAAATGTTTTAACCAAAACAGCTTCAGTTATAGATACTGTGGCAAAGCTCCTTCCTCCCTAGATGAGCACAGAAAAGCCTTGAGAATAATCACGAGGGTCACTTTTGTTCCAAGGAAACAGGCTTCACACTTTGGAACTGATGCATCCCTTCCATAAACTGACAGTCAGTCAGTCATCTTTGCAAAGCTCTTGGGCTGGGGATTGCACACTTCATACAGCTGCTTCCCATAATCAGATCTCTAACACATAAACCTGCTCTCCACCAGATCAATGCCCCAAGCCCCACCTGTAAGCAACAGCAAGTTAAACTTCCCCACCTAATACAGCCCAAGTCCACAGTTACACGTTACGTATTCCTCTGACAGCATGCTCAAACCAAAGGTGCTTTTGGAATAGCAATGTGGAGCCACAGCCCTACAGTGCTGTTGTAATTGTGCATAAACAAGAACAATCCTGCAGCATATAGAAGTTACAGTTCTAGAAAGACAAGCAGTTCACTGGTCTCTGTGGGTCAGCAAAATGTGCTTCAGAGTTGCACCCACCATCCAACCCCATTTTTGTGTAGGAAAAGAGAAAGGATACAAGCAAGAAGCAATTGACCAGAGAAGACTAGTGTCTGCAATGCCATAAAGAGTGTTTCATGGTATGTTAACAAGCAAGCAGTATGTTATAAAGTTCTCACAGGTATACACATTTTAAAATTATTTTAATACTATAAAAATGCTATAACCATGTTAAAAAAGGGATTAGAAAAGTAGCCACTTTGGTGCTGATGATGTATGACATTTCAGTGTCACGTGCACTTTGACAGGATTACCACATCTGTAAAAGATATGCCCAGCAAAGGGTTTATTCAGCTCAACTTGAAACCAAAAGAATACAGAAATATTTACCACATGCTGTAGCTCAGGCCTGTTTTCTAATTCTTCAACAACTCTGTCAATCTGAAAGAAAACAAGTAAAACCCAACAGATTAGCAAATGTGTGATGAACATCACATTTACAGGACTGAAAGAAGGACGGGTAATACAAGCAAGCACTGGACTGCCATGCCATGACCTTGTTATACTCACGGAAATTTTATCTTCATTATCCAAAAGCATGTCTACTGCTTTCTACAGTAAAGAAAGAGAACCCAGTTGAGAAACAGGTACAGACAAATTCCTCTCAGTATATATATTATTACACTTGTTCACTGATGGGTATCAGATGGATATTGCAGACCTACTCTTTTCAGCAACAGTAATTCAGAGAGCAGTTTGAATAACATCAGCATTCCCCGACAGCACAGCACTGCAGGAGAACATAGCGTGTATCCTTCCAGAATAGTTCTCCTAAATTTCCACACTAATTGCAATCAATACTGTGCACTTAAATTGCAGGTGAAGTATGCCCATTGAGTCATGGGCCACAGAAGGCTACTACCAAATGTGCAGAAACACTATTTGTCCCGTTGCAAAAGGGAACTGCAGGGTGATGGCTCTATAAGAAACACATGACTCAACTTGCTTTCCAACTGGATTCCTCTAAACTGTCTGCACACTAATACCATAACACAAGCAGACAAGACCATCCATGTAAGCAGAGTGGCCACCAGGATTCCAGTTCTGCTTCTTCTTACAAGAGCAAACTTTGCTTCACATTCAAAAAATACAAAACCACAGATCCCTAATATGATTTACTTAATAAGAAAAATTATACTATTTTTTTTCCCCGGGTAGTTTAGAATGGGCATACCAAAGATTATCATCTTTCGTACAGATGGCTCCATATTTTATCTCCAGTGTTTAAACCACCTCTAAACTGAAAAAAGAGCAGATCTACTTGGTTTCCCCTCAAGGATCATACCAAAACTCATTTGCTGAGGTTTTATAGTCAGCTAGGAAGAAAGAAGATTGAATTCAGCACAAAATGCACACTTCTTGATTTTTGGAATTTAGGTTAATAACCTTGCAAACTTTGAGAAGCAGATTAATTGACTGCAGTGAAAGAGAAGTGGCAAGTACATTTAACACATGCCTCACTGCCTCCTTTCTTTGGCTTATTAATAGCATTATTTGGTTAGAAATGCAGAAGGAATATTGTGAAAGTCTACTTGAGAATCACAACAATGATCTTGGATCTGGCACTGTTTTCACTGTGAGTGATACTCAAATGGGAATAAAAATGAAAAAATCATCCTTGGGTCAATTATTTTGCAGTCTAGGCAAACATCATCTTCCTTACCTCTGAAGTATCCAGACACAGCAAACTCACTCTCTGCCTCAACACTATCTTTAGCTCATTTATTTTTAATCTGTTAAAATATCTTTAGTGGAAAGTGAATACAAAATCATTAAGATCACCATACCTCTGAATCAAAATCCATGAGTAGAACAATTTTGTCTCTGATAGAACTGAAAAGATTGTGCTTGTGGATCAACTGGAAGACATCTTTGTGCCTCAGAGTTAGGTAAATTTCTAGAGCTCTGCCGTAGCGCTGGTCATAAGTATATCTGATAAAAAATAATGTTATAACACACATGATCTTACATATCTAAATGTAGGAAAATCATCTGTGAGGGAAAATATAAATATACTCTAGGATGTAAAGCCTGTTAGGATGGTACTTGATGTGATAAGTATCTAAATAGTTGTTGTGATTAATTTTTGTTTAAGGAAAATAAAGCACTGGGCAACATTAATTTCAACTCTGTTTATACTAGCCACCACATCTGTGTTCTGACTTGTGGTTCTCTACATTTTCATCTTCCCATTTTCAAACCACAGGGGAAGTCACATAAAACACTAGCTTTCTATTTTTGGAAACTAATTGGAACCCTCTTCAGAGCTAAAAACATTGTTGTCTTAAAACTTTGGGACAGACCATAACATAGCAATAGACAGTAGCTCTGCTTCCTTCAAAGAATGACAAGAACTTAACATGGGAATCAGGCTGAGGAAACCAAAGAGCTTTATCCCTGTATGAAGTAGCCTAGAGCCAGATCAGTTCTGGCACATTTTCCAGTCACATATTTCCAGCCACACAATAAAACTAAATACACTACTTTTGAAATAGTGGGGAAAAAATACCATTTTATTTTCCTGTGGGCAATTCTGAAATGCACACTTCACAAAAGAAGTTTCCTCTTACAGCATAAAGAGGAATGCTAGCTATTTGCTTTGGAAAAAGGAGTAGCAAATCCAATCTTATACTAAACTCTTTGCTTGCATACTCAGTGTATACTTTATAAGGAAGGGAAAAGAACTGATAAGCTGTGCAATCAGTGGAGAGGAGAAAAAGCCGATACTCTGCGGAACGCCGCAAAGCAGATATTTCTGTTAAGAGAGTTAGGCAAATATTTATAAACTATAGTACGCTATTTCAAGCTTACTTTTCGTAACAGGAGTTTAAAATTGTACTCACAATTCTGCAAGTGTTCGTAGCAAAGTCCTGTTCTGTGGATCTTTCTTCAGGTGATCCACTACAGCTTGAACTATGATTGTGTTGTTGTAGAGATCTCCAGGCCACTCTTTTATCAGGGTTGCAAACCCCTAAAAGTATAAGAGATTGTAACAGAAATAGAAAGAACTGCCTAAGGAACACTGCAAAACATCAAAGCTTCAGCTAGGACTCAGAGATGATACCTGCTGTGCTTCACCTCTAGGCCACTTTTACGTGCCCACAGACATGCACAGTGCAGAACGCAGATTTTCCTTCTTAGGGGAATGTTATTAAGATTCATGAAGCTGAGTCTTTTTCAGGCACTGTAGGCTTTGTGCAGCACCTCAACCACTTACGTTACATTAAACAAACTAAAAATAACTCTTTATAAAAAGATAATCAATCTCACAGTATTTGCATGTTCTGAAGAACATTTTACTTAGTATTTTAAAAACAAAACCAAAATTCATCTTTCTAATCTTTTCATTATTGTGGAACTGTCCATTGATAATCTGTTTGAATACAACAGAGAATTTGCTGTTAGAATTCTACATTGCTGAGGGTGTTTGGCTGGCAATAATGATTACTTGTGGACACGTAAGGGTGCAAGTACCTCATAGTCACTCTCCAAAAACTCATGCAGGACCATTTCGTAGATCAGAGGTTTCAAAACTGGATCCCGTCTGGGCAAGTAACGACTAATTGCCTATAGGAACAAGAAGAACAAAGTGTCAGAAGGGAAATGACATACAACATCCTGGTAAACTGATAATATAAAAAAAGAATTGCTGTGAAACAAAAAAACCCCAAAGTTATATGCAAACCATTGCTCTTGGTAAACATTGGAAGTGCTGTATACTCACATATGTAAGCAGTATCCTGAAGTTATTTACTTTAGGATTGCATACAATGGAATTGTATTACTTATCTGAAAGCATTTTCATTAGAAAGATAGGTGGTAAGACAGTAGTTAGAATGGGAGAATGAGTCACTGCACTTAGAGAAGTCTGAATATTTACTGCTAGACATTTAGAAAATAAAACACACTAAAGAACCCTCAAAAGAAGGAAGTTTTCAAAATCCATTTTGTCCAATCTTGGTCTTATATCTTGTAAAAAGGTATAAGCATTCATTAGATGAAAAATGTGTACTTTTGATTTATGACTTACTGTGAGGTCACTACATTTTATTAAAAGCTCTGTTTTGCTAGCTATTTTTACATACCCAAATGAAAACTAATTTGAGAATACATCTCTCCATGGAAAAGGTGAAGGTGTGTGATCTGTTGCTCTACAGGAGGTATTAAGGAACTGCATTCTGGCAGACAGGAGAAGAGAACCTGCCAGAATGAATCAGCTCATGCCCTGGAATTTCAGCACAGCATCTTATTAGCACTATTATTCCATGCAACTAGAGGCCAAGGTTAGTACCACCTGCCAAAATAAACCCTATTGCTACCAGCTGTGTTGGGACTTTGGGGTTTGTAGCTGAAGGTCCAACACTGATGAAATTCCTCCAAACACTCAGAGATGTTGCTTGTTGCCCACTAATGGCACATGGTGCAGTAGCATTTTATTACTGAAGCTGCTTGTACAAAGCAGAAGAAATAACATCTTACTATGTTTATTTTCTGTTTTACAGACAGCAATTCACAAAGAATTCTTCCAGTATTTAAACAAAAAACAATTGCCTAAGTTACATACTTCAGTAAAGTCTTCCATCCGTAGGTGAAAAAGGAGGTAAAAATGAAAGACGAATAAAAAAGTGCATTGTTAATAGCTTTGCAAAAATTAAAAAGTTCATTGCTCAGAGGAGATCTCTTCTCTCCCCACGCTTTGAGCTTGGCCAGTCTTTGCAACATAGCACACTGCCAACATCAGCTCCCACCATCTGTCACAGAATTTAATAGCTAACTCAGGGCACAGTCTTGCCAGATGCCCTGGGGAATCATATTCCTGACCTCGTGCAGGACATCAGCTGGAGACTGGAAGGCAGAGGACATTCTCCAACGGCTGTTTTCATTCCCACTTCCTACCTTGCTGCTACCTCCTCAAGGACCAGCCCTGCCCGCCAGGCTTTGCTGCAGCTCTTGGCTGCGGTTTGCCGGCACAGCGAGGTGCGGAGCAGCGCAGCTGCCTCACTGCGTGGGGGCCAGGCTGCCTCGGGAAGGAGATCTCTCCCACCCCACGTCCCACTGCTTTGAAGGAAAAGCACAACCACCTCCTGCAGTTTGGCCCCTGTACTCAGCAAAGACTGAGAAGCATCCAAGTTATTTTTAAGCCTTGGCACAAAGATGAACTAAGACCCATGCTGGAGGTTACAAACTCTTCCTATTTTATTTTTAAGTACTCATTAAGGAGAGAGGTCAGACAGAAAAGCTCCAGAATCAGGATGTCTTAGTATCAATTCCTGAATCACGTGGTGAAAGTGATTTTAAATAAAAAAGGATACCCTACACTAATATATTTTCTTCCTTAGTTTCTCCTTAAGACCTGCTTTCAGACTTTTGATCAAATGGTATAAGGACAGGGTATACACAAGAAAGCCCATATAAAAGTTGACATGAGATAGCCTAAAACATCTCGCCAATAAGACCAAACCACAATTATTTATTCCTCAGAGGACACCTATGAGATGAAAGAGGCTGTCTGGATAGTGCTGCTCTGTGCTACGCCCACCACAGTCAGGTGAAGTCTTTCATGTGTCCTCTAGACAACGTTTTGGTATTAAAACATTGCTGCTGCTAGCTGATCATCCTGCACCCCTGCTGAAAGTCACTGTCACAGCAGAATCAACAGAATGGAGCATATCCCTCATGCTACAATGGCCAGCACTCACAGAGTTTGGCATTTTCCTTCAAATCCACCTTTGTTAGCTGTTCGAGCCGAGACACTGGATTTAAACTGAAGTGATGTGAGTACAAGCATGTAACTCCAGCAAGCCACCACTGCTGGAGGAGGAGAGGAGCTGAGTATTGCAAGGCTCTAAAATCTTGAAATTGCCTTAACAAGGTTTGCTAGAGGACATTCATTGAAGACCTGAGAGACATCAAGATACCAAAATGCAGCCTCTGGTAGCCAAACAGGACCTTTTAGTAGAGAACACAAACCCCCCCTAGACCCACAGGCAAAGAAACAGAACACTCACCCCACAGGCTTTGACATTGGGGTATCACTAATTAGTCCCTCTTGCAGGAACAAAAGTTTAAACTGTTAGTTTTACTGCCACTTTAGTTACTAGCAAATCATGTTAGATGGGAAATATCAGATTTCAGGCAGCTACTTACATACAGTGCATATTATCTGAGAAAATTCCATTTTGAAATACACTTTGTCTCCAAATCTCAAATAGAGTCTCCTCATCAAGGCTTAAAGCCATTGTAGCCCAGTTACACTATTGTGTTTGATACCTGCTAGTTGAGCAAATAAGTAAAAATTCCAAATAGCATACACGTGACCCCATGCATTACAAGAACCACTTCATTTAGATCTGGCTTAACTTAGTTCAACCTTTATGATATTCAGGTATTTTTAGGACCTTGGGAAAAGTTATTTGTGGTTGAAATAATAGCAAAATAAGAAAGGTGTCTTCTAGAACTGCAGTTTGAAGCTGAATAATGTAACGGACTGCGTGTGATGTTTTTCTAAGCCCACTTTCAAAGGGATGAAAACAACCAACTGTTTAGAAAGGCAGTAATTTAGTAGAGATGTTTTTGCAGCAAACCTGCAAATATTTTTATATTTTACAGTCTGCTGGATGACATAAGTGGAGACAAGAAAAACATCCATTCCAGGCACTTGCATCCGAAAACCAAAATAAACCCAAAAGGACTAAGAAGCAGTGTATCAAAATTTCACCTGTACCTGCACTCAGGTCCTTTACTGGATTGAAATAAAGAGACAGAAACATGAGATTTCATCTTCCAAGGTGGCAAAGTGTGCACCGAACCACTAAGAACTCATACAAAAGGCAAGGCTGTTCTTGCACTGGAGTGGCTCTAAAACAAAAGCCAGACATTTCTGAAAACCGTAACGGTGAAACACTTTCGCTCTTTGAACAGAATTAAACAGCTCAAAACCAGCAAGGGACTGCATGCTGTGAGATCTTAATAATATGTCCTTTTAGGCTCATTGAGTTTGAATAGGAAGACATAAAATTCAGAAATAAACGTACACGTGTTACCAAAGGGAGTGTGCATAATGTTTTCTACTGGTTTGGCAGTGACAGCGCTATAGACTTATGTCCCGGGCAATTTATTAACTGAGAATCTTGTATTAAATGTGTACTATTATGGTAGCTGGCTTGTGACCAGGAAAAACACAGGACAGGGCAGACTGCTCCTCTTTCTTGCCACCATTTCTAGCACACAGCATAAGTTTTCCCTGTTACTTTGCAGTTTAACTATTCTTTGACACTTAAAGCTGTGACTGTTGCAAGGGAGTTGGATTTTCAGGAAAGGCTGGCATCCACAGAGGTTATTTGCCTTAAGAGTTGGGGTAGGATTTTTCAGGACACACTGGAAGGGAGTGAAAACTAAATGGGAAAGATGTATTTAACTGTGAGCATCTTTGCAACTAAAAGCCTTGGGGGTATCTTTTACTTGGGGGCTGTCAACAAGTTAAAAATAGGTAGCTGAGTACCAGATGTGCTACGCCTCCAACCCTGTTTGGAGGCTTGTTATCATACACATGTCAACCTGAAAGACAACTGTACAACTAGAGATCTGGGGCAGGGATTTCAAAGGCAGTGTTGTACCCTTCTACTGCACTAGGGCCATTAAATGCAATGCTTTAGATAGTTGGTCAAAACATATGAGAAACACAGCATGCCAATTACTTGAGTACAGAGACAGAAATTAAGTTACCTTAAGCTGACCTATTTCTTTAAACTTGTAAACTTCAAATTCCCAGAGTTCCGTGTTTTTGCCAAGAATTTTCTGGCACTTTCTGGAAGGAAGATGAACAGAGAGAGAATAAAAGTAGGTACACTGAATAATACAAGTGTGACAGCATTACTGCAAGGATTCCTTTCTTTCCCCTATCAAGAGAGTTTCGAAGCTGGCTTATTTTGGAAACCACTGCTTCAAGCAGAGTATGCCAAGTACTCCTCCTTTCAGATCTTACAATGTTGTTGCATCCAAAACAACTCGACTCCTTACTTTGCATTCACTCTTATTGATTAGGGCTACATTACCTTTATGAGTGAAGATTTAAACCTCAGCTGAGAAAAACTGAGCACTTAAAAAGATATGATTAAACTTACACATACATGAAAACACAAATCTTAGGCCATTTCTGATCCTTACTTTAGATACCAATATTTGGCATTTCTGTTTACACTCATGTAGCCGCAAATTATTTTCTAATGGTCTTACATGTAACGACACACTAATAAGTTTAGATTATTAACATCTGAAGAAAACCTCCGTTTTGAAAATCTAGTGTAACTTTGAAAAATCAACGCTGACTTTCCAAAATATACGTGTCCAATTCTAGTTAAACTTTAGAAAGTTTACAGTAACTTTTGGGTCACTATAGGCAAGAAAATATATAGCACAGTAATACATCTGTATGTTTTGAAACTTCAGAAACTCTAGAACACTAGAAAAATCAACATCACAAAATACTTCAGAACCAATAATTTAGTTTTGCTTTACCCCCCCCCCATACACCAGATTTTAGTATTTCATTCCACTATAAGAACCACCTTTGTATTTTCAAATTCACTATTCTCAAGAATTAAGATTTCTGGCAGCCTCTTTCTCCTGTAGGCCAGTTCCCCAGTGAGCAGAGAAGGCAGTATAAGGAAAGAAGCTGTAGATCTGTGACAGTTTAGGACCCTTGCATTCTGCTCAAGAGGGGCAGAGGGGCAGTGATCATTACTGCAACCTCAAAAATTCCCAAGCCTACAAGACTTGTCAGGTGGTGTGCT
>NW_020799096.1:8483604-8529661 GCF_003259725.1 Athene cunicularia
AACACACTTTAGACAGCAAAGAAAATCTTTAATAATAAGTTACCGAGCTGCCAGGTCATACTCTCCTTTTTCCACTAGGTGATTTATATAGGCTAAGCCAATGTCCTAAAGGAAAGAAAAATAAAGAATTAGTTATAAAAGTTTGGAAGTCAACTATTTGACTGTCACAATAACTATAATTCCAGCTGTATGCACTGCTGTTAAGTCAAGCACCAGGCCCTAACTGGATAGTCTCAGTTCTCCTTTAGATGTAGGGCCCACAGAACAGACAACACTAAATACCTTTGTAGACCACTCATGGGTTCAAATTAAGATGCTCTTTTAAATAATTCTCATAAACTCATTGATGCTGAGAAGACTGTGCCACCTCTACATATTAAGGATTGTTCAAAACACATAGCTGATGATTCAGTGCTTGCATTGGTTATCTCAAAAAGAAAATAACCAGCCACGCTATGAGACACTTTCTTTGTCAACACAGTTTGCAAGATGGAAAAATGTTGGTTGAGAATATAAATCCTAGTGCTGCTCCATGAAGTAAAGGAATTACTGAGAATTTAGCAAGATTTTTACATATTATTACACATTAAATTCCCCTTCCCAAGAGTTTATCACACAGGGCAGCTGTAAAATTTTTCTGGTAGCTGTTTAATATATTAAAATTTTAGCAAAACAGCCATGCCTTCTGCTGTAATCTCAACATTGGCGTCAAGGTCAACACAGTCCAGCATATTCACTGCATAAATAAAGAATCATATCACTAAAACCATGTTGTTTCCAGGAAAAAGAAAAAAAAAAGAAAAAAAAGGAAAAAAGAAAAATAAAAGAAAGAGAGATGTGTACAATGAAAAAGTCCATGTTTCCTATAAAAATAAACATTTGGGTCTTCTGAGGCATAATATAAATTTTTTGTTCAAGGACAGTACTGAGTAGACCAGGATATGAACAGAGGTATCTAACAACTTCAATTGGTCAATCTGTTACAAAGTTTATTTAAAAAAAAAAAAAAAAGCACACACATACACCAGATTTTAGTATTTCATTCCACTATAAGAACCACCTTTGTATTTTCAAATTCACTATTCTCAAGAATTAAGATTTCTGGCAGCCTCTTTCTCCTGTAGGCCAGTTCCCCAGTGAGCAGAGAAGGCAGTATAAGGAAAGAAGCTGTAGATCTGTGACAGTTTAGGACCCTTGCATTCTGCTCAAGAGGGGCAGAGGGGCAGTGATCATTACTGCAACCTCAAAAATTCCCAAGCCTACAAGACTTGTCAGGTGGTGTGAGTGTGGTGTCATTGATCTGATCACTGCTGAACAGTGAGAGCATGAGTTGTTTTAAATCCCTGTATCACTAATCCTTTACTTAGGCCTTGATGTCAACATTTTCCCCCATCCCGTTCTGTAGGTTTTGCATTAGACACCATATACTCAACAATTCTGCTTGTATATACCCGTGCTGAATTTCACCCTAGTGGAGCATATTTCTGTAAACCAAAAGCTTTTTTTTCCCCTCTCCCCCTCTAATGTATTGGCAGGACCTCCTTTAACAATTCTTTACATCTTTTGCAAGGGTCACAAAGCAGCTAAATCCTACAAACTGTGAAAGGTTGTGGGATGCCATTAGGTCTTGATTCAACTTCTAGACAACACAAGAGGAAAATAATTTTTAAGGTGTATGGATATAGAGCATGCATATTATAGCAGTAATCTAGCTAAAATTAAGCACATCTAATACTTTGTACTTAAATAGAAATTTCCATTTAAAGAAGCAGCAGTATTAATGAAACACCAATGTGTTCACACTGAGGTCAATTTAAACAAACAAAAAAAGAGCTAAAATTAGTGATGCTTTTGTGGCTATTACACTTCTCTCCTGCCCACTTTTGTCTTAAACATCGATACCCTTTGTTGCTCTGTGGACTATAAACATAGGAAATAAACATACAGGAGAAAATGAGCTTAACTATGTAAAATTATGAGAATTGCAAAGCACTGACAGAAGTAGATGTGAAACTGTAAATGAATTTCAATAGCATTTAAAAGGTCTTCCAATTGTGCCTTCTAAACTCCTGCCAAAACCCTGTCCATTGTACAAGGTAAAAGTTAGAGAGAAATGTGTCATTCCCCACCCAATCTCATTACAATTCTGTGCGTTAATTGAAACACCCGCAAATTTAATAAAATGTAAAAGTAAACAAAAACTCCATCAGCAATCAGACAAGTGGAATTCTCTTCTTTTTAATGTCAATAGCACCTTCATAAAATCCAGATCCAGACATTCCTGTTCTGCAGCTGAAACCAAGAAATTGAATGCTAGTTGGAGTATGCCTAACAGCTATTGTCTGGTGCGATACAGAACAGGAAATATATTTGTAGCATCTCACAGCATTCTAAAAGAAACCAGATATATTGTTTTGAATAGCAGGTTTTGAGACTTACCAAAATCTTGTGCTTTTTTATGGTTTTCTGACTGATCTCAGCTGCCATCAAAGCTTCCTGTGTTCAAAAAGTAGAAAACAGAGATACTAGCCAAATACACAAACTTGCAATACAGAAAGCTCTAGAACTGCATAAATAAACTATTTTTCAGAGCAGGGTGTTTGAAGCACTAGAATTTTTAATGCCATGGTTGGATGAACAGCTTTGAATTCATACTCAAACAAAAGCAGTCAACCAAAGAGAAAACTACTTTTGTTTCCATCTGGGTTCACTCCACATTACTATATTAGGATCAAATTGCAAGATTACAACGAAACAGACAATGCAATCACATTGGATCATTTTCAAATGAGAACCCTTCACTACGAAAACCCATGAAAAAAATCATCAGGAAAGGGAGTGGGGGAAGGCTACCTTTCACTTTGCCAGCCCAAAAGTGTTCTCCAGTCAGACTGATTTATATTTAAATGTCATTTGCTGTTCTTTTACTTCTTTCAAATGTACAGCAACAAGGCTAACACTTTTACAAACAAAATGAAACCTTTAACATACATCATAACACACAAGCTATCTGCTACCTTTGAATGGCTTTCATAAAGGCACATGCACAGCTGTCACTTGCAAATTACTGGAGTCTTCAGGGACGAAATACTGCGATTTACATAAACTGCAAAACTGCACTCATCGTATGAGTTTGCTATTCAGATGCAAAAGCATCCACAAAGGACTTAAACAAATCTGCATAAGGAATGTCATGATTGCATTAACAAAAGGAATATGTGCCAAATGTCTTTCCAGTTTTTTTTTTTCTTTCTTTTTTCTTGCTATGGGCATGTAACAAATAACAAGTAAATAAGAATTTGCAAGTTATTTTATGCATTGTAACAACTGTTCTCAGCTGTTAACTGCTGGACATCAGAATCCAGAACACTGGGTGCATGTTGATACTGTCTGTAAGAATTTATTATCATTGTTTTAGGTGTTTAGATATAAAGGCTTAAACACACAGATATTTACGCAACCAAATACTGAGCTGCTTTTTTCCAAGGAAGCTGTATACCCTTGTTTTTAATATTGGCTCTGTTTTTTGTTAGTAATGCTATTTTCAGCATGAACACCTACAGTTCAAAACTGTATTATTTTACTTTTAAAGTAAGTAATGTGGAGCAGTGAACATGTGGTAAAATAAGTAATTTTTAAATAAGTAATTTTTAAAAATTAAATTTTTAAACTTATTTTTAAAGTAAGTAATGTGGAGCAATGTGGTAAGTAATGTGGAGCAATGCAAAATATCCTAACACAACCCTTTTGTTCTATAGTGGAAGCCATATAGAATGGGAAAAATCTAATATTGTCCACCAAGTCCACTTCCCTTCCCTCTTTAGATGGAATAGATCTAGAAAAATATCCACATAGCTCATTAGTTAACTGTTCTGCTGCTTTAAAGCCAAAAAGCAGCTTTAATAATTTTCAGTGACAGCTAATACATTTCATATCAGATGCTGAGAGCAGTATTCACAGCATCTAATTCAGCTACCTCACTTGGGTGCAATTCAGATGAGTTGTTTCAGTAGGAAGACTAACTCTCCAGAGAGATGGAGAGATGTATAGTCAACTGCTACGCTTTACAAGCATTTAGTCAATGACTGTAGGAACAGAAACTATCCAATCCAAACGACCTAGCAAAGTTCATCATCCCACTCCAATTTCCAAACCAGGAAAGCCTGAAGGAAAGGATGTTATAAAAATTACTTCGTATTTCTTCTTTTCAAGAAGCCAGTCGATGTGGTCATCTTGGTCCCGCTCTTTAGCCACAACCACATCTCTCGGGCTGATGATATAAAAGAGTGATTCACCTTCCGAATACTCTGCAAATGCATACACAGTTTTCTTATTATTATATTTTCCTTAAGTAAAGCCCTGCTTTTTAGTACACCCTTGAGGGGAATTTAAAAAAAGGAGATGCAAGGAAGATAGCAAGGCGACTCCTGCAGAACATGCTTGTTTGGGAAGCTGTATTCTCCAATAAATTAAAACTGGTTTAAATGGCAAAATATCTTTCAAAAAAATCTCTACAGCTTATTGCAAATTCTGATTCATCCACTATGTGTAAACTTTATGATGGTTTAGAACACATTATTATACTTTTAGAGGACTATTACACTACATAGCCTGCAATAAACTTATCCTCCCCATCAAGGTCAAGGCCATCAAAAGCATAAATGATAGATGCCATAACCCCTGGGGACACAGCACATCATTACAGCAACGCATTTGCAATGTTATAAGTTAAGGTTATATGTATAATGCAGTTGCTTATACCGTAAGCCTTTATTTTTGAGTAAGCTCAAAGTAAAAATGTACTTAAAGGTAAAATCAAACACAGAAGATGACTGCTCAGAATAGTTATTATTTCCACAGAACCCATGAAGAAACATCATCAATATTTTGTACGTACAGGAAAGAAAACCATCCCCCACCCCTTATGTGTATCTATACACGCATACAAATACACTCCTGAGCTGATAAGCAATTCATAAAATAATGCTTGTTTTAAAGCCATCCAAAAAATTTAGACTTGTCAGATCAACTAGAATATTCATTAAGTATAAAAGCAGAACTGTGGACATGAATGTTCTGCTTAGGGACAGTTATAACGAAATCCCAATTCTATTGATAGCAGCAGAGATGTTTTGGACATCAGGAGGAGATATACTGTATTTCTAGTGGCTTAAGGGCATTGATGTACACAAAGAGGCCTGCCAAGCCTATGATTTGAAGCATGCTGCCAGCGAAGATGCTTAAAAATCAGATTCATGGATTTTAAAAGCCAGAAGGAATGTTTCTGTATAACACAGGCTATATAATCTTCACCAAGGAATTCTGCATCAGCTTTGCCATTTGTCTTTCTGAACTACAACGCATATATCAGAAAACCATCCCATCTTATTTAAAATACTCTGGTATATATTGTGCCAGGGCCTAATCTCCCTGCCTATTACATAATTAAACCTATCTTCTAAGCTGAACTTGCCAAACTCCAGTTTCTAATCATTACATTTTACCATTCTGGGGTCTGTTACACACAGAGAGCTTTGTCAGTACAGGAAAGCTAAGTATCAGTGTGCCCCTTTTAAGTTGATCCAGGTGCATCTTGCTGTTGAAACAACATTTATTCCATCTTTGTCTCTAAAGAAGATTTTCCAGACACTGTGCCACTCATTTCACTATTCCTGAAGTCTTTGCATCCGAAGAGACACAAGAGCTCCTACATATCAATGTTGAATACCTCTCCATCAAAGATACTGCCTTCCACGATACTGGACATTACATGAGCTCTGTATTTCTGCCTTCCCTAGTACTTAACAGATGGCATTACAAATCATGATGTTTAAAGATGCACATTTGTTTTCTTTCATGTGACTGCTTCTTGTGGATTTCTACTTCACACTTCAGTGTCATAAGCAGTTACAGACAGTTATTCAAGGAGATGAAAAGAAGGCTGAGTCCTCCCAAACCAAATCTTTTTTAAACCAAGGCATGAAAATAATAGAAAACAGTATTAAGAACACCTACCTAAATGATAATCTCTACATTCATTTTCCTGAAATCCTCGTACTGTTAATGCATCTGAAGAGATCTCTTCACAGGACTCAGGCAGGGGTTGTACAATATCCAGTCTAGGCCTTGCACAGCACTCCACTTCCTAGAAAAACACCAACATCTTAGTTGCATCCTGCATGATTTACCTCAGCCATGTCAGCTGATGGTCATCTACAAACAAGGCTGAATTTCAACAGCTGCAAACATCCCCAAAGGACCGGTACTTTGCACTGGATACCCAGCTGCAAAACATACAAGTTGCAAAGCTGTGCTCCGCAGAGTAGCTGTAATTGCATCTGAACCACAAAGGAAAGTTATTCCTACTTTTGGCTGTCTTCCCTTAAACAGATCAGTGCAGAGAAGGAGGTTTAGACAAGACAGAGGTCTTGTCTAAATAGTGAGAGTCTGCTCACTATTTTTCTGCTCTTAGTCACAGAAGTTTTCAGGACTATAAGAGATGATAATCAACCACTGTACTCAATGAGCAACAATTTAAGACACATTCTCAGCTGGGTTGAGGCCCTGAAGCACAGACATCTATAAATCAGTGATATTCTGGTACCAAGACGAACTTGTTTTTTTTTTAGCTGGTGTTTAAGTTTGTACTTTTAAGCACTCAGCAGCAGTAGGGAAAGAATTAACCTAAGAATAATCTAAACCACTTGCTGTGCTAATGATCTTACAGTAACATGAACTTTCAAGTGCAGTGTAGGTGTTTATGGTAAGACGACATCATGGATTTTCATCTTCTATCAAAGAGAAACCTCTGTCTTCAACTAGCTGTATTTTTAATTAAGTCAAGGTCCAGGACAATCTCTTATTTTCTACTTCTGGCTGTGAATTATAACAAAACACAGAATGAAAGAGCAAGGAGACATACAATGTGGATTTACACAGCTCTAGACTAGCCATTTGGCAGCAGCACCACTTGGGGCTTTTCTCGACTTAACTATTTCAATGCAAGTGTCGGGGGGGGTGGGGGGAAGCAAGCCACGAGTTCAATTCTGATCCAATTCGTAACATGCAGGAGGTTGTTATTTGAAAGCTATGAAATCAAGTGTAGGAAGAACTGTGTTCCTCACAACCCAACAGCATTTGTAGCGAGCAGCAAGCTCAGGCAGCTTGGGATCATGGAGCCAAGACTCTTAACAGAGGATTTCCTAACACACCAGGGCACAGACACTGTATCAGAGAGGAGAGTACTTTTATTTCCTTGCTAGGGCTACCCAGAGGGCTGAGAAGTTTATCAAAGTCCAGCATTTGGAGTTTAAAAGGCTAATTAAAAGCAAATACATGAAAAAGAAAAAAATCTTTCCTCTGTTCTATTACCATTACGTCACCTGAAATTATCTTTTTATCCTTCCTTCCTGAAGCAGTTAGAGTGACTTTAACCTTTATCAGTCACTACCTCCTTTACATTAGCTTCTTTCCCACGCTGCTACTTCATTAACAGCAGCTTCCCAATTTCCTTGCTCCCTAGCATTTCAACACACCTTTTCCTCCCCCTTCCTTATCCCATTTGTTTGCCTCCTTTTCTTTTATCGACTCTCCCGCACTAGACGACTACTGTACTGGCTCTCTTGGGAAACACTGCTGTAACATTATTTTTCTCCTTAATATAAATAAAGAAATAATAATCTGACATCCTGCAGCAGAGCTAGAAGCTAACCCTATTGATTTCAGCAGGCTCGAGCATTTGTTTGAACCTACAGCATTTCATTGCCTAGCAACTTGTGCACCCAGTTGCTTAAGGTTACTATGGTGATGGTTGTCTAATGCAGACATACTATCAAAGAGATGATCAAGAGCATCTGCCATTCTCACACTGCAACTTCAAGGATTTCCTCCACTGCCTCGTCTTTTATTTGGCAATATGAAATAAATGTCGGAGACAGACGCGGCACTCGTCTGCGCGCAGTTAAGAACGGCTGACATGCATTCTAATTTCTACCTATCTACGCACATATCTGGGTGTACACAACTAGAGGTCTTGAAAGCAAAGGAGACAATGATGCCACTCGCTTGCAATCATGCATCCCACCCTGCCACAGTGACTCTTATTGCTTGAGTTGAGCAACTTCACTACTCCCAGTGTCAGCAAGCCCCTCTTATTGCTAAAAAACATTCTTCATTTCTTCTGGTGCAGAAATAGCAGAAAGAAAGAAAAGGGAGAGAAAAATGAGAGAGGGAACCCAGAGAGGACTTCTGAAAAGTAAGTGCATTAGTCTCCAACATCACCTCCACTGACCTTATTTTATAGGTCAGAGAAGTTTGGAGCACTGTTCACTATGAGCAACTACAAATTTTTTCACAGATAATCAGATCTGCGTGACTAGTTTAAGGCCCAATTCACAGGGCAGTTTAGTGCTGTGAAGAAAATAACATAAAACCAATTACCGTTTTTTCAGAAATCTCCTTTACATATGAAAGTATAACCAGCTGGTCGCAGAGAGGTGCAAGTCCACTGATATAGAATTCGGTGTCAAACTGGAAAACTGAAATACAGAAAGGAAAACAGATTGTTAAATAAATGAATGTGTATGAACTACTCCCTAAAAAACCCACACAACTGATTTCCAGTGGCCATCAACAGCATGCAATAGCACTTCAGAGAAATGAAGACTCAATACATATAACAAACCTACAGACTTCCCAGTTGGATCAGCAATATGAAAAATTACATTTAACAGATTAAATTCCATTAAAGCTTGCAAGAAGGAATGTTTTTGCTCGAGGACATGCTAGAGATGAAACATTTGAAATGAATGGTCAGGCTGATTTTCAGTAATCATATTGACAGAAAGGAAGAAAAACCAAAACCAAGCTTAATAAAACAGGTAATAAATAGAACAATTTAATTGGTTTGCATATTCCCAGCAAATTCATGTGGCCATAAGAGAATCACACCTGCTATATCTATTGGCATGATACATGAAAACACAAAGATCATTATTTATTTATCATCACTTTAAACATCATAGGAAGATTTAAAGATATCCTCATTACCAAGAAAACACATGGTTAAATAATCCCTTTTCTTGTTCATGAAACTGAAAATGTAATTTCCTAGAACTGGTCTTGAAATCAAGACAATGAATGATGACTATTTTGAGAAACAGAAAGACAGCTGAACTGTACTTACAAAAAGGCTCATTAAAGCAGACCTCTGCCACAGAAATAGCTATTTAATTTTATTCTGCTGGATTTACAGTGCAGCCCTTTTTGTGGGCTCCTCTCTCATGGGGCCCAAAAGAGGAATCATCCAAGTGCTTGTAACAGAAAGACTTACACCTATAAGGTTTTACAGAAGCATCAGATGCATCATCATTGTCTCCCACAATATGGTTTTAGGAGAATCTAAGCGCAAGGAGGAAAAAAAAAAGTTTCCTTGCTTACTGCTTTACATACTACATTACCAATATCTACTGTTTACTAAAATAGTTATTAATTATTTTAGAAAAGCAAACAGAAAATGCAGCATAGTGACACTAAAAAGAAAGCTAATTTAATAAGGTAGTAAGAAGAAACAGGAGAAATAACTGTCCTCCTGCTAAAGGAGAAAAAATTACTGTCAAGTAAAGTACAGGTTTGACACCTGTCTCTCAATGAATAAGCAAATACTATTTTTCTCTTAATGACTGCTGACACTTTGACATCACTGTGGGACCAAAGCACAGCACAAGGGTAAAGCACTCCATCTATTCTAAGAGAGAACAGGTTCACATTTGTAATCCTGTACATAATTATTTTGTTCTAGCCTGCGAGACTGATGAGATTACTTCGATCATGTCACATGTTGCTCTGAGTGATGATTTTAAACAAAGCATGTCAGAAACATCTACATAATATATCTTATTCCAAGTTTATAATTTAGAATTTGGCATTTTAAAAGAATATGAAAGGCTGGAGGAAAAATATGGAAAAGAAAAAGTCAAATTCGAAATGCTGGCTGGAAGAAATAGCAAAGAAACTTTCATTTCAACTTTAAAAAGTGACAAGAGAAAGCTCTCAAAGGCATATAAAATATTGTGGCTTGAATCTGGAGAGAAAAACAGCACAGTGAATGGTACATTTATAAAGATTATGGGGACAGTTTAAAAAAAAAAATGTTTCTTTGACTTTCACTGGAAGTTTAGTTCCTTTGCCAGTAAAAATGTTTGTAATGTCCATGTAATGGTGTATTTAGGATCAAGCAGTAGTACTGTTCTGCGAGACAAAAATATATAAACAAATAAAAATCATCACTTCAAGTTTTGTTTTTAAATCGAGTTTAGTTTCCTTGGTTTCACTTTCAGCTTTCTCTCAGCTCATCCTCCTTAAGAGGCCTTGTTGAAACACAATGCTCTAGCTCTGCTGCTACAGCCTTGAACAAAGAATAGCTGGCATAGACAGCGCTTCTTGACCTGATAAAAACCTTTGATGCAGCTAATCAAAAAAGTCTCACTGAAAAAAAAAAATAGTTATAGCTGCACAGAGCACTAATAGGTTAATTTGAATTACTCTCTGGACACTTTGTCGTGATCAAGGGGAAAAAAATCCAACACAGAGGCACTGCAGAAGTGCTGTTAATTTGAAAAGGAACCATAACAATTAAACCAAATGTAGTATTGAAGTAAATGGGAATGACCGAGGTATGGCCATGTGTCATACATGTTTATGCCTGTCATAGGAGAAGATGGAAGATATGCTGACAGTGAATCTACTCTATGTGCAGCATCTATGTACAGCTGTCAAACAAATTACCAGGAAGCAAAAAGAAGAAACCTGAAAATCTTTTTTTGTTGTTCATTAAACAAAATGTATGAAATATACCACACTACAGAAATAAAACAACATATACTACATTATTTACCCAAATGCTATAAAGCAACTTTCTCTGGAATTTAAAGATTCACACACATGTGGTAGATGGAAACTAAAAGTCTATTTTGTTTGATCAGCTCTCAAAAAGCAGCTCCTACTCTTCTACTGTAGATTTATAGGGAAATTCTGGTTACAGTTTTTGCCACTGATTTCAGCGAGGCCAAGGTTTCAACATTGTCTTTTGGGAAAGTAAGCACGAAGCTGAACTAGCATGCAGAGAATTAACATGAAACTTAACATGTGGAGAAAAAGAAGGATTTTTTTTTTTTTAATTCCATATTTTTTCATACATGAAAAAAACAGAAAAGCCAACACACAAGCTAATTTTTAAATAGCCCACTCAGATATCAACAGCAGCAGAGCCACAGAACACCATGAACTGGCCCAGCTTACCTAGAACTCTGGTGTACTGTCAGCTGCTGGGGTGATATCACTATGCATTTCCAAATTAACCAGCTACTTCAGGTACACCTGCAAAATTTGTAGTCATTGCTGTAGACCACAGTACACCATACCATTAAGCGTTTTCAAGATGGTATCTCCACCATCAGTGCTTTTACTGAGCTAGGTTATTTATACAAAACAGAATACAAAATGGCATGTTTTGATTAGCTATGATCATGTGCATGCAGTTGCATTTCATATAAAATATAAAAAGACTTTTTTTCCCTTTTTTCCACAGTGTGTTCAGTTCCAGCTAGAGGACCAGAAAAGGTCCCGCATAATTATCTCTTAAGCTGTCTTTAGATCAAAATCACAAAGCATAAATACATATACATTGTGTATTTTTTTTGAAACAAAAATATTCTTGCTTTTAGGTGTGTTAACAAACATAATCTTGAAGAAATTACAAATCTTACTTTTGAACATTCATATTTTTCTCTGAAAATCTTCAGATACAAACACCTGCCCCAGCATTTAAGTATTTCCTTACAAATGATTGCTATCTGCCATAAGACTCCACAACAGCCTTCATATATTAAAATTTCCAAGACAGACCTACATCAGAATAGAAGGCTGAGCAGAAAGCTCAGGATGTGCCCAATTAAAGAAATGTCAACTGTGACTCAAAAGGAACTGTAAACTTCTGGGAAGGGGAGTGAAGTAACCCACATGAAGGTCCTTTATTTGGGCTTGGATATCCTTAGAACTCCCTACACGTTTTCCGACCATACTGCTACATGTGAAATAAAGCAACTATTTCCCTAATCATGTACATACTGCAATGGCATTTTAATGGACTATCTTTTTTTCTTGAATTTCAGTAGGAATAGCAGTAGGGTAAAACTAAAAGCGATGGGAGGTCCTATACATCAATGATTTGCAAAAAACTGATCCTTTCAGACTTGGAATTCACACCCTCCACTATTTATTTATAATCAAAATGCTTGGAAAATTCATATTCAAATTTATTTTTGTTCGAATGTTGAAGGTTCCAGAAAGCTTTAGTGAAAATTTAGTAATCGTTAATCAATCATTCTATATATAACTTGGCATGCCACACAGCAAAGAGGATGAGCATTTTCATTAAACCAAAGCAGAGCAATGAAAATGATACTGTTTATTAAATATGATCACTGAACAAAAAACCCCACCTCGGCTTAAAATCAAAACTCTGTAAAGCCTCTGTCACTGAAAGCTGTTGCCTTACTACTTGCTACGAGCACAGAATGGAAATGAGCAAGAATTTTGCTACTGAAACAAAACAGTTTCTCTCAATTATAGTACCACACTAATCAGAAACCATCAGGAAAAGAGCCCACTACCTCATCATGACAATAATCATCCATCTGGTGAGGTCTGCTCTTTCAATTAAATTAGAAAAATGCTTTGTCTACTGTAAGCAGTGTTACAATTTGCTGGTTTACCTGCAGTCAGGTTGTGTGTAATAGAAGTGCTACTATGGTGCTGAAATCATCGCTATTCCATCTCACACAGCAGTAAAAATCATCTTTAGAAATATGGCAATTGCCTCTACAACTCTAGCTACAGACACACGCAACATTTAAGGAAATCCCATGGAATCCTTGGTGACAATTGGAAAGTCAGGAGCTTAAGTTTCAAAGCTTCAAAGTTGATTTTCTGAAAAAGTCTTTTGTCCATTACCCACTGAACTGAGAAAACTTTGTTAACCAACACAGAAAATATTCAGGAGTCTGGCAGTCTTGACCAATTTTATTAAGCAATTTATAAATGATCAGTCTGGCTTGTGGCAAAACAGGATGAGCAAAAGCCTAAATGGAATCAGCTATATAAATGGGTTGGGGGGTTTTCTCCTTTTTTTTTTTTTTTTCTTTTTTTTTTTTTTTTTTTTTTTTTGGCAATTTGCTTCTCAGAGTGCAGCAGACTTGCTCCAATGAAATATTTGCATAAATCAGCATATAAAGTTGATGACATTTAGTCACAGTTAATTTCCTGCTCATCACATTCATTAAGCAAGCTTTAAGTTCTGTCCGTGTAAAGAGAAAAATGCTGGTATGGTAGATCCCAGTATCTCACTTGACAAACCAAAAAAGAAGTATTCCCATGTTTTCTTCTCAGATAAAAAAGTGCCACCTCAATGCCTGGTGGTAGTTTGCCATGCAGTTATACAGCTACTCCCTCACAAAACATAAAGATGTATGTTTACAAGCACAGACACAAAACATGTAATTTTTAAAACAGAAGTCTACTTTGTGGGGAATTTGGGTGAATGCAGAAGGGAGACAAGTGCTCAAGAGGCATTACTGTCTGGTTGGCACTTTGGAATTAAGCTGAGAATCCTCAGCTAAAATTTGGGCTAAAATAAATTGAATAGAAAGTGTCTAATTGACTTCAAGTATTTTACTGATTTACAGCGTTAATCTCTATTTTCCACTATCATTAACAACCTGAGTAACTGAGGCAGAGATAAAGTACTGCTCCATAAAAGTGTATAAAAACCCAAGCTCCTTGACAAGGCCATCAAAGACTAGACACTTTCACTTTGAAAAGGCATCATATTAACTGCAAAGTGCTAATTAGTTCTTTAGCAACCAGCCTTCTCACAAGCTCCAGTTGAGGAAGGGTTCCTTGTTCAGACCAGAAGTTGTCCAGCATTACAGCTTTTGTACACACATCAGGAGTGAGCACAGAGGTCAAGCACTCTTTAAGAAGGATCACAACAGCATTTAGTCCCTGTTAAGCCTGTAATTCAATACCAATACTTTCTAATCAATACACTACTTCACAGCAGTAGCTGACAGAGCTAAACTGATAGAATCTGCTCAGCTAACATACATTTAAACCTAAACAGAAACATTTCACTGGAGTTTATCTTCGACATTGAATGAAGACCCTGGAGGCAATGAACTGTAACATATAACCGGAGACAATGGATAAGATTACTGAAGAAAAGCACCATTAATGTGCTGAAAGATGTAAATAAAATCAGCCATGCCATGCAGATGTCGGTGCACGAGACCTGTATAATTCACCTAATTTCTCTTACAGGTAATCACAGCATTATCTTCTTTAAAATTAAATACCTAGAACGAGTTCAGTGGTGCCACTTTCCCACATTATGGGCCGTCTGGTTTAGCATCATAGTAGACATGGTATTAATCGTCTGCCTCAGAGTAAGTATAGCTATGTGCCAAGACAGAATCAGATGAGGACGACTTTGTTACACAGGATCCTATGCACCTAACTTGCAATGCAGGAAATGCTCTGTTTCCTTATTCACTGGGCTGCAAACCACTGAAGAAACATTTATGATCTACTAACACCATCATACTTTTACTATGATACTGCTGTGGAACTTTGAGGCCCTCAGAATGGCTCTGAAAGAGCATAAATCTGAAACCACTGAGACATGAGAAAACACTGTATTATTACAGACTTTACAGGTATTACCCTGATGAGCAGAGAATCACCTATGAAGTCTCCTACTCCACTCCTGGCTTTCATTCCGGGTGCAAAACTGTAAAAGCAGGGGGGGAAAAAACCCCCAAAACCTACACCACTGAACATGACAAAAGTTATACTGTGTTATGGGTTTCATTTTTCATATTGCCAAGACGTCACGAGTCAAAACATCTGAAGGATATTCTTGGCTTGTGTATAAATTCTTCACACTATCAGCTTGTGCATCCACTTAGGATATTAATGTTGTAAAAAACTAGACTGGTTGCTGGTCTGCCCATTAATGATATCAGACAATCCAGCTATGCCTTTAAAAAGAAAAGTTGAAATAAAATGGAAATAGATGCTTGGCATGACACACAGCTCTCAAGAACTTCTATGTGACTACGTCAAAAGCTATTGTAATTTATATGGAGACTTGAACAAATAATGTCTCTCTCTTTTCCCTCCTAATCTAATACCCATGTTCCAATGAGTGCTGCTGACAGCATTTGGCAGAGCTCTTTCAGTGCTCTGACCTGAAACCAGAAAGAAAAATCTCAAGCACGTCATTAACAGGTTAAGTGAGATAAAATGCCAGTCCTCAAGAATACAGAGAAGATTTTAGGTTAAAAACTATAAGACGAAAAAGTTCATCTTACACACAAAAATCTCTAACATTCAGGTCTGTACCTAATTAGTCTAATGACAGCTTCTTTTTTTTTTTTTAAAATGACATTCCAATAGACAGTCAGGTAGAACTAGCTCCCTCCACACAGAAACATCATAGCTGAAATAGAAGTTGCCTCTGTTCATTTGTCGCTATGTAAACAACCCCACTTAATTATTTTCTAAAAGCTACTTACAGGTACAGAAGATTATATAAAAGATCTTAGGCTAAAACTCAAGACTGAACTTCTGGACAAAATTATCTCAAATACCCTAGAAATCCACAGTTAATTATTCTGTTGAGACTATGTAATCTTAAACAACAAAGAGCTTTCAGGTCTCAGTTAACTGTTGGGCATGCCACTGTTTCCAGAGTTCTTACAGAGTTTAACAAGTCTCCTAGTTGATTTTCCAAAGCTGTTTTAAAACGGTTCCTTCATGAAATCAGAAAGCAGAGTATACACCTATGCCATGCATGATTCTCATGACAAATCAGGATTTGGCTTGAACGTTCTTGTCTACAGTCTCACCTCATTAGAGTCAAGACAAGGAAGCACCAAAGTTTACAAACAGTTGTCCACTCCAGTCTTCAGAGTCCCAGAGGGCCTGTTTATCTTCCCAGCACTATCTCTTAGTAGATTATTTCCTTTCCCCAGGAGAAGCTTCTGGGGACAGTTGTGACTTTTTGTTTAGATCTCTTCTTCCTCCCCAAATTTCCTTTGAATTCCACTTTAGGTTTTACTTAATAAACACATTTACTCAAGACTTTTTTCATTAATCAATATTAAGGAAATTTATTCACGTCATCTAAGGTAGACAAGAAAGCAAAGGAGAACATAAAACGCAGAAGCAAAACAAGCAGCAAAAAGAAAATCAAATCAATTTTCTAGCGCTATACCAAAGAGATGATTAAAAAGAGAAAAGTTAAAAGCAGTGTGGTCAAATAATCGAATAAACTAACATCTATTTTCTCCCTACTACTACACTGATCATCATCTAACCAAGACAAAAAACCCAAGTTCTCTGTAAGAATCTGCATGAAGGGAAAGTCAAGACATCCACTGTTCACACAAGGATCTCTGATTTTAAATGATCATAGAATTTAAGACTCTCTACAAAAAAAAAAAAAAAAAAAAAAAAAAAGACTATGCAGGACAACAACCTTATCAACTAAAAATGAGGAGACATTTATGTTACTACATGTTGCCTCTGAACAGTAACAGCTTTGTTCAGGCTAGAACGTGAAAACAGACCTTTAAGCTTATATAATTTTGAAAAAGAGCACATTCATACAATCGTACCTATTTCCACATAGCGGTTTGGAAGGTCACGCATTTCACTGGCATGCCGTTCTTTTACTGAGCAAATCTAGGAAACAGAGATTTGGATCATTATGATGAACAAACGGTGATTCCTAAAATGATACTAGCATTTCCCAGAAACTCCTTTTCTTATTGAGGCATTCTGGGAGATGCTTTTCTGTATTTTGAAAAACACACGCTGTAAAACACTGACAATGGCTCAATGAAGAAGTAAAACAGACAGGAAAGTTACAGCTGTTAAGTCCACAGCCTTATAAATATGCTGGGAGAGAAGGAGGAAGATGGGTCACACAAGGGAAATCCGAAAACATCTGCCCACCATAATTTCTTCATAGTAGCATATATGTGAGTTTGTTTTCGGTATCTTTTCACACTTTGTGTCTCATTACCTTTCAATTTCAGTAAGAAAATGCTATTGCAAATCTCAGTAACAAGAGGAGAGTACGTACATAGAAAGAAATGCAAATGCCCAAATATTGTGAAGCATGCACAATACAAGAGGGAAGACAGATGCCAAACTTGGGACAAACCTCCTCATTTGTAAAGCTCTCAAGTTTAATGTTCCAAAAGCTTTTTACGCTTCATCTATGTCACTTTACCCTCCCTTTCCACCTACTCCTACCAAGCACTTTTAATTTCCCACTGTGCAGGGACGTAGCAGTTTGTTATTAGAAAACAGCTAACAGGCTTGTAACAAACTCTTTATCAGGTGCTGGTATGAGCAAATCATAATCAGTCAGCAGCACACAAGTTCAAAATGCCAGTCCCCTGCTGAAAGCAGAACAAAACGCCAAGCAGCCTGTCCCTCCTCTCCACCCCCTTTTTTTTTTTTCTTCATGGTTGACCAAAATCATGTGGCTGTTTTAGCAGTCACAACCTCCTCAGCCCCCAAAACAATTCCCTCCGAAAATACCTCATGGTAAGTTGTTCTCCCTTAATGCTAATCAAAAGAAATGAATTCAACAGCCGACTAAAAGCTTTCAAAAGAGGAAATCTCTCCAAGGCACAGAGGAGAGAAGTGTCCCTGAGGATTACATTCGCCTGCTTGCTCACACACAGAAATCTGTCTGACCGTTGGGTGTCTATCACTCCTCCTCCTCATGAGGGTCAGACCAATGACATTTATATGGCAGCAGGAGTTCTGCACATGTAGTCAAACCAAATTCTATTTTTTTCGATTGTCTTTGCTTTCCAGAAATAATCCTCTGTTTGTCTGTGATAACAGCAAGCATTTATTACAAAGACAGGTAATTGCACCTTTACTGAATTTCCCCAGCCAATAATCAGCGTTAAATTATCCTTCCAGCAAAGGCTGCAGGGATACATATCTGGGCGAAGGCTTATGTCATCTCGAGGCACATTGGTAATTCTTTGCTTGGAGATCACGTCAAGTATCTTCACACCCTGAAAGTTTAAATACAAGAGAACTTTACCCACTGTGACAAACACCTACTCACCACCTCTCGTATTATTTTGTACGCTAAGGCCATCATAGCAGTTTATGTCATAAATTTAAGGGTAGGGCTGAGCATGACAACAGAAAAAGCTGTTGATGCAAAGACCCATCTAACCCAGGGGGTGACAGAAGGACTAGAGTAAGCTAGATATTTTTAATTCACGTGCCAAATGAAAAGATATAGTAAGTGAACGAGGGGCAGATTATCAACTCCAGTCATGAACCAGTTCATCTTCTTGGGCTTGTGCTACTACTGGAGAAATAAAAAAAAATAAATCTCAGCTCTTCCACAACAGCCCCTGGAGAGAAGCAGAAAGTTCCACCTTGGAAAAAGTAAAGATGTGAAGCAACAGCTCATTAAGATAAATGAAGCCAATCTGTACCTCTCCAGGAATGCATTTCTACTATTTAAAACAGAAAATCAAGCATATTTAAATGATACTTGTTTTGTATGCTGTGATTTTTCACTGCTTCCTCAGAGAATCTCCTATACTAAAAGAAGAAAAAGTTTTAAAAAAGGAAGATTAAAGTCATTTGACAGAAAGAGGGGAAAAAAAAACCAAAAGCCATTAATTAGATTTTTCCATGTTATTTGGACAAGGTGAGCTATAACCTTTCCAACAGCAAAATGGAGATTAATTTCATATGAAGTAATAACTTGTTCTTTGGATTTAAAAACAAAAGTCCCATCAGCCGAAACCAGGACAGTCCTGAAAATAAAACAAAGCATTTTAGTAGATACTTCTTTTCTGCTCACTGAGCTTAAGGAACAACGCTCATAATCACAGAAGAGGGGATGGAAGGGACCTTGAAAGGTCAGTGTCCAGGATGCCATTCCATGTTAGGATTTTTCTAATGACAAAACTGATTTAAAAGATTTCCCTGCCTGTTTCTGTTCCCCCTCCTACTGCGAGTTTCTATGTCCCCAGCTGTACAGATTCAAGTGTTTGTAAGTCAAAGAACCTAAACATGAGGGTCATGGTCTAAGCAAGGTTTTGCCCTTTTTTTCCCCCCCTTATTTATTTATTTATTTAAATAATAAGGAGCAGTAAGTGCTATGGGGGTGGGTTGGGGTTTTTTTCAGTGGTCTTTGTCACTTAAGAACCACAAGTATGGAACACACTCCTATTGGCATGGTTAACAGCCATCAAGGTTTCAGAAAAGAACTTGCACATAACATCTTCAATGTACAAAGCCCAGATCTCTGGGTAACATAAGGTTATACTGTGTGATAAAACTTGCAATCTTGCTAGAACTGCATTTTATTAAAGTTGTCTTTTACTAATCTTACCACTTTGTTTTCAAGGATAATTTTCGAAGAAATTTGATGCATATCACACCGTGTGTTTTTCTACAAGGTAGCAAATCCTATATGGGATAGACCACCTTAGGTTTAAAGTGCCTTTCAAACCAGTACTGTAAAATTCTTTATAGCCATTTGCACCACTAACTGAAAGGACTTCCAGCATAAACTTCCTATCATGAAGGAGCCTAAAACGTGAACAAATGGGCAGTAGGCAGCCAAATGCCTCCAAGGATTTGGTCCTCAGCTGTCTCACTTTGTAAAATTACACTCTTGGCCATGGATGAAGGAGAAGAGGGCACAGCAGCAAACATGAGTTACCTGAGCATCTGTCAAGCAGAATTAGACCTTGCCTAAACAACTGCAGACTATCCAATGTCTAAAAAGCTCACATACAGCGTGCTAAAAAAAAAAGGCTTAATAAAAACTAAGTAGCCACACACAGACAGTAAGAAGCAACCTATAAAAGATTTTCTCTGACTTTGCAAGAAAAAAATAGAACACAAAACCTTGCTAGAGGACAGAGAAATTTTTAAAATGATAATGGGGGAGGGAAAGGCCAATAATCAAATATATTAATCTTTTGGAGGGCAAGTGTCATTTAATTTTTCATTGAAAGATAGGCCCTGACCATGGCTTTTTGTCTCTGACAGATGGCTCTCAACATTTTATTAGTATTCTGTGTTCTGATGTGGCACATCATCTCTAGGGATAACTCTCCTCAACTGTCCTATCCATTCCCAGCAGATTCACATTGAATACATATTTTAATTGTATGGCTCGAAAGAACAAAACCTTCAAAAAAGCTAATGTTATGTTGATCAAGCACATTGAAGTTTTAATTCTAATGTAGTTATTAAAGGGGAGTGAATAAACAAAAGTCCACCTCTAAAAATTTCATATCAAACTGGTTTCGAATGGAATAAAAGAACAATGACTTTAAAATATTTTAATAAAAGCTTCCCTGCAGGAGGGAAAAAACAGTAGAAGGAAAAATGCTAATGTGTCAGAAGTACTTTCACCACATTTTAAAATAATACTGGAATTCAGACATGATACACACTTAAAAACATATCCCTCACTGCTGAGCTTTCAAACACAGACCCTGACCCATCAATTAGATATACAGTGATAGGTGAAATGCAACACTCAGCATGAAAGCAATGGTTCCCTTTAAAATATGAATTACACTTAAAGCAAAAAGGGCCTATTTTCTACTAAGTCTACTTAGTTTTCTACTAAGTCTAGATTTCTCTAGTGGTCTACCAAAATGAGAAATTATTACTATAATTTTTATAATCTGCAACATTATAAGTGCATATAATAATGTCACTTCAGTCCAAATTACAAAATCCAAACAGAGGGGGCTTTTTTGTTTGTTTGTTTTTTTCTGGGGGTGGCAATGTTCTATTATTTATGTAAAGAAGAGTTACATTAGCATTTCCTTCCTTGGACAGTTTGCTTCAATAAATTGCACTGGTCAAAATTCTGCTATACCACAGTGTACAGTAGTGACCATTCCCAACAGTGGTATGTAAAGCTACTTTTCTTAATTTCTTCAGAAGTGGCAATCATACGGAGAACACTGACTAGACAGAAGGAAACACCAGAAGAAATGTCTGTGAAGAAATAGGATCTAAATCACAATCCATCATTGCCTTTTATACTGGATTCTTCAAATGTACCATTTTTCAATGGAATATTTTGGCAATTAACACTGAAACATTTCAGATATCAGTGTAATGCGACAGTATTTTAGTTCAATTAACAGAAGTGCTGAATACTTACCATATTATTGGCCCAAGCAATTAAGTGTCCTCTCCATTTTACGTTTCTTATATTTCCTTCCCCTTCATGTAAAACTGAAGGCTTCCATCTATTCATCCAGCCTCTCTCATATAACAGCAACTATGAAGAAATGCAACAAGAAATATCTCCGTGACACAGTGCGGTATGTAAAGATGGGAGGTATTTTTTGCTTCATTATCCCCTACTTGGATTCAAGGGCAACAAAAATATATACCTATCACAAAACAAAAAAGAAAATACAACCATTTTCATATAGTACATATACACTGAGACTCTTGTGTTACTTTCATATTAATAAGCAGCCTTTCCATCAAGTTTCTCCAAAGAGTGGTAAGTACACCTATTTCCATTTTAAGGAAAAAGAAATTAAGGCATTTGAGAACCTAAGCCTACAGCACTAATGACACCACTTCAGAAAGCTGTTAAAGAAATGAGGCTGCCTCACACCTATCCGTTCATCTCGGGATAGGCTCCTTCTTCCCTCCAAAAAAGCAGGTAGTCAGAACAAATTTTTGAAGACCCCAAGCCTGTATCCTTTTGCTTGGTCCCACGTGGAACTAAATGGCCTTCCACGGGGCTCTAGAGATGCTGTTAGTCCCACACGTGCAAACTGCACTGTACCACAAGTGCTGCTGATTGTAGAACTTGTGTGATTTGGAATCTTGGGTTCTGCAAATAAGGCAGGTATTTAGAATATCTAAATGCATAGGGGATGTTAGGAAATGCTCTGCAGCAGCAAAGTAAAACCGGACTACATGCAGACAGTCTGCACGACAGTGCAGCTCTTTTACTGGTTCCTATATGTTTTCAGGAAGTTATTTAATAGGATGGTAACATGGAATCCCTTTGAGTGATGCGAAGTGCAGCGCTTGGAGGGATACGCAAGTAAGAAGCCGAACATCTATGAAGATCGTAAAGTACCAGTTCTGCCAACTTTTGCATGAGTACACCCAGGTACCGACACATGCACAACCTGAATCCAAACTCACACAAGTGCACAATGACCATTAAGAGGTGAAGAATTGCTACCTGCAAGGACTGTGCTACAACCTAAATCACAGAATCATCTCGGTTGGAAAAGACCTTGAAGCTTCTCCAGTCCAACCATTAACCTCACACTGACCGTTCCCAACCCTGCCGGATCCCTCAGCGCTGGGTCAACCCGACTCTTAAACCCCTCCAGGGATGGGGACTCCACCCCTGCCCTGGGCAGCCCATTCCAATGCCCAACAACCCCTTCTGCAAAGAAATGCTTCCTAATATTCAGTCTAGACCTTTCCTGGCACAACTTAAGGCCATTAACTCCTGTCCTATTGTTTGTTCCTTGGTTCAAGGAGCTCATCCCCAGCTCTCTGCACCCTCCTGTCAGGGAGTTGCAGAGGGCCATGAGGTCTCCCCTCAGCCTCCTCTTCTCCAGACTAAACCCCCCCAGTTCCCCCAGCCGCTCCCCGTATGACCTGTGCTCCAGACCCTGCACCAGCTCCGTTGCCCTTCTCTGGACACGCTCGAGTCATTCAATGGCCTTTTTGTAGTGAGGGGCCCAAAACCTATGTTTCTAATATTTCCTAAGATCCATCTGTACATGCTTTTTTACACGTGGTTTCCCACCACCTGTATTTGCATAAATATGTCAAATGAGAAGACGCTAGTTTTAAAATAAAATCTTTTAACAAAATAAGGGATTTTAACGGCAATTAGAGAGACTGCCTTTCATACCTAAAGCCACAAGATGGCACCAGAAGACAAGTATTTCCTCCAGAAGTTTAAAGCCCTCACCAGCTAGGCCAGTCTATCAGAAACTTTTGCATGAAGTGCGCTGCAGACATCAAATTTCTCACCCAAGTGCATCTTGCCACTTGAACCCACCCAAAATGACTGTGTCTCCTTCACATAGCTCACATGAAGTCCCACCTTATAGACAGTCTACAGGTATTTTTCCCCCACCTACAAAAATGCTAACTAATAAAAACTCTTACAGAATATGCTATTTTACAGCAACCAAGGCAAGACACTGAAAGCAGAGGTAACATCTACACTCATAAGGCAGTGCCATACAGAGGGATTTCCATTTGCAGGCTGGTAGGTGGATGTGAAACACAGGAGCAATCCTTAGTCCAATTAGCTCCACTTAATTAGCTCCACTCAGAAGCTGAGGATGTGATTAAACATTAAGTGCTGTGCTGATCCAGATTTGAAAATTACTTTTCTCCTAGTTCACAAACTCCTAAGGAGAGGCTTGACAGACAAAGAATTGTCACTTGGATGCTTCTTTCAATACTGTCCAATAAAGACAGCAGAAAAATACATAGTACTTTCACATGGACCTACTGGACAAGGCTGTGAAAATGGATAATACGAAATGTTAAAAGTGGCTGATCCCCATTATATTAACTGAACTTTTCTGCTTGTGACTGAATCGTGATTTATTTATTACACACAGATCCAGAGTGAGCTCGGAATGACACTTTGCAGCTACTTTGTTACTGTTCATGGTTTGTGAACATCATGCTTTTTCATGACTCTACTTGAGTAAGAAACTGCAAAGAAAATAAATGACCTAAGAACTTGTGAGGAGAAAAAAAAAATCCTGCTTCAGTCTGTGCCCAGCTCTAACCACATGATTAATTAAATTCTCAGACCAAGGCAGTAGAAAACAACAGTCTGATATTGCATGTAATAAAGATGTAAAGAGAATCTGAATCTCTGCAGCACCCAGAATTCCCTGTTTCGTATCAGCAAGTGCAATAGGTCCACCACTGAAGTCAAAGGACACTCAACATTGTAGCTTCAAAAAAATAACTTTATTTCAAAACGTGCTTTATGAATTTATATGCAATGCAAATATCTGCCTTTTACTGATATACATAACGTGATTTATTTATTACTACTTACAGCAATGACACCTGGAAACTGAGTTACTGAACTTTGCTATGTATTTTTGAACTGCTATCCACTGAATGCATCTCTCTCAAAGTAAGTCTTCCTTTCTGTCTTCACACTGAAATGTTTATCACACCTGAAAGCCATTTAAAACTTCAAGAGCAGCTAGACGCATAAAAAATTTTCACTGTTTCTGGAGGGGGTCCTCCTACCACTTCCCTCTCTTTTTGGTTGGGGAAAAATATTTTAGGGTTTTATTTCCCATAAATCCCATAGTTTGGCAGTCAGCATTCACAGTACTTATATTTCAACAGCAGACACAAAAATCACTTTCTTGCATTTGCTGCAATACAGTCTATATTTTCCCCTTTTTGATTTGTTCTGTTAAATCTTTCTAGTCCTTTGTTACAGCACAGTAGTGCTCAGAACACATTGCCAGCATCCAGTACTGTAACATAACTAAACTAAACTTTGACTTCAAGGGTCCCCAGCCACGCTTCTTCATAGTACACTGCAATCTTCTAATAGTTCCCTAATAATTTTGTGAGTCTTCTTAATTGCTTATGATTAAGATCCACTGGATCATTAAGAAAAATGACACACTGGAATGCATGAGACAAGAGGATGGTGTAGGACACATTTTGGTTTTAAATAAAAGTAGATATAATTCTCTTGGATTAATGAATACATCTCTCTGTATTGTTCATTACCAAGAGGATTAATCTCCTCCAAAAAGAGCTCAAAACTCTGTTTTAGAGTTCATCCGCTGAAGAGAACAGACTAGTGCTTGGATTTAACAGAGCCTCTCATGCAATTAGCATTAACACTAATTACATGCAATCCTGGTCTTTAAACTATGTACAGGAATTCTCAATCCTCTGAACAAAGAGGCTAATGATTACAGCTTTGGTAGTATCAATACGATGAAGTAATTCAATTTCATCCCACTACCAAATACCACCTTCAAAACACTGAAATAAAAGATGTCTGTTCTCACACTGTGAAAAGTTTCAAACGAAACATACTTTTGCTGAAGCATTATGCACAGCATCATTACTTTAATTCGACTTAGCACCTTCTCTGTAAAGATCTGGAGGAGTTTTACAGAAGAAAAAGGCTGAGACTTCGGTTTGTAACTGAAGAGCCACCCTTCCCTTCCCTTCCCTATTACAGCGTTATTGGATTAGTTTTTATTTCACAAAATAAAAACTAGAAAAAATCTCCCTGTATTTTCCTTGCCTGAGTGTGATGATGTGCCTACCTGTGGTATTTGTTCTGGTTTTCAGCACCTCTGTCACCAACTCTTCCCTCATCCATGGAAGATCACAAAAACTTAAAACGCTACTGCCATGGTTACAAGTGATCATTACAGATATTTATTGTTTTCAGCATAAACCCAACATTTACAGGCACAGCCAAGATTAACAGATATCTGAGAGTAACACAGAACAGCATGCCACATGAAGACTTACTGTTTAATCGTGCATCCCTAGAAAAATATATAGCAACAATAAAAAATTATCACTTCTGTTTGAAACAGTGATGGACTGGATGAGCTCAAACGAGGCAGAGAATAATGTAAACCTCAAATTTTCAAGTGAAGATGAGTTTTCAAAATACCGTCACAAAACACTGTTGTCTAAGGAGCTGGGGTGTGGATGGAGAGGAGGGCAGGAGGTGCAGTCAAGGGAAATCAAGCAGAGGCAGACAACAGCAGCTTTGGGAGGTAAGTGATGGCAATGGTGAGATACGAAACAGGAGCTGCTGCTGTAGTTCATGGACAAAGAATCTAGAAATTTTGAGATTTTTTAATACAAACATATGCCATAGGAGTTTTATTAGGCTGTACTTTTAATAACTCAACTGCTAGATTTCAGCTGCTTCCTATTCACAAAGAGCTACAGAACTAACACCTTGGAAAGCAAGTCCTGCAGCCTTGCAGGCAGACACACAAGCTCTCACACATTTCATATATTTAGATCCTCTTTGCTTGTCACCTCAGGCAACGAAAAAAGTTTTCTACACAAACATTTGCAAAACACACAACTATAGATTACACACACACAGGACTAGGGTCCATTATCTCTCTACACAAACCAAATTTGTTCATTACAGCACATTGCTTTGTTTTTCGTGATAAAGATCAAATGCACATCCAAATAATAATAAAGAAGAAATGTAAGCCAAATAATCTGCTCATTAAGCAAAAAGAACATCACTGCATATCAAAGTCTCATCTGCTCAATAATATGGGATACATCCGGGCAGATCACAGACCTGTATTATTGTGGCTTGCTTGCTGCTACAGTTTATTACCTGCTTACGGTAAATTATCCAATGCATGGACAGAAATTGCCATAGTATTTATTCTTTCTTCACTTAAACCAGACCTTTGAGTATTTACTGACTGACATTTTATAGCTTACAAAGCAATCTGCCTTTCTTGTCTGGCACTCTTCTACCCAACATAATGCCAAACAGCTGACTATCTGCTTTCTAAAAATGGACTGTGCTGCAAACAGCATCCTGACAATTTAATAATTTGTCAAAGCAGTCCAACCAGTTATTATGAAGTACATATCATAGGGTTCAGAGGTAAAGGTCATCTACTTACTCACAAAGCAAAGTGCATCTGCTGACACTATAAAGCAGACAATTAAAAAAAAAAACCCCAAACCTGAGACATTCCCTAGCAGACTTGACTTCAACATACAAATTCCACTACCCATAACAGCAGCTGCAGATGTCCAAGAATATTATTTCTCTTCCCACTTGTGCAGTGTTCACAATCACTACCCTTTCTCTATGACGTTGCTTCACCTGGAGTGGAAAGGAATTTATATTGTCTTGGTTTGTGTCTCAGGCAGGAAGAATCCTGGGCTAGACCCACGGTGTCAACACTGAAGTAGTATTTCAGATTTTTTTAAATACTGAGGAATTTGTCTCGGGTAACACAGAGTTCTCTGCTTTTATAACACAAAAGAAAGAGAGCATGGGCACTGATATGCTTCGATGCTAACTCTGGGAGGATAAACAGGACAAACATATCCAGACACATCTGCATTTGAAAACCAGTTCTTATAGTGTATCTTCTCAAGCAAAAGAAATACAAGCACCATTAGAAATATGGTTTTGTATCTATTTCCATCATGTATATATAAAATATAAATGTATTATGTGGATATAGACACAGATCGATAGAAAGATGTGACTGCTGACGGTCATGGGGGAAATTTTCAGTTTTATCTTGGTTCCCAAGCCCTTGAACAGTGTTTCAGACAGGATGCTCAAATCAACACTTATTATACAAAATGCATGTCCTAGGCAAAGGAAGAGGCCCAATCCTTTAAGATACTGAATACCATACTCCCACACTAGCTTCAGAATTCATTTGCTTAATAGTGCTGGTTCCCCACTACCACGCTGGGTAGAGAACCCTCCAAAAAACCTTCATTAGCACACATTCAGCAGAGTGACTCTCGATCACTCCAGAGGATTCGCTCTCCTAGCAACTTTACTACAAAAACCTTTGTGTCTGGTTATTGATGTTAATCAAAACATGAAACAGGGAGTCTCATCAATGCCTCTGCCAAGAAAGAAATCTCAAGTTGTCCTGCTCTCCTAAGTTATCTTTACATAAGGTGCAGGAGCTGATACCTTGACTTTGGAACTGAAATATCCTTCAGTCTTGTCTCTTTGTTAGTTCTGCCTCTGCCTCCTTAACCCTTTGGATATAACAGATACTTGGACATTGCAATAATGATCATTTAGTTCATGTGCTGGGAAGGACCAGCACTCTAACAGTTAAATAAAGAACACTTTGTTTTCAGTTTTACCACCTTCATTTCGTTGGCTTTTACCCTGTTATTTTTTAAGATTAGACCCTTTTTTAAAAGGTAGAAGGTTATGGCCTTCAACAGCACAGTATTTGTCTTTTCCCTTGCCTTGAAGCTCTACTGTCTGCTCTGGACAGGAATGCCCTGTTATTTACAATATACAATATTATTATTTCAGGGTTACCATCATCTGCCAAGTCATCACAATGGTGCTGTAGTTAATTGCAAGAGATAAAGGGGGCAGGGAGCAGGGAAGCGCCTCTATTTAGTATGGTACCTATTGCTTCTCACTGCAGTCGTGTCATTTCCACAGTACCTGCCCTGTTTCTAGGCACAGATAACATTCATTCATTGAAAAAAAAAAAAAAAAAACCAATGGTGAAAAAAGCTTTTCCAGCCCAAAACAGAAGGTAATGATATCATCCCAAGCTTAATGTAAGTACTTTACTTTGTTTACTAAAGCAGTAGTTTTTAAAACAATTTAAATTGGTTATTTAGTTCATAATACAATTTAGAGAAAAAACAAAGCCACTCTTAAAGAACTCTAGTATATGCCTAGTTAAGCAACTGTATAAATATATGCATGGTGATACTAAGTGTCCAACAATCTGCAGTGATTTAAACAGTTAGTCCAGGGAGCACTGCTCTTAAATCAGCATTAGGTCAGGCTGAGCTTCGAAGACATGGCAAATCTCAGCATCACACAAAAATTCACCCAGGTTCCAAACATCCACCTGTGTTGGAAGCCGAGGACCTGCACTGTGCATCCCTGAAGCATGTCCCTTAGCTTCCCCCCCTGCCCTCCTCCCCCACTTTTTTTTTAAATTTTTTTTATTCTAAGAGACTTGCTCACCTTGAACATTTGCAGAATGCTCTGCAGTGGGTCTTTGAACTGAAAAGTGTATTTTTTATACATTTTATATTGTCATGAAGAACTGCTTATTTCTCAAAAAATTAAGGAGGTGGTAATTTACAGTTATAGGCCCTGAACCCTATTCATTAAAGGCCCTACTGAGGCAGATGCTTGCTATAAAATTAATAAATTTAAGTAGATCTTAAAAGTGGTTTTCTGAGATGAGACAAACCAGTACGAAGGTCAGGGTGGCAAGATTTTGCTTCCTGTGTACATGTGCTGTTTGACTTCTTTATTTTGTTTCACTGTAAACCAAAATCAGCATGAAATTCAAGTAGGAAATCAAGAACATCCTTCTCATTCCAAGACAACAATGTTCGCAATGCAACCAGAGGAGTTTGAGGAAGTTACCAAATTTCTTTCTGGGTCTTTTTATTTGCTCAGATTATTTTAGCAAACAATTTTTAAAAAACCCTAACATTTTCAAATGTGAATACATATTATGTCACCATCTCACAGAACAACAACAACAACAAAAGACACACCCCCACAACCCTTTAAACGACGAGTTCACACACTTCACACTACGTTTCTGAATGCAGCTCAGGTAAGGATCATAGCATGAGGGCTTCAAGCAAAGCTTCTCTCTTAAGCTTGATCGAAAATGAGGATAGTCTTACCTCTATGCTTACTGCTACCTCTGCCTTGGTGTGGGCAGGGAAGACAGGCAGCAGGCCTCCCACCACTGCCAGCTATCAGCTGTGGAGATGCTGGGTCCTTGCAAAGGATAAAAGCAGAGACCTCAGCAGCCCCCAGCCCCTGCCCTGGAAGGAGCTCACCCAGCTACACAGAGGGACAATCTCCAGACAGAAGGAGAGAGATGCAAGGTCCGCAGCCCGAGGTGGTACACCCTTCAGCCTGCTTCTCCTTACTCTCCTTGACCAAGTTCCTGTTGCCTGCTGGCCCCATAGAGCTCTTCGGTTTTACACTTAAGGAGAGGTGTAAATAAAAAGCAGGGATGTTTTTCCAAGCCTTTTTATTTTCAGAAAAAGAAAAAAAAATCTCTGACAAATAAGTAAGTGGAATTTAACTTTCTAAATTTTCTCAGAGTCTTTTGTTGTTGCCTTTATACAAGCATACATGCTCCTCTTGGAGAAAAGGGAAGGGTTTCTACCACAAGGCTAAGAGGTTTTATTTGTTGATTTTATGTATCAATAAAATCAAATTACAGGTGTCAAGGGACATTTATTTCCATGCTAAATACCTTATGTTAAGATGTCAATTAAAGTTTTCCTGAAGAGGAAAGTTCCTCAGCAAAAAATGAATGCATTAAGAAAAGTATACCATTCCCCAGAGGACAGAATATAAAACAACCTGTCAAGTAATCAAAGATAACCAAAGAGAATGTGTTAACTCCCTGATGTTTTTTTCTGTTCGGCATCAGGTGAATGCAAGCTCTTTTACCACCTGACGGAGCCCTGTTCTATTAATTCCCTGCTTCTCTCTTTCCATACCCCTTTTATCAGCACTAAAAAGCTTCACAAACTGGTGGCTGACAAAGACATACACTGACTGTGCATTATTTTAAGGACAACACCAACTTCGACCAGCCAGCAAAAGCTGTCAATCATACACGTCACTTAAAGCAAAATAAAACACAACTACACTTTGAAACATATAGAACTGTTAATGAAAATTAAGTTGTATTCAGCACTAGAAGTCTGTATTTCTTACATGCTGGCAAGGAAGAGCCATGGCATTTGGTGTGACGCATCTATAACTGAGGATTGTTCATCCTTAATTCATAAGAGAAGGCAACAGGAAAATTCCATGAATTCAAGAAACTGTTCCAAATCAAACTTTTAGTATTTTGACTGAAAATATGCAGTGTGATACAAGATACTTGTATGACTTGGAAACAGCTGTAAACTGGAAGTCAATATTGCACGCTACGCCAATCACACCTAATGCACATTTAAAATAACAACTGTCTCAGGTAGAAGACATTAACTATACAGAAAGAAGTACTTTAAAAAGTGAGAGCTCTACTCTACCAATAGCTCCCCTGAAATACTTTAAAACCAAAAAAAACCCACAAAACCTCACACCATGAAGAACTGATGAAGATAAGTGGATTTGTCCACTTTAAAAAAAACCCAAAACTAAAAACCAAACCAAAAAAATCACCCACAGGTAAAGCAAAAGAAAAATGCCAACCAAGACCAACATGCATTGTAAAAGATCAGTATTAAGATCTAATTTCTGCTCCCACTTCAACAAATTAAAATGAATGGAGAAAGTCTGCCCTAGGAAATGCAAATAAACCTTTTTTTCAGACTGTGTAGACAGAAGTATTTCTACTCTAAAGCTCAGTATGTTGCAACACGTTTTTAACATTAAAAATGTTGCACCTTTCGCCCCCTGGAATTAGTCTTAAGTCAGAATGTTTTGGAATACAGTACATAAAGATAAAGTAAAATAATTCTTTGCTTTAGGTGTTAAAAACCACATACACAGCCTTCTGAGAGCTATTTTTAAAAACTGTTTAAAGACAGCCTAAATTCATTATAATATGACTGCTTACCTTTTTCCCTCCTGTTACAAATTGCTTGAAGTGGGATCTTACAAAATGAGGATGAACAGCAACAATCTGGGGGGGGGGAAGGGGGGAAGAAGGGAGTAAAAACAAAACAAACAAACAAAAAAAAGAGTATTGTGGCTTAAGTCAGAGTTTACAGGGAGCACCACATCACTTTTTCTAAACTAGATAACCCTTTGCTAAGTATCAAGTATTACAGCTGAGTTAGTTCTCTGAAGTAGAGCTTAGTTGTTTCAGAGATTCCTTTTTCCTAGAAAAGAAGAAAATACTTCGTATTACATGGCATGTGACAAGTCACACGCCTGACACTAAGGGCTAGTTACACCAAACACCTAGGGTTTTTTTTTGCACTGCAGGCAGCAGATTTAGGACAGTGCAGCACAGGACTGCCACAAGCAAGGGTTTGAGGGCCTGCCTAGATGGCACACAGACCTCAGCCAGGTCGCAGGACAACCTCGTGTTGCATCAACATGCCTTAAACAGCCTCTTTGCCTTATGTGTTACGTGTCAAGTGTGGGAGATCCAGCTGTAAGAGCCATACGGCCTGAGGAGGTGAGTTGCATGTGATGTGTAAAAACTTAATGACCTCATTCCTCTTTTCACCCTATAAGAGCAGCTGCAACACAGAAGACCCCAAGCAGCAAAATGCAATCATTTGCCCACACCACCTTTCCTCCTGCAAGAAACATTTCTTGTTAAAAAAAGCGCTAGATCTTCCCATACACCTCCTAGAGGTGCTTTTTCAACATCCAGGCAGCCCCACGTCTCTCTCACAGAGTATAACTGAAATTTTCCCTTGAGACAGGGTACATCAGCATCGCCACCCACTGCCTTATCCTGAGGTAGGTTTAACAGATATGAATTGGTTGCAAAATATTGACCTCATGGTTAGCAGAACCCTCAGAATCTGTATCACAGAATCTACAAAAAAGGAAATACGTTGAGACAGGTAACAGCTGAAACAGGACAATTTCTCTTTCACTTTGCCTTTTTTATTTGAAAAACTCAATAATACTTCTTGCGAAACCAAGATTGGCTTTCTTCCTGCCTAACCAGATCAAAAGCTTTTATATTGAGATAGATAACTATTTTCTAGTGACTTGAATAACATTACAAGGAACCAGTACTCCTCTCTCTCATTCAGATTCAATGTGACCTTTCTGTTATTAAAGATGGCAACAACACAATTACTAATGATTAAAACAAGCACTTACTTTAATAGGACAGTCAAATGTTTCATGAAATTCTTCTGCTGAATACAATCCAAACACCTGCACCTAAAGAAGTACATAAAAAACCAAAAAATATTTACCTAATAACCACTTGACAATTAAAAGGTGAATGTAGATCCCTAACCACTAGAAGATTATTTTGAAAGTTACATCCTTTTTCCTAAAGAAAAAAAAAAAGTCATATTTAACAATTCAGAGTTAATTGAGACATCTTGGTCTTCTATTATGGCCTATCTCTAAATATTTGCAGCAGTGCAAAGTACTTACTTGAATCTTTTTCTTTTCTTTTTTTTTTTACAAACACAGCAAAAACTACAAGCTCCTTTTGCTTTAGGCTGATCAAATCTGTTTAACAGATACTGATCTAAGTAAGGTAAGAGCAACATAATAACATTCAGAGGAAGATAAATTAAAAACTCTTCCTTTCTGAGAGAGAACTGTAGGATTTTTTCCCCTCCAAGCAATACAGGGTTTACATAAGAAAAAAGAAATTTGTGACAATAAAGCAAAACCAGCCTGAAAAACAAGACCCATATGTTTCTTGGCATCCTCTCCTCCTCCCAAGTGTATTCAGTGCTATTTTGTATTATTCCATGACCACTGGAAATGTCTTTCTCTGAAGATTCCTCCCTTCTCATCTGTGTTGATGTCTCAGTACATTTAATAGTCAGCACTGAAATTGTAACCATAGGCCATCAGAATTAATCCATCTGAAGAAGGCTCAACATCAAAAAAACCCCAGAATCAAATACAGGTTCCTACTGTCAAGAGAATTAATGGATTTTTAAATGTTTTCTTCCCTTTACTTACAGGACAGGTAAAGAGATATCAAGTGTTAAGAAATTTTAATAGACTTCAATACTATGACTACGGAACAGGATTCCTCAAGCTTTTTGTAAGTACAACCCTCTTTTGGGCTCATGTCTCTTCATCCAACATGCAACATTCCCTTCTCCAGTTCTCAAATGAGACAGCTGACAACTCAGTTCCTAAGGAACTTAAGAGTAAAACAGGGCTGAAGACTTACAGCCAGGAATTAGTAACTGATTTACTAATTACAATTTCCGCAAAGATTAACAATTGCTTTGCTTTTTCATTATGACTTTAAGAGGTTTCCACTGCCTGCCAGAAGCTGTTGGAATAAAATTACCCCGTGGGGATGTGCACTACTGGTGGGAGAAAGGAGGAGAAAAAAAAAAAAAAGAAAAGAGTATCCCATGGAGTGGCCAGTGGAAAACTGTATCTGACAGCAAATCTACTTTAGAAGGTTCTTAGACAGGTTTAGTCTTAAAAAGGTAATCCTTTCAGTAACTCTGCTCTGCATGTTCAACAAGTTGGACTCAAAGGCCTAAGAGAGCTTTTAACCTTATTTCTTTCTCTCCATCCCTACCATGATTTCCTTCAAGGGGAAAACTAAAAAATAGTAACAAGAAATTAAAAAAACAAAACAAAACAAACCACTAGACAAAGAGCTGCAGAACAAAGCTTGTAAATACCAGTAGTGGGCCACAAAAAGTGAGGTTCCCCCAAAATTCCTGCAGACAGTGCAGGAGACAGAATAAAAAAATTGAGGCTTCAGGTAAACTACATGAGGAACTAAGCCATCAGCAAGGAACTAAGCCATCCTCAGTGTGGCTCAAAGTTCAGCAGTCTGAGAGAAGTTAAAAACATCTCAAACCACCTCATCTCCCTTTCAAGCTTGTCTCCTGGATACATCTCCTAAGCAGCATTATCAGCTCTGTCCATTACTCATTAGCGAATATACTGCCTCTAACAACACACTTTAAAAATACTGCTGCATGCACTGTGTAGGGCTGAGCTACTGCTCCAAAGGATTAGAAAAATCAATATTTGCAGACAGTGAGAAGTATCGCAAAGCTGTGATTATGTAAGCCAACCAAAGGGTTGTATTTGAGTTGGGCCTGACTGTAAGCCTAGAAAACCTTCGGGCTGATGTCTAGAGGATTTTGTTTTCTGGGGTTTTGTTTTCATCAGTTGGCACTGCATATCCAATGCAACAGACTAAAGAAAACAAGAAACAGAGGAAGGACAAAATAAGACAGAGAGAAGAAAGGAGGAAGAAATAGACATGGTTAAAATGCAACACTGCAAATTCCACTGAAGCAGAGTCCTTAAAAACAACAAAACACCCCTCTCAGATTAAAACAAATTAATCAAAATTAACATTAGCAACAGTACCTTCAACATTTTCATAATACTGCATCGAACATGGCAATATGATATTCCTTTAAGAGTATGAAAACAAAATGGAGCCAGTTAACTAAAGAGTCAGAAACAACTCAGCATAAAATACATGTTATCATGTTTACTCTAGGGACACTGTATAACAGTTTATTACTTCTTAATGTCTTTCATTCTTCAGAGAGAAAGTGATTTTTTTTGATATTACCAACTTATACTGGATTTATCTATTTCTACTTTCTATGCCCACTCAGCTCATGATGTTTTTGGGTACCTGCAAAAAGGATTTCATGATGGGAGTCCACTACATTTTGCCAATCCTGTCCGACTTTAAATATATAGAACCCACCACTTCAGTGCATCCGATCTTAGCTGTTTTTTTGCTTCCACGTGTGGAAGATGCAGTCAACCTTCACTGATCAAGAGGCAGGAAAATAGACGCATTTTATCTACAAGCCACACTTCTTCAAAAATTATCAATGTAATACTTCATGGTTTTTAACATAAATGTTGTTACAGACATTAAACATGACACTAAAACATGTAAACATATGGGCTTTCAATATAATTTATGTTTTTCATATAAAAAAAGTTACAAGCCAATAAAAGTGCAAATTACATCACTGTTATGCAACAACATAAGACAGCTTTAGCAAAATTGGGAGTCAGATTCAGGTTTTTCAAGACAACATACAAGTAGACAAAAAAACTAACCTGAAGTAACTTCGTAATTCTGAAGCTGCAAGCCTGCTTCCCCTTTATTTATTCCAGCATCAAAACTCTCCTCTCATAACCTGATATTTAAACACCCAGCAGCCACACTGAAGTGGTGGTTTCAATTTCTGTTCCTCTCCATGCCAGTGGTGACCAGCTGCAGTTGAGTCCATTGGCAAGGAAGATTTCAAAGAACCAAATGTACAGTAGAGAAGAGTCACAAGTGGTTCTCAAAGCACTTGTAGGCCATGTATGACATACAGGTGTTTTGACATGAGGTCTGGATGCCATACAACAATAAGAGGGTTACCCCCCCCCAGTCAACATAGCTGGTCCAAATCTAGCTTGAGAGTGGAAAAAGAAAGTAAAAAGTAGTAAAATAAAATACATCAGAGAGCAGAACAGATACAAGGAGGGTGTTCTGATCATAAAACCTTTCATTCAAGATGACAAATTGTTTCCACCTTCCTCATATTGGATCCACTTTAATATGGGAAAATGCACCCCTGCCTATTGCAAGAATCTTTTGCAGTGGCCTAGAAAACGTATCTCCATTAATTGGTAGAAAAAACTTGCTTCAACCCATCTGGCTCAAAATTCACAAGTCTTTTTAACATACCCCTTTTTTTGTTTAAAACTGATTTAAGAAAACGAAGCTGTTTTGCTTTTCCTTGTTCCTTTTTTTCAGTAAGTAAAACTAGTGAAATCCTTCTTGTATCTGAGTTAATGACAACTTTGCAACCACTTGCACAAGAGTTTTACGTTCTTACAATATGAAGACTTCCACTGTAGTAAGGAAAGAGGGTAAAGTTACACTTTTGTTATGACCCAGAACCTAGCAGTGCTTTGTTATCTGGCCAGGAATTTCTGTCATTTTCTTATATAGTAGCACAATATACAACTATGTGCTTTCACCCATTTTAGGGGTGGGCTCTATCACAGACACACACTTTTCTGGGTCAGGTGAAAAGTCTACCTTCCAAAACACCCAGATCTTTCAAATCTCCAGATGAGCTTTTCAGTGTGGTGGTGCATCTCTGGACTCTACAAAACGCAGATATGATTAATATTGTAATTGTGATGCTCCAGGTCTGCATCAAAAACATTACTAAAATTAGCCCTGGCTTGGGGACCACAGTTTAGACTGCCTTGTATAGCATGTAATGTCACCTACTGGATCCACAATAGCTATTTCACTAAATGAACACAGATTCACCATTTAAAGTATTGGAGTCTTCAAATACAGCCACACCAGAGTAGGGATTATGGGTTTTTGAACATTTCTGAAATCAAATATGTATTTTTAATATTAATTTAATACATGAGAAATGTGCTTGGCTTGTAGTCTCACTGCAGCATACATATTTTGAGTCAGTAATGCACAGTCACATCTGAGGAGCCCTTTACAGCAAGTGCTTGCTTCCCCTCACCATTCAAAACACCCAAACCAAGAATGTTAACTCAACATTTTATTACCTTGCACAATTACTGACCCTTCCCTTATCTTGCTTAGACAATTAGGACACTCTTGCTGTGTTTCTGAGAGGCTGTAAAATTCTACAACCCACTTTGATAGGCACTAGTATCCCAATTACCGTGTCAAGATACTGACATCAAGATATCTCTGAGAAACAAAAGGCTTGGATACATAAACTGGCTGCCTGCCTGTTGAGGAAAAATACCACCTATTTGGAAGGAAAAAACCTAAGTGCATACAGTCTAAAGGGGTTGCTTCCCCATTTTGCTTACTGCAAAATCCAATTTTTAAATGGGATGCATCCATTAGGATCACCAACATTCCTCCTCCCCACGTCTACTCTGTAAGAAATGTTCTCCTCAGTAAATCAGATGGATATTGAGAAATTACTTAAATTATTTTTAATGCACTGCATTTGTATATGAGCATTATATTAAAAAAGCTTAAATGCATCCTGTGCATTAGAATTTTATCATTGCAAACCAACATTAGAAAAGACTGCCATCGACTTAAAAACAAAAAAGACATTCTTATAAGTGAAAAATCAATCACCAAAACCACTAAATGTCACAGCTCAACATTCCAGAGAAGCACTGATAATTGTTAGTTATACACTGCACAAATGATATATGTCCTCAGTCAAGGAAGTAGGTGCCAGTTTTTTAGGAAACTGTACATATATTGATTTTACATTTATTTAATGTGGCTGTTGTAAGACACTTTATTCTTCTGATAAACTATGATTGCTTATCAAAAGATTCTATAATTCAAGAGAAACATTCATAACGTGTGTGAAAATGAAAACCACCAGCCCACAGAAATCATGCCCACAAAATCCAATTTTGTGGATTTATAGCAGAAAGGCATTAAACTACTGTCTTGCAGGAACAGCAGAGTAGTCACTGAAGTATAACTGGCACAGCAGTAATGATTAAGGTGACATGTCCTCCTGCCACAGCTGTTAATCAGCTTAATACCAGTTACATTATTGACATTCTTGTAATTACTTTTCCTACGGCACATTTGTGCAAAATATATTTGACTTTAATTCTGAGTATTCAAAGGTGAGCTCAGTTCTCAAAATGGATGGTCAAAGTAGTGGTGCTAAATGCAGGAATTAACTCCACAGGTATCACAATTACCTCAAGTGTAATACTGAGGACTATCTGCTACCTCATTAAATATATAAATGCATTTGTTGTACCTTGCCATCTTCTGAGCAAACACCCATGTGTTCTCCACTTTCATCCAGGCTGATCTGATTTATCTTCACTGGGCTCTACAGAAAGAAGAGTAAAGAAAGAAAAAACTTTTAAAGTTGACTTTACAGTTATATCACTAATCACATGCTTTAACACCCCCCACACTTCCTCAGATTTATGTGTTAACGGTCATGTAATGTTTAGTTCCATGAATTAAAAAACCCCACAGAATAGGTATTTCTATGACAATGCCAAGACAGCCACCTTTGCAGCCTTTTGCCTTACCCTGAAATTTGACAGTTGTTGCAGTTAGGCACCTCAGGGCTCTGGAGCTCTCATGAAGTGCCAGGTCCCCAGACCTCGAGCATCTGCGCCTGTGTACCACAGCTCTTCATTGAGAACCTCTCCCACTATCAAAACTCAGCATCAAACATGCTGACCACGCCGGCATCAAGCCAACTGAAAATTCCTCTTGGTTGGTCTGACAGCTATACTGGTAATTATTCCTTCCTTCCTTCAAACCCATTCTCCTGCTTTCATTTTTGCCTCTAATAGCATTCTCAGAAGTGAAGTGAATATTAGAAGTGCAACATAGGCGTGGTCATTCTTAGACATATACTGAGAAAAGCCTGAAGACTGCCCCAATTTAATAAATTTTCCTTTCCTATCCAGATATACTTTTGGTTCTAGTCTACAGGGTGATAGAGTATCCGTTACTGTGTACTTTAGCTTAAACATCCTTACCTTAAGTATCGAGGACTAACTTATAACATCATTTGAATAATGTGATGCATATCCTCCTGCATACAAAACCTCATCCAACTATAGTCAAGTACCAAGAGCCTTCTTATATACCATGATCCTGATTTCACCCTCTGTAACAAACGTATTTTCAAACACCACTGAAGGATCTTCACCCAAATAAGTCTCTCTCACACATTTAAGAACAACTTTTCCTACTCATAAAATTTTCAACAGATTGAACCACAAAACAGACCACTTCTGTGTTTTTAAGCATGATAAAAGAGAAATCCATTGTACATTTACATGAAAAGAAAGTGTCATTGGAACAGTGCTGGAGTCGTGGGGTCACATTAGGTGTTACAAAACTGTGTCTAAAATATCACAGGTCCTTATATATGTTATGGCAGTTGGAATTACATAAAAAGTACACCATCAAGAGTTACACAAAATCACACTGCCCAGATGGACTATCTACAAGATATAAACTGAGGTCTTCTCACAGCCTTTGGAAAGCTTTTCCCCATAATCTTTCATACACCAAAAAATTCCAACTAGGGAAATGAAGTTTTCCTCTCTTCCACCTTGAAAAGAATATACATGCAAATCACACTTCATTTTCTAGAAGCTTCTTTCTAATCAAGGTTGAACAACTGAGCCCTGCACTTCAACAGTTCCTTGATGAGTTGGGAAAAGAATGCTGCCAGCCCTTTCGCTTTCCTGCTTCCTTGTGTGCAGGAGACACCACTCTTGGTCTCACTTTGTGTTACCACAGACCACCACCTGAAAATACTGCTAGTACTGGCTATCACAAAGCAGTCTTTCTGCTGTGCGTTGTTTGCTGAAAAGTGCATTGCTGAGGAAGAAGTCAAATTAGTTTTCCTTGACTTATGTGCTCCAGAAGTAGTTTTCTTTCACCACAGAGCAGTTACACTGACTTGCTGCGTTTCAAAATCAGAAGCAAGTGCATCACTGGCAATACAGACAGCTGGTTCACATTCCCCGGCTGCGTTCCTCCTGACATGTTTGGGGGGTGTCAGCCGAGGAGCACAGCTCAAGCCTATCAGCCTGCTGGTGCAGTCAACACCCTTGTGAAAGCTCTAATTCTCAGATGCTACACACACACAGTTGGCTAATTCCAGGCCTGGAGGATGCTGAGCAAGGCAAGACAGGTCAGTTGTCAGTCTCTTTTTCCAGAAGCTTCATAAAAATTGCTAGCACACACTTTTATTCCTGCCTTACCTTGAAAATGCCTTTCTAAGCTTCTGTTTGCTCATCAAGGTGCAAGAGAAGATTCTGTCTAGGGGAAAGAAAAAAAAAAGCCAGCATGTCTCCACCATTCCCTCTACAATGAGAAACAAATCTGGCCCTCTGAAAGGACAGGCACAGAAAAGTTCAGCCGAGTTCATCTTGGAAGTGGCACTGGTTTTTGTTCTGGGCTGCATCTAAGTTGCCATTGCCACAACTTTCTCACAAAAGTTCTTCTGTTCTTTTATTACTCCACAAGTTGAAAGGCATAAAGTCCATCTTGACCAGTCCCATTTGGACACATAGTGATATGCTAAGGTACAGTGTTCATTTGGCCATGTTCTTCTCATCCCTCCAGCACCTACATCTGTATCAGGGCTGACAGGACAGCAACAGGAGACCTAGCAGCACTCCTGTGTGACGGGCCTTCTTGGAGACACCCTATTGCAACAAAGCCCAAGACAAAAAGAAACAAAAGAGGACACACCAGGAGTCGACAGCTCAATCCTACAGTGCACACATTTTCCTGCCAAACAGCTTTGGTAAATTTTGATGCTGATACAATGAAGTGTAGGAAGTAGGCAAGGTAAGACTATGGAAGTTATCTTCACATAAAAGTTGAAGGAGCAGAATGATGGAATTTATCTGTCATGCTGTGGTTTGAAAGCCACGTGGCACACTTTGAAGATTAAATGTGTGATTGCACTCAGGTAACCAAACAGTGCCTAGGAAGGCAAAACATCTCCTTATATACACAGAGAATGTTGTCAGTGGTGGAAAAGGTGATTTTATTTGCATTTTTCCCACATTCAGAATTGTGCACAATACTTCAAGATGGTTTGTTGAGTAAAAAATTGATGATATGGTATTTTGTAACACTGTATAAAACTGGCAACTTGATACAAGCCTTCTGCATGCTCAACACCTCTAACAGTTGCTTTTAACTTTTCCTTTCTCAGATTTTTTTTTTTTCTGTTGTCTGCACTATACACATATGACAATCAGGGAAGACAAATTTAACTAAAAGCTCACTTACACAAACCTCCAGTTAAGGCCCAACAGGAGATGCTATTCTAGATGATGTACACAAGGCAAAGCATACAGAGTAATTTTTTTTCAGCACTCAAGTTGAATTGGCACTACTGGCTACTAGCTTGTTCACTGACTTTACCAGTCAGAACTTTCTATGCAGCTCAGAAAGGGATGATAGACCATGAATTTAAAAACAGTTAAAGCTGAATATTAAATACATTATAAAATAAAGTTCCAGCAAGAATAGCTAATGTCAGGATCTTTTTGTTCAGAGCTGAAAAACAGTCAAAACTACCATTTCTGAAAATACATTCCACTAGAAAGCCGTTTAAGATTTGTATCTAAAAACTATCCAGGAAATCAGAGATAAAAGACTACAGATAAAAATGGTGCACGTGTTATCTAAACCAAAGTGTTTCTTCTAGAATCAGCTCCAATTCATCTTTTCTTGTCAATTATTTTTACAAATATACTTCTGTGCCAGTCAGCAAAGTTCCGTGCCATTTCAAATTTAGTTGTATTTATATCCTGCCAATACTACATGGACAGTTTTGATATTTCAGAGAAGAGAAGCACAGATAATTTTGTGGGGTTAACCTCCTCACCCTGCTTTTATTTTTTATTTTTTATTTTTATTAAATGTTATCAACTCAGCCTTGGAGTTACAACTGTCTTTCCCTTGTGGGTTTTTAAACCTTATTCCAGCTAACCCACTGAAGAGTTTAATTTGCCTGACAAAAGAAAATAGGTTTTGGTTTTTACAGTACTGAGAATAAACGCCCTTCCTGCAACATCCACCTTTACAGGCCAACAAAAGATGAAGAATCACTCAAGGTTAGAGAGGACACAGGTAGTCACTAAGTTATCACAATCTGGAGGACTGATCATTTGATACAGTCAGAACCAGGATATGCTCTGGGGTTTGGTCAGGTGACTATTTTAAAGGTATAAAACGGGTGGGGGAAAAAAATCTGTCCAAATATACAGGCCTCATTCAAAAAAAAAAAAATTAAAAATTAAGAATTAAAATGGCAATCTGAGGTCAGCATCAATTCAAAAAGTAGGAACGTATAATCCATGCAAATATTACTCAATTAAGACATGATCTAATCTTAAACCTCACAGGCAGCTGCCTATAAATGTTGAGGAAATTACAAATAATTATTTAATTAACTCTACATTGGATAATCTTTTTTTAACCTACTCAAGACCCCTAGCTTTAGGTCAAACAAGTAAAAACACACAACTTCACTGTGGCCACAACGATACTTCCAGTACTGTATAAATAATAGTAACACGTACAGTATTTCTAAAGCAATGTAACTCAAAACTGGCAATAAGAAGGTCCTGTTAGTTAGGAAGGGAAATACACTGAAATTGTTAACCTGGGAACAGCTTCAGAATTTCATGCAGTGTGGAAGTTCTGGCAAAGAAGGAAGAAATGCCTTCAGTTGAATTTCCATTAGCTGCAGTTTTCTTTCTGATGGAGACATGTTTGGAATTCTGGACAACATAAGTAAGTTTGACTGTTCAAAATCAATAATGTCAAGCTGACACTATAGAGCAAAAAAATGTTACCTTAATGGAAGAAAGAAAAGTTTAGGGAGAGGGAGAAAAAGCTAGCAGGCACCTTGCACATAAAGATCTAAATGCAGGCTTTTACAAAATCCTAAATTTAAAGTAAAGGAAAATCAAGTATCTATCAACAAATGTACCTCGAGATAATCAATTACCTAATGTAAAATGCTTGAAATAAACACACTTAGTATGGATTATGTCAGCTCTTCAATTAGGAGTAAATTCACGGCCACTCAGAAAGCTTCTTTTAATTGTGTTCTTTGTGGCAATTCCTTCTCCCCTGACACTCATCATCAACCCACCTTATACTATCAGTCCCCCAATGGTGAACCTGAGAAATCAATCTGCTAATGTATAATTTGTAAAGCTCCTCTGACTAACAAATGGATAATTGATTCTTTCACAAATGCTGCATCCCAATGGATATGAAGTGGATGAACAAGAAATATAAGACTGGATTTCATTCCGATTCTGTGAGAAATGCAGTATTTACAAGCTAGGAATCTAAATGTTTTAATAGTTGCCTGTGACTTCATGCCTTTCAGCCATGGTTAGCAGGCAAGCAACACACACATTAGGAGTGTGAAAAGCAAAGCAGTGTTCAATCATACAGCAAACTCATTTTACTTCAAGAGGTTCTCATCACTAATACAACTCCCTTAAGCAGCGTTCTCATCCATTCTTTAAAGAGAATTTTCAGAAACTTTTCCTAAATTAACCCAAACATTTTTATTCATCTATCTATACACATACCCAAAGAAAAACACACATAGGTCTTTTCTGTTACGTTAATATAAATCTGGATCTACATAACCACCGTGTAGCTGCTCTCCATACTAAGGTAAATTGTATGTACACAGAGTTTGCATTGTAATAAAAATAAAAATGTGTCTCCTACGAGTGCCTATTTTTCATTTATTCATGTTTCCATCCGCATGACATTTACATAAACACGCATGTAAAACTAAAGGTACAGCAATATGACCAATCAAGCCACGGCTTAAAATGTTAGCCCACCGGAGCTACCATTGTTATGTTTGTATTACTTCCACTTTCGTGGAGGTACCCACGTGCAAAACACTGATTTGTAAACAGAAACTGCCACAGTTATTGTCATAACTAAGCTAGGACCCTATCAATATATAAGCCTTGCTCTAGGTAGGATGAGGAACTTGCTTTGAATACAGCCCCAATTCTTCAGCTTTTATATTTGTAAATTCTATATGCATCAACACCAATGAATTAAGAAACAGATATATTTAAGACTATTGGAAAAAACCCACAAATTAGGCAAGTACTGAATATTCTCTATCTCCAAGGGTACCTTTCCAATCCAAAATGATACCCTCAACTCACCTAGAAGAAAGCCTAATTTACCTAACTTGTCAAAGAAGGACTTCTATTTTTCAGGGCCTTTTCATTCTTGGAAGAGATAGGAGGTGACAGTAAATAAACCAGGTTGTGAGAGAATCTTCAGCTACCAGAAAAAGAAGGAAGGTGTGCAGCAGCTAAGCATTAAGTGTATTACGTGTTGTTTGTGCAACCTGTATTGACTTCAGAACATTAATGACCAGAAATCTCTTACACTGAGGAACTATCTTTAAAACCAAGAAATTGAGCCCATGCACTTTTCTTGCCCCAGATGCTGCAGTGCCCCACTGACTGACACATATTTTGCCTATTTGTAGAGTTTTACTGATACAATAGAGGGACAAGCAACTCAGAAGAGCAAGTTCTGATGCTGTATTGTAACAAGGTGAAAGTACACACATACCTATGTGAGAAACAAAACATAGTAACATAGAGGTTTAAATTGAAAAGGCAGCTTTAAAAGTTACAGAATAAGCTGTTCAGCACTGCCTGCAATAGCAGCAGTATACTCTCAATTTATAGCACTTAAATTTTCATTTGATGAAAATTTACTAATATCCACACCAAAGAGGTTTTGTTCAAAAATACTGGCAGCCAAATTCTGATAAGTAAGTGAGGATTCCTGCTCCAGTGCTTTTCCTATAACACTCCTGAATCTGTCATTCTCCAAATGAAAAATGGGAGATTATATTGGTTAGAAGAAAAAAAGGGGGGGGGGGGGCTTGGGTTTTCTCCATTTCTTGATAAGCCACATTTCAGAGACATGACTGATGAGAAAGGCCAACCAGATCATACAGTGCAAGTTCCTGTCAGGACAGGTGGATGCTCTTTTTAGAGACAATTTTATTGGTGCTTTGACCAAACAACTTTTAAAGAAGCAAAGAGGCTCCTGACTACTTTTCTCAAGGGTCATGCGCTGTTGTGCCAATATAATTTCCAGGAAGGTTTTCACAACAGCCATGATTCTCATCCCCCTCCCTGACTGAACACTGGAGAGAAGACATGACCACATGAAGGCAACCATCCCTGCTTCTCCATGTATTCCATTATGTAGCCACTATTTTCTCCACAACTACATAGTTTTTTTCCTTCTATCAGCTCCTGCAATGAAAAACTGCACTAAGTATTTTTTCCAGTTATTTTAGCCTGCCAACCATTCCACCACAGACAATGATCCCAACCCAATGGCTACTGAAATCAGTGAATAAATTTCTCACTGATGGAATCTTAGAGAAGTAGAAGTACTATAAGGGAATGGGTTCCCTTTCCTAGCTGAAAATGATGTAACTAGTCGTATTCCTGGCATAGTTAAATATTACACTGGGTGATCAATGATGAAGTTCAGCCAACAGCTAGAGCTAAAATGCCATTTTCCATATAAACATTCAGTTATCAACACTGGTATAGACTGGTGTAAGTCAGAGCTATATGCAACAATGAACACATTTCCTGCTTACTGAAAGCACTGCATTCTCTTTGGACACCAACTCTGGAACTTCCTTTATTTGCAATTTTATCATCCGAGAAAGTCTCACAAACCCATCAGAGATACTCAACAATGATCAATGTTGGGTGTCTGATTCTTGACAGGATCCTAAAAACATGTGCAAATCAAAAATATGGGGGGAGAGTACTCACACAAGTAGAAACTATGGATCATGAAGTGCACTGTAACTTACTGTAAGAGGCATATTGTATGCCATATCCTCACTGTGACAGTAAGACAGGGAAAGCTAAATGTGAAGATTAATTGATCCTGTGCAACCT
>NW_020799096.1:8529711-8565326 GCF_003259725.1 Athene cunicularia
GGGGGGGGGGGGCTTGGGAGAGTGACAAGGTCTGGGACACAGAACAATAACAACATTAACTTTTCTTTTGTCTGAGGGAAGGCAGACCTTGCCTGCAAAAAAGAAAGATCTCAAAAGCTTGTCTAAAACTAAGGGAATATGAGGACAAGGAATCTCTCATATATAGTCTGAGAAGTGAGAAAGACCAAAAAGCCTACAGTGATTTCAATATTTTCCACATCAGTGAATCCCTTAATCTTGTTTGTCAAGTAAAAGGACTAAGAAAAAAGGAAAAAAACATCTAAGGAAAAAAAAAATTAACAAGGGATCTCCTTAAATCTGTAGCAGTTGCTAGATAATCAGAATGCTTGTCTAGGAATGATGGAACTATATTACTGAAAACAAATCTATACTGAAAGCCTACACTGCTTCCTAGCAGAGTTTAACCATTAGCTAAATCCTGGCCGATCCAAAGTAGAATTTCTTTTCTATTAAAAAATTGGTGTGTAAGGAGATATCCTCCCAGGAGCTCTGTGCCAAGGTAAACAAATTACTCCTATTTCCTCCCCTCCCCAGGTCCCCTTTGCCATCTGCTGTAGAACTGTACGACTACAACAATGGTATGTCCTAAACTTGCCCCTACTTTGTTGTTATCTGGGTATTAAAGCCATCTGATGATATGAAGCAATATTCCCCATCACACACCTATGTGGAGGGCTGAAGTACAGGTGGAGGGCTGAGGAAGGGCTGCAGGTGATGACTATACACACCTTCCTTGGAAGGCCCAACACGGCATGGGAGAAGACTATGCCAGGCAATCTGCAGGTTCACGTCACTGATTTCTCTAACTGTTTTCTTTTCAGAACAGTTCCCCAGGCACTATGAACTTGGAGAATTCATCATAGAGCATTAACTTTTCACACCGGCTACTAAATTATAAATTGGGCTTTGATGAACAATCCAAAAAAAGGTATCTAAAGCTCTGAGGATGAAACTTACTGGGGCACTTTCACAGCTTGTTACTAACAGAATACCACCAGCACTGTCATAAATGTATTTAACAGAATTTTGTAGAATTCTACCCCCCAAAGTAGAAAGTATGAGATTTTTCTCCATTTCTTGATAAGCCACATTTCAGAGACATGACTGATGAGAAAGGCCAACCAGATCATACAGTGCAAGTTCCTGTCAGGACAGGTGGATGCTCTTTTTAGAGACAATTTTATTGGTGCTTTGACCAAACAACTTTTAAAGAAGCAAAGAGGCTCCTGACTACTTTTCTCAAGGGTCATGCGCTGTTGTGCCAATATAATTTCCAGGAAGGTTTTCACAACAGCCATGATTCTCATCCCCCTCCCTGACTGAACACTGGAGAGAAGACATGACCACATGAAGGCAACCATCCCTGCTTCTCCATGTATTCCATTATGTAGCCACTATTTTCTCCACAACTACATAGTTTTTTTCCTTCTATCAGCTCCTGCAATGAAAAACTGCACTAAGTATTTTTTCCAGTTATTTTAGCCTGCCAACCATTCCACCACAGACAATGATCCCAACCCAATGGCTACTGAAATCAGTGAATAAATTTCTCACTGATGGAATCTTAGAGAAGTAGAAGTACTATAAGGGAATGGGTTCCCTTTCCTAGCTGAAAATGATGTAACTAGTCGTATTCCTGGCATAGTTAAATATTACACTGGGTGATCAATGCTGAAGTTCAGCCAACAGCTAGAGCTAAAATGCCATTTTCCATATAAACATTCAGTTATCAACACTGGTATAGACTGGTGTAAGTCAGAGCTATATGCAACAATGAACACATTTCCTGCTTACTGAAAGCACTGCATTCTCTTTGGACACCAACTCTGGAACTTCCTTTATTTGCAATTTTATCATCCGAGAAAGTCTCACAAACCCATCAGAGATACTCAACAATGATCAATGTTGGGTGTCTGATTCTTGACAGGATCCTAAAAACATGTGCAAATCAAAAATATGGGGGGAGAGTACTCACACAAGTAGAAACTATGGATCATGAAGTGCACTGTAACTTACTGTAAGAGGCATATTGTATGCCATATCCTCACTGTGACAGTAAGACAGGGAAAGCTAAATGTGAAGATTAATTGATCCTGTGCAACCTCAGTGCATTTACATACAAAGAGGCTCTATTTCAATACCAGTGAAGTGTTGACATGATTGCTTATAATAAACTTTATTTAAAGTAGATCAAAAAAGCAAACACATAGATTCATTCATTCCTCCACTTTTACACTCCTCACATTTCACAGCTCCTATCTTCAAAACTGCCAAGACCTGCAGCAACTACTGACTTCAATTAGCAGCCAGTTTTGTGTTACAGTGGTGAACCTTCCAACTCCAAAATACCGATTTCTGAAATTTATTTTTCTCTGTCACAGGACACTGTGTGGAACTAGCTTCCTCAGCAGCATCATAGTGGAGATAGCCAGCCTGAAAGTAGCTACTTTTGTCAGCAGCCACTCTGAGGGTATTAGCACCCAAGACTGGTCAAATCTGGACTGTCCACGTTTAGCATTCAATCAGGAGTGCAATGAACAACTGCTATACACACTGTCATGTCTTTTAAAACAAATAAGTCTCATCCTTCAGAAATGAATCTTCATTAGATTTACAAAGTTCATTATCAATAATATCTTATCCCCTATGGGAAAAAATACTTAGTTTTGCCTTCATGTCTTGTTCATCATATTATGCCCCTGTTATGTCATTCTGTGTTTTTAATAGTGCTGCATTGTTACTGTTAATGGAAACAAAGGGCTGTAGCTCTATCATTAATGTCAACTAGTATAAAAAACATTATCCTCCAGAACTCAGTTGCTTTGGACTTTCTAACTAGGAAAAACATTTTCTAACGCAAATAATATTTTATTAATGCCAGAACTCTGAATAATTCTGACAAGCAAACTGCTATTATTTTGTATATGTGCATGTAAGTGCCTGCCTTCTGTATAGAGGAAAATGTTATCCAGGTATAATATGCCATTTGAAAGGAAAACAGCTATAGGAATCAGCAGTACACTGGCTTCTTAGGAATTAAAACTTTACAAATCTTCCCTACATTTTTAAAGTTTGTTAGGGTTTCAAAAACGCAGATCTGTGTTATCAGTCTTTTATGAAAAGACTTCATCAGTGCTATCTGAATCTAGTTGTTTCATTGCTGCTAATAAAACTCTAGAGTAACTTGGCCTGGTGGTCCAGCTATATATCAGGAAAGAGCATTTAGGGGATGTGTGAGACAGATGTGGCACAATATGCTTCTGAGATGACTGGAAAAAGGAAGTGGTGAATCACTGAACATATGTCTTGTGCCAGTCAGCATCACCTGGTCAAACCAGAAAGTTCCCAGTAGAGCAGGGACATCCCTGATGGTAAAAATCTGTGCTTCTCTGAGTAAGTAGTAAAAGGCAGAACAACCTAGCAGCATCTTGCCTTTCCTGTAAGGAACTAAGCCTCTGGAAGGCATAGAAAAGTATGTTCATTATTTAACAGTTGTTTGAAATTTGGTAGGAGTCCTTTGAGGCTTTCTTTTAAGAGCCCGTTGCATGCTAGAAAAGTAATCCTTTGCTCAAATCAGTGATGTAAAAAATATTATAGTGCATGGTTAAGAAATTATGTTTCTATGTTTTTCTTAAAAACAAATAAACTTTGTTGCCTAATATTGTTGTCAAATTATGGTTAATAGGGGAATTTTTTAGAGAAAAAGTCAGTAATAGTTGCAAACACAAATTACATTTGCTATATAATCACAAGATCTAGTATGCATTCAAACACCAAACCTGGATGGTGAGTTAGGGAAAAAAAAAAAAATGTTTTGATGATTCTGATGCTTCTGCATAATGTCACAAATAATTTTGTTCAAAAAAGTTTGAAAATATCACATGTAAATCTACTTATCAGAATTCCAGTAACATCCTCTACCTGGTCTCTTACAAAAATAAGTTCCTACAAGGTCTGGTGAAAAAAAAGAATGCCTTGGAAACTTTGCCCCTTCATTGACCAACAAGGCTGTATTAAATACTATAGTAGTAATGTCCATGTTTAGCATTCTCCCATAATGAGATATTTTTTCCCCTACAATTTTCCAGATTTTAATTTTTTTTGAGAAAACACACAGAATGTGATAGGACCCTACCAAGTCAGAAGAAACTCAACCATTTGCTATGTCTAAATGACTGTGACAAATGGTATTCAGTCACAGCCCTCTACCTCATGAGGAGGTGACATTAACAGAATCCTACTAAGACCAGTGACATTAAAGAGGACTCCTAAGTTACCTTAAATGTAATACCTTTAGAGTTGGTCATGAAATGAAACTAACGGACAACAGGATAGCCACTCTCTAGAAAAGTGACTGATATTGGAGAACAAAAAGTAAACTTCTTCCTATGCCTCTGTGTCAAAAAAATAGAGGAAAACCAATATGCATTTGGAGGGTAATGAAGTTGTAGAAAGACCATTCAGTTCTAAGGATGGGGCTTACATCCTTCTCAAAAAAAGGACATAGGCAACATAACTGCTAGCAAAAAGTTCAAAAGAGAAGGCAGAAACAATTGCAATCCCAGAAACAGCTGATAAAGTATGCAGGCTTTATACTTTTAACTGAAATAAATTTAATCTACAGCATCCCTGTTACTGTTTGTGACTGCACAAGCACACATTTGACTTGTATGAGCTGACAGCATTAAAGAAATAAACGGCTGGACCATGCAAGACCTTCTGTATCTGAACCCATACTTTCAACTACACTTTTTCATTATTCTGCACTAAGCTACAGAGTTACTGAAGCTATGAGCTTGAAAGAATAATTGAATGAAATGATCATGCTTTCCTCAGTTTCGAGCTTATAAAAATTAATCATACATGATACTACAATTGTTTAAAACTCCCATATTTCATCCACACTCCAAGCAACATTTCTAGTAATACCAAATGCCTTCCACATCCAATTAATCTCTTTAAGTAAAATTTTAAGCAACACTCCCTTGAAAGGAAAGTTAGATACAGTAGATACAAAGATGATGTGCAAAACATCTATGAGAGGTTTTTTTGGTTTCAGTCATGTCAGACAAGAAACTTTTCTAGATCTATGGAATAATGGCCCTGGCACCACAATTTTTGCTGGCCTAGGCAAGCTATCTCACTTCTCATCCAGTGACAGAGAGACTGGACCCAGCCAAGGAAGGGTCCTAATCTTCAATAGCTCCACAGTTCCCCTTGGAAACACTGCAGGTCATAAACAACCTAATAAGCACAGTACCAGAACAAACATCATAAGGCACACCTTCCAAGCTTTTATAACATCCAAAAAGCCAGACTCAAAGGCCATCTGAGTTACTCCCACAACTACTGTAAAAACCTCTGGATTTCCAAATCAACTGCAGTTAAAATGAAAAGACAGGTAGACAGAAGCAGAAGAAGGGATATTAAATTGTTTATAGAGATCCAAGCCTTAAGAGCAAAATCCCAAAGAATGTCACTTTTCTCCAGTTTTTCCACTGGGCAGAGCTAGGGGTTAAATAAAGCATTTAAAATTAAATTAAAACATTACCTTAAAGCCATAGGACTGCACCACCTGTTTGGGTGGGAGGTCCCATGGAGGGGAAGGAAACCTGTCCCTTGCATAGACACTCGCTCCTACCAAAACCTTAGTTTCTGCTATGGTTTTTGGAGCCTACATATATAGCAGCCCACTTGGTTTTGTACAAAACACAAGATTTGAGTTTCAAATTTAGCAGGCGCAGTGATACCCTGCAAATACTAACACATAGCTACCCAGATCTTTACTCTAAATTCTGTTGCTTCACTTCATTTCCCAACTAAGCCTTCTTTCATAGCTTGACAGTGACAACTAAAATGATGTAGTTAAAGTAATAAACAGGGAATTTTAAGTAGCCTGTCAAAATAAGTGACATTTATATCATCTTAAACTCTCATGTAAAGTTTGATTCAAACTAACTTCTTCATTATACAAATGCTAAAAATCTTACCTTCCCCACTGAAAGATGCTGCATTATCTCTCAGAGCAGTTGGTGGGCTTCACCTAATTTCCAGCAACAGCATTTAGAGCTTAACAATAGCTGTTTCTTCATTAGAAATATGGTTTTCTTGTTAGCAATTAAACTTTTTCAAAATCACATCAAGTCAACAGAAACCTCTGACATTTTGTTTGCAACTCGCTGAGTTATCAGCAAAACCAACAGGCCGCTGACTGAGACCTTCAAGCAACACTCTTGCTCCAAAGGCTGGCAAGTGCTGTAACTTTAATACACCCAAGGGCAACAATACCACCACAGAAGGAACTCCCCTTTAATTATTCAAGGTAGCTGAGTTGACCTAGTGATTTTGGATTTCTGCCACGCCGATTAAAAAAACATAAAGAAATGTTTAGTGCTATACAAGATAAGACAATTAGGAAAAAAATGGTAGTCCAGGAAAGAAATACGTGGTAAAAAGAAATGCTGGGAGAAAGGGCCTCTACTTAAAGCTTCATTCTTTCTGAAATTCCAGCAATCTTGAATAGATCACAAATGTTGCATGCCAAAGGGACTTCAATTTCTTTGCACTAACAGAAGCTTTAAAATACTATTTACATTGTTTTCTAGACTCATGCATCACTTCTGAAACACCTCCAATGCATTAAACATTTAAATTCCCCCTACTTGTAAAATAGGTGGCGTTCCCTCTTCTCACAGAGTATCACTAGCATCAGCCAAGACTTCTCACCATTTCTGCTTTAAGCTTGATGTTTATTAGAAGACTAGAACGGAGGCAAGTTTTCTTGCCCTTTGAAAGGTTTTTGATTTGTTACTTAACTAAACATGTTTGTACAGCTTTCTTCATATCTACAAGTCCTTAATCCACAAGATGTCAGTTGAGGCAATAATTATATTAATAAATTGTAGACAGTCTAAGAAGAAAAGAAAGATGGAGAGGCATTTGGAATTAACATGCTGTGAATCAGTCCTGCATCATCCTTTGTCAGTGGCATTAGCAGGCTTTTTTTATCCTGTTCTTGTTGCCTTTTAGTAATAATTTTCAGTGCGTTTGACACATTTCATCTCACTCAATGCACTGAACCCTAATACAAGAGAACACCAGTTTGTCAAACATACGTTATTTGAGGATGCATATCAGTTAATCTTAGGCAGCTGACATTGTCAAAGACAGCCACACTGGCAAGAGCTAAAAACATGCTAGGCAAGCAGGAAAGAGGGATCACGTGAGAGCAGAAGTGTGGCTGCTGAGCCCCCAAATTCCTCTCTCAGTTCTCTCGAAACCAGAAGTCTCCCACACCAGTTTCAACACACACATTTCCACTGCTGTTGACAAGAGGAGTTGAAAACCTGGTAAGACTAATGGTCCACCTGACACAGGATCTAGCAGCAGATATCTTAAGAGCAGGATGAGAGGAAGACTCATCTGAAAACACTTTTTAGTTGTCTACATCAGTTTCACAGAAGCCTCTGTGAATATTTATGGATTAAAGTAGAGCACATGATTAAGTCTTTGCAGCACTAGGGCCAGTATTTGCAATTCAGGATACCAACATGATTTTGCTTCTACAGATATTACAGACTAAAGTCCTAAAAGGCTTTTATAAACAACAAACAAACAAAAAGGTGTGCTACAATAGCAGAACTTCTAGGGATGCCAGGCTTTACATTTTAGTGTTTCTTATAGCTGTTTCTAGCAATTTAAAATGTTAAGTAAGTTCAAGTCTTCAACAGGAGGGCTATCAAAAAATTGGTCATTTTGGAAATTACGCAACATATCTGTGAGTTTTCTCCCTCAAAGTTCACAGGAGCTGGAGACATGACAAAGTAAATATGCTACAAATCCTCTGAGATCACTCTCTATTTCTGTTTTATAATTTGGCTCAAATCCAGATGTGAGCCAATATGTAAAATAAATAATTTATTTTAATCCCAAAATTCTTATCACTTCAATTTCCAAGCCCATTGATATTATTAAACACGGTTACCTGAGATTAGGAAAGAAAAACTGAAATTTAGAGGACTGCAGTAGCAGTAATGGAATTTTCTACATATATTTAGTATGAACTTGGCATTAAAAACCAATATTTTAAAAAAGGTTAAAATAAAACCCCTTCTTTCCATTCTGATTTATTTCACATGCTAACACTATTTTGAATCTAGTGACTTTTAAAGTTTCCTGTGTATCATTTATTTTTCTGTTTACATATTTGACAGACTTAGATGTATAGAAAAGTAATTAATTTTTTTTATTCCCCAACTTGGCTTTAAAAAAAAAAATCCCTGAAAAATCCAGATAAAGACTCAAATGCAGAACAATTCCTTGCATTAAATAACTGAGTTCTTCCAGACAAAGGGCTTCACCTTGTTATCACCAATATTCATTTCTGCCATCTCAAGACATAAAACGTCTGCTGAAAAGATTCTTTCACAAAGAAAAATATGTAAAAGTCACTCCCCAGGTATACTGTTTACCACAAACAATTAAAAGATTTCAATGGTAATATTGCTTGCTTTTTAATGAGAGACTATTTTATTTACTTGGAACAATTTTTATACACTATTAATTTCCAGAAATTAGTAACAATAGACACTTATTCTATTTACAACTTCAAAGTAAAACCGTATCTGCCACTCCACCAGTGAAATGCTTCTCAGAAGAATTTTCTTATTTTGAACCCAACAAAGAACCAGAGAAAATACCACTAGAGAAATACTCTTTGCCCCTGCACATTTACAAGGAATGCTTTGCATCTATAGGACTTCAGGAAGTGACTCACTTTCTTCTGAAGAAAGGCTTAAGTTTTATTTGGGATTTACAACATGACAATGCTCTAACACAAAATCCCTCAGGAGGAGAGACAGTAAACAGGCGTTGGTAGGAGAGAACAGAAGGAAGACTGCACCAAACGTTTTGATAGTGATGCCTCTGTGCAGTCCAAGATCTTGAAAAGTTCATGTTAGAAGGAAAATGTTCTGACACAGAGCAGACAGTTCAGAATAAACTGTCCAAGGGTTCAACAGCTGACAACATTCATTCAGAAAAGTTATCTATTTAAGCAGTCAACGATGTCACAGAGCTGCTTTGTTTCTCACATAGGCAGCCCATTCTGTTCTATACCATTTAGTAGTTCCTTGGAAAACTTTTCAAGACAAGCGGTCCTAGAGCAAAATAATTTCTCTTCAAACTGTAAAAAAGAAAAAAAAGAAGCACCCTTTCCATCTGACCCATAGAATTTATCTATGGCACTGGAGACATGTATGTTACAAAAAGAACAGAAACATTAAAAACAGAATCTAAGAAACATTCCTTTTTCCTGTTCTCCATCTCAAAAAGAAATCTCTGCCACCTCTATAAGAAACATGGCACAAAAATCTTCATCCTCAAGCAGGCCAAGTTTGGAAAACAAATAACCAAGTAAGTAGAGCAGAAAGTGGTTTATATAACCCAAACTTAACTTCACTGTAAGAAACCACTCTCCCAGCAGGCATGGGTAGGACTTTTTATTAAGAAAAGAATAGCACCTTTGGGTGGGTGGGTGGGCATAAAGAAGATGCAGGGATTTTGTTTTATAGCCTTCAGTAGAACAGGTCCACTTGTTCCTTGCTCTACATCTATGCAGTGCTATATGTCTTCACAGAAAGAGAGGAATTTCACCTTTCAGAACCAGTGTGGGAGAACAGGCTGTTGGTGATGCACTTAGGGGGAAAAAAAAAAAAATAAAATCTACAAATGAAGTCTTCCAAGCACCTGACACCGAGTGGAACGAATACAAGTCTAACACATTTAATGCCTGACTCAATAGAAAATCTCCACTTCATTTGAGTGAGTCTTTAATTCAGTCTTTTACTGCAGAGATGTAAGAGAAGAATTCAGGTACGCTTTAATCAGGTCTGCCACAAATATTATTTGGAGAGAAGGAAACTATCTTTAGTAAGTAGCATACATGTAAAGTAATTAGAACTGTAAGGGAGACACCAAAAGCTTTTCCTCATTTGAAATGCAGTCAGCATCTCCTCTGTGAGGCTGATAAACATAAAGTTAAGAGAAGAACCTAATTAGTTTGACTTTCATTAATACCCAGTAAGGTCATTGTCAATCTGACCAATGCTATATATAAAATTTCCTCCAAAGGCTGGGCTTAAGAGTCTAGGTTTTGGCTGTGACTCTCCCCCATCCACCCCCTGAACAACTGTATAATTAGATTAAAAAAAAAAAAAATAGAAACAAAACCTTTCACCCCTCCCATGCAGCTAGCTGTGTCAGCTTTGGAACATACGTTCTCTTTGCAAACATGCCAACGTCTTGTGATGGATACTCTGACAGGTGCTGACACTGCTATGAAAAACCAATGCTGGCTACTAGATTTTATGACAATGCCAAGAGAGAAAAAAAAATTGCTAGTTGTCTTCCTCCTACCTCCTGTGGAAGACAGGGAATTTGAAAATGAAAGATTAAAAAATAAATCAAAAAATAATCAACACATATCCACAATTAAAAGACACATTTAATACTCTAGAACAGAGATTTAAATGTAGCATTCACTCTCTAATATCAGGAACCACAATAACAAAAAAGTCTGCCTCTTCTCCTTCAATCAATACAATCCCTTAAGAGTCCAAGCTTCAAAACATTCACATAAAATATTAGCGTTATATATTTGCAGTAGATAAACTGAACCACCAAGGCAATCAATCAATTTTCAATTACTTGTGGCAACTAGATAAGATGATAGTGCACACACTAACAGCTGACAATAGTCATCTAATGAGCAGGTTTATGTCTTATGGAAGTCACAAGCCTCTGGGTTACATAATTAATAATAGCCATTTACAATCATAAATATGTATTTCTTCTTCCATCTTCACAAAGAAAGTTTACTATGTGTAAACTGAGATGTGCTCATCACAAAACCATCCAGTGTAACTTCTTTTTGCAGAGACCATATGCTGCCTCTTATGTGAGTAAAATTTCAGGTGTAACAAGAGCATTAACTTATTTATTACTTAGTACATCACAGCATTTTTACATCCCAGTAGATGTGTTCGGAATAATGCCATACTTACAACATCAAACTTCTGTGTGATGTTCCCCTGGACATCAAGCAAATAAACTTTGCCATAATGTGTTCCCAGTGCCAAAAACTGTAAAAGAGAGAGACTGATTATGTAAACACAAAGACACCACAACCAAAACTACAGCAATACTAAATGAACTCTGGATGTTTATCAGATTAGTGATTAGCAGCACCAGGGAAAAAAAAACCAACATCACTTTCTACAGAGAAAGCTTATTTTAACAGCACCTAAAGAATAAAGCAGGGCTTCAAGCCCATATTACTGTGATAGTGCAAGTTAGCTGTCAGAATGAGTCATGAGGACCCTCATCCACTGACAACTAATGGTGTGTCTACAGTCCGTACACACTGCCTGATGGACTGTGGCAGCAAATTAAAAATGCAGTGTGAAAGCAAGCACCAACACAGACCTGAAATAGTTCCTAGATCCTTTACACAGCTTTGTTTCAGTCATAATGGTTTCCTTTGGGCTTTATTTTTAATTCATCTTCATCATTAACATAAATCCAAAACATTCAAACACGGGAAGAGGCCACCAGTAAGCCACTGGTAAAATACTGCTGAGTTATAGGTCTCTGAGAGACACATAACCACTGGGTTTGCTTTCCTTCACATAGTAACAATCCTACACTGAATGCTCTCAAGAAAAATACACTTTTCCTCAGAAATCTCAAGAGTTTCATTCTAAAAAATAGTAGTAAAATAATCTCCACACAAATGCATGCTATCACAAACTTATTCTGATACGATCAAGAAGGGAATTGATTCTGAGAGATCTGCTGTTAATTGAGCCATGTGAACTACACCGAAACAGAAAAGGAAGAACTTCGGTACTACTTGATTTATGACAGAGGTTTCTTTTATTCCCCCCCCTCCTTTCAGCATTACTCAAATAGTCTAGACTCCTCAATTCTCTGTATTTCACTGCATGTGAGCATGCTTCATTGCAACCTATAATGAAATGCTCAAATTTACAGGCACTGCTAAGCGTGTCAGTCAGGCAGCACAATCTTTAAAAAATAACCTTACAGAAAGTCAAGGTTTAAAAGGATTTATCAAAATGGAATTGCTTAAAATGAAATTTCAGTTCAGGCACTTAAAATATGAAGCTACATTAAAAGGAGTCAAGAAAGGGAAAGAAGGGGTTCATTAGAAATTCATCCCCTGCAATGCCTTTCACTCCTGCAAGGTTGCCTTTTTTCAGGAAGAAAAAAGTCCCCCGGGTAAAAAAATCAATACTGGTTAATAAAACATCAGGTGTGCAGACATAACTAGGTATGACTATTCCACTGCACAGGCCTGCTTGAATGCACCAGGTGCCATGACGATTAGTCATCCAGTGCAGACAGCAAGCCTGGTGAAAATATGATGCTTTAGCAGTGAAAAGAAAAAAAAATAATAATTCTGAGGGGAAATAAGTCTGAATACAGAAGCCAGATTTTCAGGGTTTCCAGCAAAGTTAAACTGCTTTAATTAGAGACATATTTTACATAGTACTGTATAATTTTGCTAATGATGACTTTTTAGTAGGGCTTTTCCTGCTCCTGCAGAGTTAAAAAAACAAACCCACAGAACAAAACAGAAAACATCCTCCCAAAACCTATAACCTAGCGTCAGTTTTAAGCTCTCTGTTGTAAGAGACCTATTCCTAAAAGACTCCAGTACCTGGCTTCTAACAATATTGATCCTTCTCATAAATAGTGTATCTAGTTTGCTGAAAACTAAAAGTGCTGGGATACTTAAACAGCTTTCTTGTACTGTCACTCTTTGTGACACTATAGTTAAAGCTATGTCTCTGCACATCCTTAAAGAAAAACCCCGTTCAACTCTTGGCTTTCAAAATTTACTCGAGGCTCAGGAGAAAAAGGTAAGACAAACAGGCCACAAACCAGGAGGAAATGCTTGCCAATTTTCCAAATATCTGTGTAATCCTCAATTGTCAGAAACATTTTAAAAAGACTTATTGTTTTCATTCGCACAGTTAAAATACAAGCTTCATCTTAAGAGCCTCTTGAGCCATGGCAACAGTCCTTTGAGTAAAAGAAACAGAGCACAAGTCAATCTAAAAATACAGCCAAATAACAGAGATAGATTCCTCAGCAATAACTGTTAAGGAGCTATTACTGGCTGTGAAAAATTAGAGATTCAGAAAATATCTATTAGGTTTTGCATATTAATAGTTATTTGACAAACCATTAACTCATACTTTCAGATGCTCTTCAGAATTCCTCAATACTCTAAAAATTATTCAGTATTTATAAGAGAAAAAACCTCAGAAAATAAAAAAGCAATTGTTTAAATCACTAAAGAAACACAGAAGTTTCTTTCTTGCTAGAACAAAGGAATGATTCATTGTAAAATTTCTTTACTTTGTATTGTCCATTACTTTCTCCCTTTCATTCTCTTGCATGTCTCAAACCTTACCAGTATTAGAGCACATGCATTCCCTCTCCTTGTTTTTGACATATTCAACCAGAGGCGGGGAATAGGGACGTGTTAGTACAACACTCCCCCCCAAAAAACCCAAACAAACAGAAAACAAATATTGTAATTACTTTCTTCTACACTGTATTAACAGAAACTCAGCTTTCTTCCACAGCTGAATACATGCTAAACTGGCCCCTGGCACAATCAAGTCCTGTCTTCAGTGATTCAAACTGTACAAATAAGCTCAGTATCTGCCAACTTCCTTTCTGAATGAAGGAAAGTTGGGACTGTATCTCAATTCTAGATCAAAATACGGCCCATAATTAAATTCAAGTGAGCACTTTCCCGGTAGCTTATGTAAACGTACCATCTAACAAATCACTACACCTTGAATTCTCACATCATTCTCTCACTGAAAACGTGTGGATTGTTCAACACAGGTTTACCATGAATTTTGATTATATTAGTGTTGGCTTGCACTGCACTCTAGATTTGGCAGCACTTCTACACAGAAATATACTGATGTATTGAAAGCACAGATAAATAAATAAAACCAAGCAGAAGTTCTATCTCTGCCACAAAGTCACGTAATACCTTTTCATGCACCGTCATGCAGCTGGCTGCATCCTTCTGGAGAATTTCAGTCACTCCATTAGAAAGCCGTTCATACTTCAGCTTAGGTTCTTCTTCACTCTCATCTTCCTAAATTTTGAAGAGTGTAAGGGAAAAGGAGCAAGAGAAAAACCAAACATTTAGAAGTTTATTTTACATGAAAACAAATTAAAAGATAGCCCAAAATTATCACACAGCAACAGGCGAAGATGGATCACTACTATCTCTTAACAACAGCCATTACAATCAAAAGCCAAACTTTCACATTTTTATCATTGGAGAGGGCTTGCGTTGTGCTTCTTTGTTAGTGCTTTCTTTTTTAACCCCAAAGTTCTGGGTGCAAACAATGACTGTATAGCAGCATATCAATACAGCTGTAAGAGGCACTTAGTCGATATCTAAAAAGCAGGAAAAAAAATGTACATGTACTTTGCTACATAGTCATTCACAATTGAGAAGAAAAATATAAAAGGGATGGACATGGAAAAACAGATGATGATAAAATAAAGTGTGCCACTGAAGCCACAATTAACTCTAAGCTAAAGCATGCAGGCTACAAGAAACTTCAAGACCTTTACAAGATGCTGCACCTCTGTAGAAAGGATAGAGGCAAAATGCTGTGAATAAAAATAAAAAGAACCCACTAGGAATAAGTTAATTGTATAAAACGCACCAATGGGTTTACGTTTAAAAAAAAAAAAAAGGTATAAAGACGTTGTTGCAAAACTGTCTGGGAAAAGGATCCAGACACAGCACATTTCTAATAACCACCTATACCATCTGCATGTTACGAAATTTCTCTGGTAAATACTGAAACTTTCCTTTCTTTCTTTTTAAGCATGTTGGGTATTATCACCAAATCACTGATGCACAGATGCAAAGAAAGCTGATGCACTGAGTGGCAGAGTGAAGAGAAAGGAGACAGCTAAAAAACACAAGCAAGCAAACTCATTGATCAAAAAAACATCCAACACATTTATCTCTTAGAAAAAGAAAATCCAAGGTGCAAAATAGCTCCCTGGTCATAGGCATCTATATGTAACAGACAGTCTACTGAAGTAGAATGCCAGAGAGAGATTTCACAGGCTTCAGTAAGACTCAATACTATACAGGCATAGAAATACACAAACCTATATATATCCCTTGGTCCTCACTGGGAAACAGTATCCCTGCAATTATAGTCTCCTACACTCACTATTAGTTCTAACGAACACATCAACATTGAGTCTGTTTCTCACATAAAATACGTCTCATTTCTAAGCAATGAGAATATACCACTGCAGTGGTCTAGTAAAGGAGTGCCTTTACTTCCCACCAACCACTGCTTTCCAGTCCCTAGAAGATAAAAATGCACAGTATGAGCTATGGCAGAAGAACTATATTTGTGCAAAATCTTCTTGTAGCTAATGATCTGAAAAATAAATTTGGAAGAGAAACATATTAACTTGTTAATAAAACATATTTTGTTTACATTGCCTTTGCAGTACTAAAGCCAGTCTTTCCCCAGTTAAACATTATGGCGATTTACCATGCGTGCTACCATCACACATGGTAATAATATGTACATACCCTTACAGGAAACACATAAAAGCCATACGGACCCATGGAAACACTCATTATTTAGTCCCATGCTTATATAAATATGCTGCAAAGAGAGGCCCTTTTAAAATGTTATTTGAGAGTTTTATGACAGAATACAAATGAGACTAATATAGGGATGTCAGCAGTCCATGACGTAGCAGTCTGAAGTGAGGTGTCAAAATGTCCACCAAGAAACAATTTTATTCAGTAAATCTAACACTGAACAAAGTTGTTACTAGACAGAATGACAATGTCAAATTACAGGGCTGTACATAAATCAGCCAAATTTATTGTGCCTACAGATTCTTAATAAATGACTACAGGGTAGAAGAAGGAGGTAAAGTCAAAGAAAAAAGTGTACATGTGATGGAAGGAGACCGTAAGGAAGGATGCATGCAGCTTACAGCAATTAATACCTTACTGAATTTTATACATTGCTTACAAAGATTAGACTTGAAATGCATGGGTAATCATTGAATAAATTCATAAAAGTAAAAATTGAACTCCAGTCATCTAGCTTTTATAAGATCCCACATGTTGCTGGGGTCTGGACATCCAATGTGCAGCCAACGTGAAAAGTTAATTCTAGTCTCTTGAGTAGTCTGCATAAAAGCATTAATCCATGGACCATTAGATAAAGTTACTGTAAATAAGTTTTGCCTGTCTTACTTATGAGTGAAAACTAAGTAATTTTTCTCGCACATACAAAAAATATATACTTTCAAAAGTCAGTGCACCGAAGCATTCTGCCAAGCTTCAAAAAAAGTAAATAAAATAAAAACTTCAAATATTAGGCACGATGATGTACCCATTTCGCGCTTTCTTGACAGGTATCTTTTATGTTAAGTAAGAGACAAGCAAAAAGGCGAATTAAAACAAGGTGGGGGCACTTTGCTGTAAACAAAATGCAATTTTAAAAGTGATTTGCAAAAAAGCAAGATTTCTCTACTGCTTCAGACTCCACCTGATATATTAAATGCATGTGATGAGCTTGTATTCAGAGTAACAGAGTTTAATAATTTTAAAGGTATTTTTCTATCAGGAAAAGCTTTTATGCAGTCTGAACTTCTAAAGTAAACACAAGCCAGTGTTAATAAAAAGCAAATCAATATTTTTTGTTAAATTTTAATAATCCTGAAAACCTACAAATAAAACCATCAGCAGCCTGAGTTGAGATGACAGTTAGCTGCGTTTCTATGACAACCTAGCGGAATAGTACAAGTCCTGACTTTCAGCAAAGCTAAGATATAAACAGAGTGACATTTACCCCATACAAGAAAACTCACAGCTTTCCTTTTTTAAAGAAAAAAAAAAATCAATTGTTCAACTAACATGGATTTTTACTAAGTGTATGGCACTTTTAATTAAAGAAGTCCTTTAAACCATCCTAAAGGATTCTAAACATTGGAAAATAAATTTTATAGCACCTGCTTCTTGTACCACTGCTTAACACTTCTGTATTTTCTGCCTGAAAAAAACCCAAAACAAAACAAGCTCAGCAACACCGAATTTTGAAATTCTTGACAAATGTGTTAAGAGAAAAAGAAATAGATACTGCACAAAATGTGTAAAGTGCTCCACATATGGCAGCCTTAAATTCTGAAAGGGAAGGAAACCCAGAGAGCTGACAGGAGGAAGCTACCTTCATGGTGTTGTAAAATAAATAATGACCCTTTTCCAACCACAGGAATGCTAATTTGAAACTTGGATTCCATTTACTTTTCTACTTGCTTTTTACTGCCGAAACTAGCAGTCAAATTGCTAAAAATAGACTGTAAGGAACCTGTAAAGAACAGATATCCATAAACATTTCCCCTTGAAAGCACATTTCCAACTGAATGAAATACTCTAATTAACCAGTAAAACTAATCCAAATCCCTTCCTACTAAGAGCTCTTCCATTTGTCACTGCTGAACTCCTGAACTGAAAACAAATTCCTCTTCCCAAATTTAACACCTAGTAGGTCTCAAGCTTGCTACCAACTCTTCTTCTGCAGCAGATTTACAAAACTGAGGAGAGCTGCAAATATGCAATAAGTTCTCAAAAGGCCAGTACCACTTCAAGGGATGCTCATCTGCCTTTCTGAATGCCCCATCTTTCCTAGCTTTGCCTACAGGAACAACTGTGGTGGAATTGTGAGGAAAAAAAAAATAATCTGAAATTGGTCCTATGAAGACAATTTCCAGAAGGAACCTGTGGGCAGTTCCCGGAGTTATTCCATTAGCCCACATTTGCTCCTGCCGCAGAGGATCTGCCCACAGGACAGTCTGTCACATGAACTACATGCTCTACTGATTGCGGATACTCTAATTATGTTACGGGCACTGACAGCAAAGTGTCATCCTTCCTACACGATTTGCCCTCGAAGTTTTTCAAAGCCTTTATGGAAATAAACGGTGCATACATTATAAGGCAAGTGCCCTTCCTCTTTGCTGCACATCATCTGTCCAGTCCCAGCTAGAATTCCAATCACTATAGGTGGTCATTCCAGCCTTGTTTATGCCTGCAAGTTTTGACCCTGCAAAGCATTTAAACTCTAATACCAAGATACCCAAGGTCCTTCACTCGAGCAATTTCAAAGCAGCTACACTCACGCTATTGCATCAAGGTCACGATGTCACAGGCCTTCCTAAAAGGCTGTGTCTTGGGGGGGGGAAGACAAAACCAAACAAAAATCCCACACCTCATTTTATTTTTTTTCATGCTTTCAAGTTCGCGTCGATTTCAGAGATTATAAGAAAATGTTAAATTAGCTCGGTTCCTCCTAGCTTAACATCCGTTAAAAGTGCTCTGCCTCTATGTATCTTAGCAATTTGTGAGAGTTACTTTTCTTAACACTTATTATAGGCCAGATCTTTGGAAACCCACATAGAACTTCCTAAGAACTCAGCATTTTTATTTATTTAAACAGTCGTCACTATCACAGAAGAAAAAATTAAACTAACTAGTTAGAGCTCCAGAATTATCAGTTTAGAAACTATATGAAAACTGGTAGAACTAAAGAAACCAACTCTGTTTATTTCTGAATTAAAATAAAGGTTCACAGAACATCCTCAGTTATGCAAAAATGAATAAACACATACTTAGTTCTCTGGTGGGGACAGCTTCACTTATACTGACACTCAAAAACAACCATAAAAGAACCCTAAACATAAAAATCCCTCATGCCCCCACATGCAGTCTCCAGGGAGAATTCTTTACTTTTCTTCTGTATGTACAGAGCACAAAGTGCAGCAAAATAAACAGCAGAACCCAGTTGCCAACACCATGTATTATCTTTTTGGTCTTAACATCTTGTCTTGATACAAACCATAACCATATACAACTGTTCATTTTTAAAATGAAAATGATGCATTAATCAGAGGGTCGGATTGCTTGTCTCATTTTTGGTTTTATCACAGAATCGTCTAGGTTGGAAAAGACCTCTGAAGATCACCTAGTCCAACCATTAACCTAACACTGACAGTACTGAACTACACCATATCCCTAAGCACTGTGTCAGCCTGAAAGGGACAGCAGGCTGGGAAGGATCTTTCCTCTACTAATCCCCTAATTGACCAGGAAGCAATGGGCACTTATCCAAGCGGCTGGTACCCTGCTGAGAAATGGAATGGGTGACTTCTAACCACACTGCTAGGAAAGAGGGAATCATCAGTGATGTTTACACCATTGCCTGACCCCGAGGCTATCCACAAACCTTCCCTATCACCAGCATTGCCTGGGACGGCAGGACTGCACCAGGGAGCCTGTGCAAACCTCAGTTTGGATAAGGGCGCTCAACAAGCACCTTAAAGTGTTAGGATAACTGTTGCAAGACTTTCATGAGGAAGAAAGTACTACCCAAGAAATGATACAGCTAAAATTTTTTATTTATTCTTCACCTCATTATCACACCTGGGAATTGTACCACATGGGTCATAATGCCTCCTTTGGCCTGGTAAAGAAATGATGATTACTTTCAGTCTTTACCCTTTCCAGTTCAGATCCCAGATCTCTGTTAGGACCTGACTATCCACCTTCATTCAGGGTCAGGAAATACTGAAGCACGGATTTATAAATGAACTTGACTTTAGGATGCTAAACCCCACTCCACAAATTCTTCAGAGAAAATACTCACCTAACATTGAGTCCCTCAGACAAACAGGTTCACCGTTCCATTAATCTGTCAGCAATAATTCTCTCTACCCAGGTCGTATTTAGACTAAATGTGGCTCAGATTATCTGGTAATCCACATGACCAGACACAAATCTCCATATTCCCAGTACCACTCCAGGAATACCCACGTGCACTTCTCACTTCTTGATTTACCGTATTTCACACAAAGATATTTACTTTTTCTAATAGCTGTATGCTAAAATGCTGACACTTCCCGTATTTTTGTACCTAACGGCAGTGATTAGGCCTGACAAACTGTATAGTTTCTCCACCCTGGAAATTTTGCGTCAGTTTAGACACCCTTGCTCAGCTAGGATGACAAGCAGTTCTCCAGCCTGGTCTGGAAGGGAAAGATGCAGACACAGAAATTCTTTACTGTGGCTCTGCAGGGGTGTCTGCTGAGGGGGCAACTCTGGACTTTGGGATGCCAACAGAGAAGGAAACAAGTGATTTTGCTCGCCACAATGCTACATCAGACAGATGTTGAAGGGGGTGGCCTGCCTTCAAAGCACCAGTCAACCCTGTCTGTAACCCAACTACGCAAAACCAACAGGTTAAGGGTGCTGGCTCCCAGTGGAATGGTTAACCTCCACTTCTAAGACTGCAGAGTCCTGAGCCCTCAACAAGCAAGAGGACAGAGAACCCAGCCCTCCTCTAGCCTCCCCCTTCCAAACCTGCTCTGGTTTGTCCCCTGGCAACCTTCAGATGGACCTTTGCTGATACCATAACTCCCCTCAAACACTTCACCAAACCCTCCCAGTTTGGACTCCCATCCCAGTTTCAACACCTTCCAGTGTGCCTTCCAGGATCCCCATTTTCTTACTCTTCAAAGATACCACATCCTGATTTGGAAGCTCACTTCCAGCCAGGCAATCCTCACGACAGAACAGCTTTCCTCTACAGAGTTTTTAATGACGGCTTACAGCCTGGCATAAAGCATCTGTTCACAAGACACCAGAACCCAGCATGAACAGCTCAGCAAATATACTAAATCTGGATCTAAGAAAAAGCAGACCACAGTTTCCATCCCAGCATCATACCCACACCAAATTATAGAGAGACAGAGATCAAGACTGAGCAAGAGGATTCGGCAACGCAGACAATTATCATCCTGTATTTACATGTCCTCTTTCCATGCCTTAACAGCATAGATGTTCTTCAAATACATGGAAGGAAAAGGCAATTATATTTTACTAATTCAGAATTCACATATGCAAGTGAACATGCTGTTCATTTTCAATACATGGGAATGTGGCTAATGAATTAAAAAATTAAGCAGAAAATCTGCTACAAGTGAAAACATCGCATGGGTGCAACACAGGACATAACATGCAGGAGGATTAATATTCTTAAAGCAGTTTAGAAAATGTTTAAAGGCAAGTTGTAACAAATTGCTAATGTCTGTTTATGATGCTACTTCTTTAAATTCACCATGTCACAACACAGTTTGGAGATCCCTTCAACTTCTATCCCAGGATCATGTTTTAAAGTCACTGTATTATTTGGTAGTAACACTGAATAGGTTTTCTGTTTTATGAGAATATAAAAATAAAGAAAAACTCCTAATCTGTATCTGCTAAACAGCTTATCATGCTCATAATTTAAAGTATGATAGCACCTTGGTTAGACTGGTGATGGGGTAAATCAGCCTTCTCCCCCTCTTCCTTGTCATATTCCCATTTAATAGCGACAAAACACATCTTCATAAATCCTACTCTTGCCTTATGATTGCAGGCATCAGATTATCACTTGTACTTTAAAGAGGAGAGGTAAAAGCTTTGAATCCCATACATTAAATTGGAATTGATTGGTATAAGGGATCCAAGAATATTTGTGGACTTTTGTCCACTTCCCTCTACCCCAAAAGCAAACATGCTTTTTGTTTCCTTACAGAAATATCAAGTGACCTGACCTGCTATTAACTGCATTGAGCAAGTATGCCAGCAGTCTTAAACGTTCCTCGGCACCATTTGGAAAGCTCACCTTATTTAAAGATGATGAACAGTTCTGGTCAGAAATCATGGGAGGTTTGCCTTTGGAAAGTTTTAGAAGTCAAATTTGTCAAGAGAAGCAAATTACTGAGGTGGGCAAAGAGGACATATCATTATCCTTGTAAAAGACATAGTTATTCACTCAAATTTCTTCCATTGTAATATCTGACTTCCACAGTGTTTGCCTCTGATGCTGCCATTTTTGAAGGAAATGGCCCACAGGACAACCGGTTGCCTGCCATTCTGACATGGGAGTCAGAAAAAACCCTAGCCCAAATCGAGTTTCTTCTCGTAACAACTGGAACCTAAACACTTATTTTGAAAAAAAATAAAATAATCATTATTTCTGATAAAAATAGCTGGAAAATTCACAACATGAAGATTTGCCAAAATTTATGTTTGCAATATTGCAAACACAGTAGTAGACTGTTACTTTGTGTAATCAAGAAACACACAAAGTGCAATTTAAAAGCCCATTGAGTACTCAAAAAGATAACAACTCAAACTGATGTATTAAAAGATCTTCAAGTAGATCTGGCCATATTTGCTTTTTAAAAAAATTCCTGTGTTCTAAAATGATGCCAATGTCACCCCTTCCCTGTTGCCCATTTCTAGGTCTTACTCCACCTTCTTCCAAAAGCAAAAACAAATCCAAAAGCAAACCAGATGAAAGCACCCCGTCCTCTGCTGTTTTGGCAGATATATCCACTTGTGCTGAAGAAACAAGTGACACAGAACAAACAAGAAGAATTATAGTAGAAGAATACATAACTATTACAAAGTGCAGCTTCATCATTACTGTTTCTCCATCCCTAGGATACCATTTCCAGATGTGTGTTCCTGTCTCAATGATAAAGGGACTACCTATGCTATTTTCAGGATTAGGATCCTGACTCAATTTCTCTCAATACAATCAAATCACTAACACTAAAGGGATGCCAAGAAAAACTCAGACTAAGGCCTTTAACCTTCAGAAGCCCAGTTTGCTAGATAGAGCACAAACTGTAACACAACTTTATTCCAAGTTCTTGTTTTATTTACTGTGCTGAATTTAAATATCAAGCACTTTACCACAGAGCCTCTGGAGACTAAAAACTTATTGAGAGAACATAACTCTTTTCCTCTGTTACTTCTGTATTAGAAAGTTTGTTCCTGTAAGAAAATCTTAAAGCAGAAAAAAATAAATTAGTTGGTTTAAGAATGAGAATAGCAAAGAGCATTTCATCTTGAAGTCACTGGTTCAGAAGTAGGCAGAGCAATAGTGAATAAAAGCTAGGAACATTGATGGCCTTATTTATTAGCCTGCTTAACCAAAATTAGATTTTGAAAAAGAAAAAACCCTCACAATTTCCTATAAAAAGAGAGCCATATTATAAAGTTACTGAGCTCAAGTGACAACCTGGGTAGTAACTTCAACAAAGATGCAAATTACTGAGGTAGACATGGAGGACATATCATTATCTTCATAAAAGACCTAGTTATTTACTCAGGTTTTGTAACACTTGCAGAATACTGCAAAAGAGCACAGATTGCTATATTTTGAACCCTGTATAAACACAGGTTTTGTGAGAATTAATATTGTTTGGAATAAACATTACAATCATTTGGAATAATTGTAAAACCTATTCAAGTTTCCAATCAGTATGAGAATTGGTTTCTATTCTGCAGCTATTACAACACAAGACAACAAAGGGCATGGAGAATGAAATTTCTAAACCATGAAAACACATTTGTGCCTTATGCTGCTAAAAATCTTTTCCCCTAATTCTGTGGTGAAAATAGAGTAATGTTAGCTCAGTTAAGGAAGTGAATAACCTCCCATCCAGTTCCTTTATGATTCCTCATAAGGCAAATCACCAATACTTTCCCAGTACCTGGCTGTAAAATTGGTAAATATGGATTAGGATGGTAAAATTTCACACAGCAGTTTTCTGTTCTCCCCAGCCATTTTCTGCAGGGATTTATTTAATACCTTGACCTCTTTGGGAAAATGCAGATATACACCAGGAGCAAGGAATTAAGATGATATGGCTGCCTGTGAATATGTATCAAAATGGGCTGCATTCACAGTATGAAATGACACACAGATGAAAAGCAAAGCAAAGAGCATTTTATTTCTTCACAAAACTATTGTCGTATACAGAATGTCACACCCTATTTGCGGAACACCAATTGAAGATTTGCTCCTACAAGTTTGAAGGAGCTGGGCACGAGCCAAGTTGTGAAGCAGAAGTAACACATAGATGACATACTGCTCATGAGCAATCATCATAAATGACATGGGTTGTTTGGTTTTTTTTTTTAAAAAAAAAGAGTAGTAATAAGCCCATATAGTGCAATTTGGTGCCATTTAGACACCCATCAATTTGTGTTATTTTATTGGTAGTTTCGTGCATGGCAAAGAACACCAAAGAAAACTTTCAAATCCACTTCAGTGTTCAAAAGCACAGGATCAGTCCATCCACATCAAGTGCACCATAGAGAGGCAGCACAGGACAGGCTGTTTTATCCTCCATGTCCAAATCCAATTCCAACAATGAAAAATCCAAACACGGTTCAATTCTCAATGAAACTATGCATTTCTACTTGTATTTTCCTTTTGCTGAGTAAGGACTTTGGGCAAACATTTGTTTCCCCCATGAACACTACTCAAGCAGCCCGGTTGCCACCTTGTGATGTACTGCATATGAAAACCCTACAGTGCAGTTTTGGGAACAGCAGTTTTTAAAGTTCACCCACTCACCACGGTGGAAGAGCTAGATGGTAAATGGCTGAATTTCCCCGCTGCTCTCCTTTTTCCAGCCCAGAGTGTTATTCCACTCAGTTGAATACATTCACTATTTTGGAAAAGTCACATCTGCATACTCTGTAAACACACTAGCTTTGCAATTGCATTTAATTTATGTAGCACGCACAGCAGCATTTTTATTTTTTAATGTATTCCACAACACACTGATAGAACAGGCACTTCTGGTTAATATTAATAGCTCATTAAATGAAGTATCTAATTTTCACTCAAAACCAGAAGATATTAAAAGAATATAGCAATAATCCATTTTTCCTGCAAGTCAATCCTCTAACGATGTACATTATAATGTTAGTTACTAGTCACTGCAAACTTGTTTTTCAAATTAATGTATGAAAAGATTCCATTTAAACTTCAATAAATTATTTACTATGCTCATCCTACTGACTCCAATTGATAAATTATTTGCATGATACATTTTCTCACTAATAAGGAGGAGAACTTTCTATTTGGAATTTATATATCTCTTCCTTCCATTCTCCCCATTTAAAAGGCCAATTTCACTTAAAGCCATGCAGGGGGAAGCAATCTCTCTTTGGATTGCTTAGGTATATGAAATATAATATCCTTTTTGAGCACTTTTCTCCCATTTTATATTTCTAAAACAACTGGAAGAGAAAAATGGCAACCTAATGTGGAGCTATGCAATAATAAGGAAGAGGCATGATGAAAAGATGTACTTTGCCAAAGGTCAGACAGGAGACAAAAAAAAGGCAAGTTGGACTGAGGTACAGTAGCCAAATCTACTTTTCAACCATCCATTTTTTGACGCAATGGTGATGCCCCTTCAAAAGCCACTAGTCACAGAAGAGCTCACCCCTTCCAGCCCAATGCTCCACATTCCATGTTAAGAGAGCATTTTGATGGAAACAGAGTATGACAAGGAGCTTTTTTTACCAGATGCTTTATTTACTTGAAATGATTTAATTGCTTTGACCTAGTCCAGACCCAACCTACAAGACTTAGATCTGGAGTGCACTGAAAAGGAAAACATCAAGGCTTTTTAGTTGCCTCTTTTTAAGGCTTATATGTTTCCTAACTGCTCCTGCTCTGATCAATTTTGAAAACCTTAAAGTACAAAATCACTATCAGTTTCAGCCATAAAAGTGTATCAGTGAAGGATATTTCTAAATCACCATAAATTGTTTGAGCACTGGGCTAACCAAGAATTTCTACAATACTTTCTATGAAGTCTCGTAGAATTTATTAATACAGTGTTTAAGTAACTAAAAGAATAAACTAAATGAACAAACATATCCCTTTCACAGGGATCCAGTGATCAAAGATCAGAAAACAGACCCAAAAAAATTAAGACCAGGAGATATAAAAATGGAAATGCTAGAATGGAAACATATGCAACACTGATGACTCACACACAAGTACCTAGTTACAAACCAGCAACGAACATACTAATGCAATTTAAATACATATATATTATTTTTAATAACTTTTTGCAGAAAATTGAAATCTGCATCCACCTATTTTTTCTTATGTGGTTTCTTTTAAGAGATCAACAATACAAAACAAAACCTTTACCCTGTACAGCATCACCTACCAAAGAAAAAAAAATCAGTGAAACTCCTTAGACAATCACAGGATCATTTAACACTTAGCACTAATTTTATGATTCCAGTGACACTTGTTCATGAAAAGGTGCTCCCTGTGAAGAACACACGTACTGGACCAGGGCAATCCACTCATAGTCCCGGCAGTGAATTAGCATGGGGTAGAAAACTTTAACAAGTAACTAAACAAATTCCTGGATGATAACTCAGCTTTGATTCTCTCATCAAGTAGGACGGTTCTGGTTTTTGATACTTCATGACTTTAATTTTATCAGTACTTCACACTCACAAATGGGGTTTGAAACCCTCTCTTCTCAAAGATAAGAAACTATTGCTCCATTTTATAAGAGGCAGGAGGGAGGCAGGGGGAGGCACACAGGCAAGAAAGAGGCAGAGCATAATTAACCTGTACATGAAGTCTGATGTTGAGAGGAAAGCTGTAGGTCCTAGGACCCTGAGGCATGATTCCAAACATTCTTCTGTTATATGCAAGTTCCCTAAAATAACTGTTACTAATTTATGGAGGCCAGCAATTTTCCAGGGTACAATACAGGGTTTTATCAGTTCAAATTAAGTCTTAATGGGAATGTTTTGTGCACTACATATACAGGGAAAACACAAATAACATTCACCTGACATCACAAGATTTATAGTATAACACTGTGAATGGTGACTCTGCCATATGTGTAACTACAACACACTGTAAATAAACGCACTCCATAGCAGTGCAGAGCAGCATGGAGGTTCAGGGGAGACTCAAGTTGGCTCTTTAATAAGCTTTCTTTTGAATTAAGAAATACTCTTCATAGAATGCAAGCGATTCAAGAATGCACTTCATAAAACATGCTGGTGTGTGTGTTACTGTAATTTAAAACAAGGAATAATTAAGGAAGATCATGTTTTAAATTAAAATAACATTTTGTTTAAATCACTTCATATTAGTCCATTATGTAATGTAACGGGAGTCTCTCATTAAAAGCAAAACTTTCAAGGACAAAATCACAAGCTGAACAGCAGCATCAATTTAAATGCAAGAAAAATACTATCATGCATTTCACCACCAAGCTGCACTGCTACTGAAGAAAGCTTAACTATTTACTTAAACATTTACTAGCATCATCTTTTGCTAATTAGCTGGCAAAATGTAAGTATCTGCCCAACAGAAAAGAACTCAACAGAGAAAAGTAAGTGTTTACAGAAACAGAGACATTGCAAGAAGAAAATTAATTTGAAAACTGAAATACAGATTCAGGTTGTACATAATTTATGCAGACGTATTTCCTCCACAGAATACAAACAGACAAAGTCTGATTACTTTGTTGTCTATTTTTAAGATCTCATCAAATGTGACAATCCAAACATGTAGCTGTAAAATAAAATTAAATAAGCCAATGAAACCACATTGTACTAAGACTTTTCAGCCAAACCAACCTGCTCAGGCTTAGCCCCAAATGTAGCATATCTGATGATTAGACAGGGTTGGGAGAAGTAAAGCAAATATACTTCACAAGCACAATTAAAAAAAACCCCAAAACTGAACAAGCAAAACTAGAAGATACAACAAGAAAATAATTGTGCTTCAAGATTACAGCAGAATTATTTAGCAAACCAAGTAGGTTCTCCTCTTGAAAATTAAAAGACTGTGTTAGCTATACTGCTTCCACATCATATCACTGTATAATATGTAGCAGTCTGTCTGTAAGAAGCAGCTTATAATACCCTATATTATACATAAGGATATGAAATAAAAGTCTAAGTTGTATTGTAGTTATCAGGAAATGTCTATTACATTTCTACAGGTGCTGACACAAGTAACTACCCTATCACCACTCTGAAAAGTCTGCTTAACATCTGAACATATGCACATCTCTGCTGACACCTTTGAATTTTACACATTCTGATTTAAACAGCTGAAAAATATTAAGACTTAAGCAGCCTTAGGAACTCAATTTCCTGAGAAGCTCGAGTTAGAACCAAACTTACAATAAAGGGCTCTTAGCTCACATACATTCAAGACTTAATTTTTGCAGACTCCCACATTTGAGGCCTATTATAAAGCTCTACCACCAAGACTGTGTGAATAAGCATCCTGGCATTTGTTAAAGCGTCTGTCATTCAAAACAAACCAAGCAGGTAGCAAGTTACAGTTAGCATCTTCTTTACTAGGAGCTACTAAAGGAATGATACTAAAAGAGTTGCTGCATAAAACAGAATCACCGTATGTTTGACTCTTTACTAAGATAGTGGCACAGCAGTGTAAAATACGGAAAAAAAGTCTGTGTTTTTGTTTACCCATCCAATTCAGACAGGACATCATTCACTCAAACCCAGGAATTTAAAAATTACGTTCCTCCATAACAGAAAATACTTCCATAGTATTGCCTGGATATGTGTCATGTGCCCTCTGAAACCAACAGTAATAATTTTCAATTTTATGGAAAGAATTTAAATTAAGTGCAAGACCAACTGTATATGCAAAAATCTTTATTAATATGATGACAGGATGTCTATAAAGTCCTTGCCATAAACATTATATTTTTTAATGGGTAAAACTGGACACAGATTGCAATGATTATAGTCTCAGATTCTAGTACTGCCACCATAAACTCTATCCCTGATTATTCAAACTATAGGCCACCCAAAAGAAATAATACAATTTTATGTTCACAAGAGCTAAGCGATCAGTTCAATCCTATCACTGACCATACTTCAAATAATATAAGCAAGCACTGACAACATTTAAGACTTTGTGATTCTACCACTATTTTTGGTTTATATCTGATCATTAGAAAGAGTTTAACAAGTGATGTAAGAATTAAGACTGTGAAAATCATTCACTACTAACTTTAAGTACTTTCTAAACATGGTTTCAAAGTTTCATTTCATCAGCTACCTGTACAGTGTCAAGACACTAAAGACTGGACTTACTATTCAAAGACAACTCATGCAAAGCGTTTTCACGGGCATGAGAATGACAATTGGATTGTCAGATCCAACATCTACATTCTCAACATGAACATTTCCTTTTCACTTCTCTACACATGTAACATTAACATTAAAATAGACATCAACTTTAACAAAGGTCTTGTTGAAAATACATGACTTTCAATTTTGTGAAAACTGCATGATGCCTATTTTTACTTAAGGTAAAACCCCGACAACCTAGCAACCCATTTATGATTAATTCTGCTGTAAATACTTAGTTACTATGGGCTGAAATGTTGAAAGGCCATTAAAAAGGCCACTAAAACAATTTCTCACTTGCAAGAGGCTTTAAAGAAAAAGAAGGCCTCAGCAAGTATTTGTGTTCACTATCCTGTGAATGTCAACGCTTGAGAGGATTACTATTCTAGTAAACACTGACTTGTTGCCCAGTGACTGTTAAGCACACTTCACATCACAAAGCAACATCCAGAATGAAACCATTGCACACTGGGAAAAAAAAGTCTGGTCCAGGTGGCTGTTAGACACAGCAAGGTTAAAGGGCCAAAGAAATCCCCACTTCTCACCAGGAATGCCCTGCAGTGCCACTGCAGACAGCCACTCGTGAAAGGCAGAGGGGAAAATACTATGCCACGAGAAACAAAGCCACCATCCTCTGCAAAAGAATTTTTTCAGATTCCACCACTGCAGTACCCACTGTCTTGGAAATTAGGATTTCTGCCTGCTTAGTAAACCCAGATCCCAAGCATGAAGATCTGTCACTAGGTAAAGAACCGAAAATCCTCCTAACAGCAAGTCCATTAAGTTTTGGAAGTCTGGGAGCGACTTTCACTGAGATATATACTACTCTGCTTTATCTGTCCTTGCTGGTGGCCACATCCAAAGCTGCTCAACCACCCTTATTATTCCCTCCCTCCTGTAGCCATCCTAGACGACACTGAAGTCAAGTATCCATTTCAAGATCTCTCATGGTTCCTTCAGTGATGGTAAATCTGGAGTTAGTACACTGCTGTTTGGGGAAGAATTTGAGCAGGGTAGGCAGACTTCTCCATAATGTGAGACAATTTTTGACAAAATGTCATCTCTAAAACAGAAACTCCACAGAACATGATTAAATCTAGACCATGAAGCTAGTAAAATAACACAGTAATTACCTGAAGGTAGTATTACTGCATATATAATTATACTCACAATTAAATTTTCATTTGATCAAAACAGAAGTGCATGCACTTGAATCTGTCTCTCAACATAATTCATTTTACTCTAATGGGGCGATTGTGGGGGGTTTTAAATACAAAGAAGCTTTTAATAGCAATCACAGCTCCTTTATAATAATTTAAACCCAGATTAGCATTCCTTGCTGCACAGTATTGGCAAAATTTCTAAAAGCAACCAATGAGGCAGTAATTTTCCCTCCATAGTGACAATAACTAGCACTGACACAGGTTGAAGTGTGAAGCATTTTAGGCAGGCTTACCTCAGATTCATCTGTTGATTCCTCATTAGACCTGGTTTCCTGAAAACGACACAAAGAATAAAGGTGAAATCAGAAGTACAAACATAACAGAGCAGTATTTCCCTTTTTAAAGCACTTTTTAAACCTTTATTAAGAAAAAGAGGATAAAGTGGAAGCAACTCAAAGTTCAGTTTCCATCCTTTCTGTTCATACCCAATTTGTGCTTGCACTTGCAAACTAGTGCCACACTGACACTCAGTGGCACCAGTTGACTGTCAGTTACCCTAAAAGAGTGACTGGATCATTTGAGAACCTGTCCCTGTGAAAGCTTCACTCCTTCCACACGTGGTAGCAAGTTTTGCAAAGCAACTGCCCGTGTCTTGACTTGCGAGGCAGAACAGCATTCTCAGGTTAACCAAAAACTAGCTTTGGTATTCAACTATTCAGCTGTTAATAGGCTTATTTTAAACTTAAATAATTTCAAACGATTTGCCATAAAAATCCAGCACTTAGAGCCTTTCTTCTTCCCATCCCATGCCAATGCAAGCCATGTGGCTTTCTCTTGCCTTTGAAGCAGCTGTACCTTTAAAACATCTCCCTCTGGCAAGACAATGATTCTTACTGTCCTACAAAAAAAAAAATTTTGTAAGTCAACTCCTGCTAATCTCTCACCTGTCCACTGAGAAAATCTGCTGATGCAATGCATCCTCAAAGAGGTCAGCAAAATGAAGATTTACTTAACGTATTTATCGTTATCAATAGCAATAAAAGGTTACAACTAATACGCTGACAGTGAATGTAAGCGTTTTAACAACAAAATATGATACAAACAAAGAACGAGAGAGAGAGAAGGCAGCATTTCAAATCTTATGAAGTAGTATTTGGACAGTAAGATAAATAGGTACAGAATTTCACCAGAGAAGGCAAAAAAGAAAAAAAAAATACAGTTACCAACAATCTAAAGAGAAATGGGAAGGGAAGAAAATCTAATGCACTGAAAACAAGTGTCATTTTTAGTTTGCCACATTTATTTATTTTCCACGTTTATAAAATGCAGATTGTGACCTCTAGGCAAAAAGCAAATGCCATCTTTTCGTTAGCAGAGGTTCACCCTTAGCGACCACAGTGACCATCACAACAGATGGGGGAGAAGAAAACCATCATTTCTACTTGCTACCTGAAACTCAGTGCAAGGTGTTTCCATGATTGCTGCCATTGGTTTCCTCCATTTTACTCACTACAGCCAGGTCCCCCTCTAAAATACACATCCCCTAGAAGGGTCATCTGAGTAGTCTATATTCATGACATAAGTTGAGAAATTCCAAGCAGAAAGAACATGGGAGTCAAGGGAAGATGACGAGGGAGTAAAATCCTGGCATACTTTCAAGCTTAGGTTTGACTTCATAAGTACAACTGTCCATCAGTCTCAGGGTTTCTACTCACAAGATGCAGTTACCTTTCAGGAAACAACAAATCTGTTACATATAATCTTTGTGCATCTTAAATTCTACTTAATAATAACAACCAAAGGAGGACAGAACGACAAAAGTGTAGTGTAACACTGACAGCCTATTGGACATTCTAGAGCAACATACGAAGTCCAATGCAAAATACCACCAGATTCCTAAAAAAAAAACCTGCCTTTCTCTTCTGACTATCAGGAGTTGCCTACTCAGCTCCTTAATAAATCAAAACTATTAGCACTACCATTTTGATATAGTTCACATAGTTTATAACAACAGGAGAACTTGCTTAAAAAGGTAAAAATCTGTTCTCCCAAACAAAATCAGCAATGACAGCAAGTGACATTTTTGCTGGTACACATGAGACTATCTAGTGCAGCTACACTGTTTAAATCCCCCCCACCCCCCACTCCGTTTCTAACTGCTTTGGCTATTCAGGAGAACACAAATGTAGGGAAAGACAGCAACGATAATTTTCAAGATGAGCTCCCAATCTAACACCACACAGATAGACTTACAGACATGCAGAGTGGGGTAACAGCCCACCTGCTGTTATAACAGCTGATCCTTACATCCACCTGAGTCACTTAAAGATTAAACTAAGTTGCAAGTTGTTATATGCAAGGGCATCCCTGGAAAATATTGACCTACAAAATCAGGGCACACCAGAAGTCGATTCAAATAATCAACCTGTGTGAACCAATAAAGTATCAATCTGTTTTGATTTAGGACACGTATGCTGGTATCCCTGCTGTATTCACAAGTCACTGCAACTTTCATAAACGGCATACAGATTCAGGCAAATGCTTCATGGCCTTTATGTTTTACTACAGAAAATAACATGCAAAAATTCATAGGGAGTCTTGGCTCAGGAAAGAAACAGAAACTGTATTTGTTCCCTGACAAGAACTTAGCTGAAGGTGCTTGGAACTGACACTTACCTACTAACTCCCTTTGCTAGTAGCTTACTATGAAAAGCTTTTTGCCAAAGTTCTCCCACTTGTGCAGGCAAACTGGAAGAGTAAACTGCAGTTATGACTGCCCTGGGGTTTTGTTCAGTTTCTCTCCCCTCCCTCTAAATGCATGAACCGAGAGGATTATCCCCCACTTTTACTTTTTAGTAGTCTTGTAACTGTGAAAAGGAAATCCCTCAACAGAGATTTGTAGATGACCAGAATCCCAAATCATGTAGGAATAGCTGTCATTGGTCGCTCTAAGACTCTAGGGGAAAACCAGCAGCACACTTCAGCCAGCTGGCAAATGCTGTTTCTCAAGCAGCCTAAGAACAGAGAAAGGGAACACGGAGGAGGAAACCACAGAAATGTGAAGTCATCTCTCACCATTATAGCCTCTCACTTAGCAGATCCAACATAACTTCCCAATAAATTCTTAAACTGGCTTTCCAATACGATGGTTATAGGGTTTTCCCTTCCTGGCCTTTACAAACATCAGATGCTATTCACTATATGTTTAGGCCCATAACTTAAAGCTGCTGGGACAGGAAATCTAAGGGGCTAGGGTTTCAAAGAAACTGACACACCCACAACATACACATCCCTTTCAGCAGGGGTGTACCTGCTCCCCGCAGGAAATAAACAAAATAACTTTCCTTCCGCAGTCCAAAGAAAGCAAAGCACAGGCTGTTTTAATTTCTTCTACTATTAGGTAAGAAGACTTGACAAGAGATGCTTTTATCCCAAGAATCCTTTCAAACGCTACCATAATTCAAAATTCAGCAAACCAGGCGATGAAGCCTCTCCCAAAGCAACCAACCCCTCCCAACAAAACCCCTGACAGCCTGGAAAGGTGAAAACCAGGTGCCAATCTCCAATTAAGGCCAATTTCCTTGAGGTAATGCTAAGACTCCCCCACCTTTAGGCATTCAAGACAGACAATCACACATCTTTGCCGTGTGTCAAAGTCCTGGCTCAGCAAAGAAACACTGAGAAAGTATCTGAAAGGACTGGGAACTTTGCTTCTTGCTTTTATTTTCTCTCGGGAAGGAGTGGTCTAGGCAGGGGGAGTTTTAGGAGGAACGACGGGTCACAAGCACCAAGCTCCTCAAATTTTGTCTCAGGAGAAAACTGCCCTGTTGAGATGAATCTGCTCGCGTCTCCTGTGCCGCTCGGTAAACGACAGCTTCTCAATCGCTTTGGACGGCCCCTTCAGCTGGCTCTGCGGGGCTGCCGGCTCCATTTCTAAATCTCTCCCTCCCACCCAGCCCCAGGTCCCTGCATCGGGTGTTTTCTACAAAGCGGAGCCCTCAGGGCTTGCGCCGCCTCCCCTGGCCTGTTGGGCCCAGCCTTGCCTCTGCCCTGGTGTAGGTTGTAAGGCAGCGCCACCATACCCACAGCTGGGCGAGAGCCACCCCCCGAAATCACTAACCACAACAACAAAAAAGAAGAAAAAAAGAAAGAAAGAAAGAAAAAAAAAAGAAGAGGCAAACGCACCCCCCTTTCGAAACTACATTAGGTCTGTATCTGTAGAGGGAGCAAGTGTTGTGACAAAAGTATTACTGTACCCATGTTTAGAAACATTGCTACCCAATGGAAGTCACAGCAGACCATGCGTTGACTTCAAAACAAAAAGATCTAGATTTCACTATTTGATATTTAATAGCATTTGGAAACAAAGATAGCATTTAATCCTTCTTCCTCCTACAGGACTTCCCAAGCCACTGAACTCTTTGCCTCAATAAATCTTTAACTATTCCTTGTAAAGCGGAGCATGCTAGAGCATGCACAGTGTGCTTACTCCAAGAAAACCCAAAGGGTGAAACAAATGTAAAAAACCTGATAAACTGCTTCTTAGGCAGCTATTGTCCAAGTGTCTACTCCCAATTTACCCCTGTGTATATAATCTACAGTTCAGCATCTCTCCATTAGGTAATTGACTTCTGCCAGACCAATCAGCAATGTCAAGGCATGAGTTTCAGCATAACACTCTTCACACATTCTTCACAATGAAAAAAAACCCTCCAAAACTGTGGCATTATAGTGTTATTTTTTCCTGTCTTTAGAAATATTTTAATTGAACTGTTTTCACTGACATCAAAACTTTTCAAAAATATATCTTGTGTACCATAAATTGCTTATTATTTATGATGTCAAGGAAGTTAATAATTACAGTTTTTTGAAGCTCATTAGTCTATACAGTATAATATGTTAATTATAATGCATTTGAAATAATGATTCCAAAGTTATTTTAAATATGTTAACAGGTAACACCAAGTATGTGTATCCTGATAACATAATGAATACATACAGATTTAGGTAGCATGAAAATACCACCTTGTGGGTTGAAGTCATATTGAAGATTCTGGTGAATTAGAGACATCTTGTGGTAGCTTGTAAAAATGCACCGGACTGAATGGTGTTCTTTCTTCTCAAGTATGTGTATAGCAAAGTGTTACAGAAAAAGGTTGTCATATGCTAATAAAGGCATTTTTTTAAGCTACTAAGCTAAAAAATAGAATACAGCAAAAGAATAATTTATAATATCCCCCAAATCTGCCTGGTTT
>NW_020799096.1:8565376-8592485 GCF_003259725.1 Athene cunicularia
TCTACCTTCTCCTCGGCTTCCGCCATGGCGCGGCCGCGGCGCTGTCATGTGAGGGGCGGGGAGCCGGCGAGCGCGGAGGCACCCTGGGAAATGTAGTTTCGAAAGGGGGGTGCGTTTGCCTCTTCTTTTTTTTTTCTTTCTTTCTTTCTTTTTTTCTTCTTTTTTGTTGTTGTGGTTAGTGATTTCGGGGGGTGGCTCTCGCCCAGCTGTGGGTATGGTGGCGCTGCCTTACAACCTACACCAGGGCAGAGGCAAGGCTGGGCCCAACAGGCCAGGGGCAGCACATCCCAGCGAGGCTGTCCTTTTGCCCCCCCTCAGCTGCAGGTGAGACGCTTTTTTAAGCAGAATTCCTTCAGTTCCCACAGAGAATTTGTACACGGAGCTGTTTTGAGGCTGAAGGCAGTCACCATGGTGAATGGTGATGGCCTCTGGTTAGCCACAGCTTGGGTGTACTTGAAGCTGAGAGCCGCTTGCGGCCTGTCTGTGCCCACTGACGTGTCGCGCACGGGTCTGCCAGTTCTCCAGGACAAGGCCCGTTTACTGGTGCCCATGTGAGCAGCAGTTGGTCAAGCACACCCCTGGTTTCCATGAGATCCTCTGGTAAGATGTGTAGCAGCTTCTGTCCTCCTTGTACTTTTTACTTAGTCTATATTGAAATTACCCACATGCTTCAGTGCCAGGAGGAGTTTAGAGAGCCTAAATATCTTTTTACAATTGTAGAAGCTGCCTCATTTTTCTCTTCTAAAACTTGAAAGCAGTACTTGAACCCAAATTTTATGTTAAAAATATAACCAAAGCTAAAAAGCAATAGGCAGTATTTTTATCACTTGGGTTTTGCCATTGGAGCTGTTCCAAATCTAAGGGGGAGCTACAGTGTTAATGTACCCAGCTTCTACCCTTGGGATCAAAGCCAAGTATTTAAAAATGTGCAGGTCAACTTTGGCAATAAAAGAGAAATCTTAGAATATTATACTGGAAGACCATAAGGCCATGCAATTAAAGTTAATTGCAGAGAGTATTACCTTCAATATGAAAATCATGTATATAGTTTCCATAACTTTAGAAATTAATTACCAGAATTTTGACTGAGAGAGAACAGTCCTTTAAAATCACAGTGAGAAGTTGACACTGGGGTGAGAGAGAGCTATCAAAGTTAACAGTGTCGGTACAAGAACATAGGAATATAACTACCATGAATACACTTCATTTGCAAATGACATTATATGAGAAAACCTCCTTTTCTGGTCTGTTACCAGATGTCTATGGACTGTCAAGGTACCATGGTGAAGGAGTGTATAAACATCATCCTGGACATATGAGCCAAAGGATAGCTACGAAGAAGGAGGTTTTTGGCTGCTATTGTACAAAGTATTGTTGAGATCTCACCTGGATATAACAGTAAATTTCAAGTCACCTTTGTTGCAAAAGAGATGAATTCAAACTGGAAAGTGGCAAAGGACCACTAAAAGGATCACAGAAATTTAGGGTCTGTTCTACTGGAGAAGACTGGAAAAAGAAGAGCTTGGCTTCTTTAGTCTAGAAATATAAAAGAGCTGAAGAGGAAGAAGAGCTATTAAAGTAAAAGGTATGAGATCAAATAGTTATCAGCTACTCATTTAGGCTGGAAATGTAAAGTAGATTCCCATGTGTCAGACATGTGTGGTCCTCAGAAGAATCTTGCTGTCAAGAAATTTAACTGATTTCAAGATGAAACTTAATAAACTTATGTAAGAGACTTTAAGAAAAGTTTGCTGACGGCTGTGTTGCTTACCCAGAGAACTCATTCTGGTCCCATTCTGATATTCTTGAATCTTAGTCCTGTTCAAATCAATGAAAGAAAAATACCATTGCCATCAATGGAGCAAGGATTTGTCCTGTAATATGTAATGCATGAGCTAACTTATCTGGTACTCGAAGGCTGTGTATACCTAGTGAAAGGTAATGTTGACCAATATTTTTTTTTTTCTCACTTTCAGGGGGGAAAAAAAAACCACATAGGGGTTTTGGGCTTCAGGGTGGTTTTCTCTCTTTTTTTTTTTTTTTGTCCTCAACAGAGACATTTTGTGGCACTTTTTAAACTGAAATGAACGTTAATAACTAACTTTATAAATGCCAAGAAAATCAGAGTGTAAGGGAAAGGATGGCAGATCTTGTAAACTTTGCTATTATAACGGCTAACAGTGCACATTTGTTACAAACAGAGCAGTCAAGGAACAGCTGTTCTTGTTTTCATTGCACATAGAATAAGTGGTATAAACAATGTGATTTACTTACACTGTGCTACTTATTTCTGGCAGAAACGTGCAAAACTAATTTTTTTCTTGTTTAGACTTAAGGTATGAAGTCAATCTGCCATGATTATAGGCTTTTATTGTGTCAGGAAAATTTAATATGTTGGCATCTGATTCTGCCACCCCTCCCACACCCACTATCCAAAAGTGCTGAAAGCCATCAACAAGCAATGACGTCAGTGGGTTTTAAAAGCTTTCAGTACCTCCCGCAAAGCACTCAGCATCCTACAGACTCAGGCCTGAGAACATCCCAGTGAACCTTTGGAGATAAAAAGCTTAAGTGTAGTTCAGCATAAGTGGAAAATATAACACTGCCTAAGGGAAGTAAATGTTCTGTCCTAACCTTAAAAACTACTCTCGCTGTCTGCCAGCACGTAGATCTGACGTTTGGGTTAAGTCAGTTGTACAAGAGGGAGAGGTTTGGGATCCCTGATGAGATTATAAACACTTTGAAGTTTAGGTAGAGCTTTTTGGCTCAGATCTATCTCAAGTGATAGACCAGCTCTACCTTATAATTTAGTTTTAACTTGGTTCACCAAAAATATCACTCTTCCTAAGTCTTTTTGAATAAAAATTTTAGCCATACCATGATGCTTTTAATGTTCGTTATGCCTAATTTAATGCAGAGCTTCCAGCTGATGAGAATTCTTCAGGACACTTCTACAAGATGCTGATGTCACCATCCAGCTTCCTAAAATTCAAGTCTGTCATGAGTTTCTGATTGACCTTTTGCCACAAAATTCAGAATTATCATTGAAACTGGGGCCTTGACCAACATTCAGATTCCAAATGCTGATAGAATTTTTATCTCTTGCTTTTACACACTTCCTTCCTGACTACTGTGCAACATAACAAGCAGCAAGTATCAATGCCATTTGGTAGAGATTATTGTATTTCAGTCTCCAAGAGCTCTCAGTTGCTTTCAAGTAGGACTGATTCATCCAACAAAATATTCAGCGGGGTTATCTCTCACCACTCTCACCACCACTTACTCAGTTAAAAAAAAAGCAGTGTTGTATGTAAGTTAATAGCATTTAAAAACACTATGCTGGATAAAACATAGCTGATATTGTCAGAACAACAGAAGTTCAAAGGCTTTACTCTTTCTCTTTGTAGAAATAAACTTGCAAAGGCTTTTTTTGCCCCCCTTATATCAAAGAATTATTTCTGTGAAGATACTTTCAATTTGTACCATACCTTCCATCAACATAATTTTGAATATGTTCAGGAACTTCGTACTTTAAAAAAGATCCTATTTCACCGGCTAGCATTATATTGTTTTTCTAGTTGTTTATTTTTCTCTTAATTCACTCTAAAATTTATTTATCACATTTCTTCCTGAAATAAGTATCAGAACAATGACTATAAAACCCATTTCCGTTACAAATTTTTTAAAAAATAAAATAGCACACTTTAATGACTTGAAGCTAGATAAACCATGCTCATATGCAAATCTTCATAAGATAATCATTTACAAGGATAAATAAACATCTTTTTGTTAAACATAGTAGTACCATATGAACATCATATAACTGCCTTCTTCAGCTGGTGCTAAAGATCACCCCTGTATAATTTGCAATATCATCAAAAAGTCAAGGTAAGAAATGGAAGTATACATTACCACTCTGTCCCATCACTGCAGCATATTTAAATTAAATCTCAGTGATCAGCTGTTTTTATAAAAATGAGAGTGGCAATAATATCAGACACATTATTACAAAATCATTAAAATAGTTGATCTGTGTTATCTGGCATTTAAAGACTTTTCCAAATTATAGTGAATTATTTTCAAATCCTTCTGGAATAACATTTCCTTTACTCTTTTCTTTCTTCCTCTGACCCTCACTCCCTGTCCATGTTTCTTCTGCTCCCTTTCTTCATCTTCACTGTCAGGCAGTCTTTATTGAAAGATACCTCCTTGTGCTGGCTATAGCACACAGAAAAGATGAAAAAATATGAATAGTAAACAACAGAAAGCCAGTACAATTATCCATTTATTAAAGATAAACAAGAGCTATATATAAAAGGAGAGGTAGTAAGGGACCCTGTTAAAAACCATATAGTTAAAAATATAAAGGGCCTAGTAGAGAAGGAGCAAGTCCGAATTGAAAAATTATTATATTATGAGATAATTTCATAGATCTATAGATTATGACTGCAGATGTGAATAGCACTGTGATTTAATTTGAACTCCTCCCTAACATGGGCCATGAGATTTACCTGAATTAATTCCTCTTTGTACCATTTTTTTAAAAGAAAACATACCTTGATATAACATTTCCAATTACACAGAACTCCCTGCACTTCTGATAAGTCTTTTCAAGGGCAGTTATACTCACCGCTAGAAAAAGTAAGAACATAAAAGAAATGTCTTGCTGTGTCAGAGCAGTGGTCCATCCAGCCCAGTGCTTGGTCCTCAACAGTGGCAGTAAGAGGTGCTATCTTGGGAGAGCACATATCTCTGAGCTCCACTCCCCTTGTCTTACCCCAGCATCTACTGGTATGGAATTAGGGATGTTAGAAGGCACATCCGTGACTGCTCCTTCTAGTATCTGTTAACAAACCTGCTGTTGATAAATTTGTCTGGTTTGGACCTGCTGGTAGTGCTTGGCTCCACATTCTCTTGAGGCGAGGAAGACCAGAAGTTCTCTGCCTGTTGCTTTAAAGAATTTCTTTTCTTCCTTTTGTTCAGCTGCTCTGCTGTGGCTCTCCAATCAGTTTTGATAAGCCCCCCATAGTTCTAGTATTTCAGGACTTGGTATGTAATGGTTTTTCCTTTTCCCTATGGCAAATTTAAATTTGTCTTAACTTCAGCTTTGAAGCGCTCCATTATGTCCACTACAGCATCATCTGTCAGCAACTTTTGAAAGTTCTGTATTAAAAGATTTCTGTTCCCCATGTGAGTACTCACAGCCTAACATGAAATCACTTCTCAGTTATTTGTTAAGTGAAATAGAAAGATGCCACTGATTCTTTCACAAAAGATGTTTTACATCCTACAAATAAATTTTGTGACTGTTGTCTGCTATACTTCCTATCTGTTACCATCTTTCTTAATTTGTGCCTAGTGGGACATGACTCTCTTAATGTTAAACTAATGCAACGTACTCACCTCACTTGCATTTATTTTATTATTGTGAATAACTCTACCATTTCCAACTGTCATTGCATTTTAGGATTATTTCTCCTTCTTAATAGAATGAAAACAGTCCTTGTCTTTAATTCTTCTAACTTGACTTCTTTTTTCCTGTTTCCTTTAATATGTATTTTTATCATTCCTAGGTTTTAATTTACAGTTACTGCCACTGATTTTTTTCTCTTTGAAACAAAATTTATAAATGAAAGTCTATAGATATAAACCTACAGCGATGCTTTCACATCTTCCTTAAGGATACTTTGTGTTTTGTTGTCTTGTTGTAGAGTCCTTGCTATTATTTTAAGAGATCTCACTTCACATTTATATATTCCTTCTAGCAGGTTATTAATTAGTTTCATCTTTTTAAAGTAGCATTAGTGTTTGTTTTCAGTTAAGAGCCATATTCCATTGTCAAACATAAATGTAATTCAAGTAATGAGCATTTTCATGAAAGAAAGTGCTCAGATTTGATGTGGTTTAAAATTAACACAAAATGGTTAGAACAGTCTTAAGATATTGTTTGGTCTTAGCTTTTGATAGTTTTTAGCAATTGGACTTCCTTCCTGTGTATCAGAAACTGCTGTCTATCTGTGTAAGTGTGACCAATTCTTAAAAGAAAAAATATATTTAGGTAGGACCCCAAATCTTGACTGTAGATTTTATAGTTTTATTAATATATTTCTGGAAACTGAATTTGAAAACCCAGAATCCCAATTTCTGAAACTTCAGTCTAGGTTAAGATAATTTCTACAAATCTTACAATGTGACTTTAACAGAACTGTTTATCACATTTATTATGATCAACTATTTATCATGTACACTACTGGCATAGTGAAGTCCTTGTCATTACTGAGAATTATCGAGACACTTCTGTCTATATTCTTGTTATAGGTTGCACCAGCAAGAGAATCCTGGTTCCCAAGGTGCAGACTGTCTTGAGGCATTGCTTTCTTGTGAGTTTCCAGTTTTAAGTACCTGAAATGATGTGAAGAGAGTTTTTCTGTCTGTCAGGTAGGCGTCTTGCATTGTGCTGAGCTTTTTCATATTCAGAAAGGAGACACAAAGGAACATGCAAAGGCACAAAGCCTTCTTGGGGTAGCACTGGAGGACTGTCTCCAAGAGGAAGGAGCCACACTTGATGAGGTCTGCCATGGTATTATCAGTCTATAGCAGACCCTGGAGCAAACTGTCACAGAGGGCACTAATTTCCTCACTACAGAGGGGAGCCCGGGTGTGAACAGCCATATGCGTAGTTTTGGTGATCAGGGCAAAGGGGCACTGGAGATAAAGAGTGAACCCCGCTGGCAGTATGGACCCACGCACAGAATAATTTTGTGCTCCTGAGGCCTTTCTATATACAGGTGATATTACCCAGGTATTTCACTATTATTTTCCTTAGGCCAGTAGAAATCTACATGAATCTCAGTAATATACTGCTGCTATACCCACCACTGCTGCTTCCAGATATTGATAATGAGTAACCAGAAGGTGGTGTAGTACTAAGTTTCCCAACAGCTCAGTGTGATGTGTGTTTCCTTTTAAAAACCACCTCTTTGAAAAACATCTGAACTGCAGTTACCTAAACTGACACATCACAAAAATATCTCTTTTCCAAATCTTAGTGACATTCTTCTATATAAACTGTGTTATAGTGATAAACAGACATACCTTGGATTAATTGGTCTACTTGTATTTTAACTTAAAGAAAACGGAAGTTTCAGGATATAATAGAACAAAATTAGTAGAACATAAGCCATTCTTCTTTTTAATCTTAAATGTCATGCCTGATGAAGGTTTTTTCATTGTTATGTTAGGAGGCATTCATTAAAAGGGTCAGCAGTAGCAACATCTGTTCAAGTAACTTAGAGAAGAATTTTGCAGAAACAGTGAAGGAACAGATTACTACCCAAATAGCAACATTTTCATCAAAATACAGTCCTGAAGAAAATGTAATATGGTGTATTTATAAATATAGTGGATAGATGAGTTGTCACTGGAATATAAAATTTTTTTATATTTGGCTTGGGCTGTCTCACTTGCTGTGTTGTGAAGACTCAGTAAATCAGTTTGTTTATGCCACATTTTCTTGCTCTCAAATATCTGGATCTCTTTTGGAAGTCTTTTTCACCTGAAATAAGTGATATTCTTTTTGAACTTGTCATATTTTGTGTGATTTTGAGGTGAAAAAACCCGTAGATTACATGTATTTTCGGAAGTAGCTGCTTATCCCTGCTGCCAGTGAAATTGATAGGAGTATTATTAATTTCAGAATGAAAAGACTTAGACTTTTTAGATTTTATGCTTTTGATTTTATGCTTTTTTAGATATTATGTTTTTGAAAACATCAACCATTCTTCAAATAATTCATATATAAGAAATAAATATTTAAAATATTGGCACATAGACCCAGAAGATTCCATTTTCTTTACAGCTGTGTTGTATCTTGCCTTTGATTCTCAGGAGTCAAATCACCAAAGCCTAGTAAAGCTCTCTCCTATTCCTTTTCTTCACAAGTGTTACTCCTGATAATTATTTTCCCTCACTACTTCTGATCTGCTCTGTTACTGAAGGTTTTTAATGGAGTCAATGTTAAATAGATCATTGGAAAATCTATTTTGTATTTACAGTGAAAAACACTTTCCTTCTTCTTCTTCTTGACATACACTTAACCTCAAGGAAAAATACTTAGCTTTCCACTTACTTAAATAGTGTACATAACGTACAGGAAATGATTGATGAGGTTATCAGAGTTCCTACCTCAGGAATACTGCATGCTTTCCATGCATAATATTCTGGTTATAACCATAGAGCATATTACACTAACATTCTGAAGTGAATTTCAACTTTGCCATCTTTGTATGTCTATTTAGTAATACTGCTTAAACTGAGATCCAGAGAGTGGAAGGATGGTAAGAACTAAAAACATGAAAAGGGAGGAGAAGCAGTGAAATAAATTAAGCCACGATTAGACTCCTGCCAAGCAGATAGCTCCTGATACTGCCAGTTGACAGATGTGACATAAAATTCTAGTTCCATTAAGTTGAATAAGGGTTTTGCTGTTCATTAAAAAGGGGTTAAGCTTCACCCAAATATTCCATATTTCCTGTTAAACAAAGAGTTGAAACATTCAATAGGTATGAACACATGAAATTAGAGGCACATAGCTGGTTGCAACAGCAAAAAAAAAAAAAAATCTGATGATGAGAAAAATTTTCTGATGATGAAAAGTTGCCTTCATTCCCAGTTTATACAGCATAACATAAGCATGAACCAGCTTAATTTGGGTACAGGTCTTGCAATTTCATTCATGAGAAGAGTCCAGTTAGCTCTCTGGCAGCCCAAAATATTAAATTAAATGTGTCACAAGCCTATACAGACCCTCTAACTGGTACTACCACCATACTGAGGTGCTACAATGTTTGAGCAGAGGTGCAGAATGGATCCTGGCCAGCAGAATAAACCCTTGATTGTCTCAATGAGCTCCCATGTCCTTCCAGTTGTGTACAACATTCACACAAATAATCATTTACATTTCAGATCCCTTTTACACTCACATGGAACTTTAAAAAAACCTAAAAATCTCTGTGTAACTGAAGATCAGGCCATGAGCTTATTTCCATCAGGCCTTTTAATCACAAATTCCTGTACATATGAGACAACCTCTCCATTTACTGAAAGCATAGTCTTTACTATGTGTTCTGTTGTTTGATGATCTAATCATAATCCATCTTAGAAAAAAACTCATAAAACCAGTTCTTTCATTGATTACCTCTTTAGCTGTGTGTATTAATGTGCTTCTTTGCACAACTATGTTTTCCTTGCCATCTCTTCCCATCCTCTTACATCCCCTCAGGATTTGATCCTAGACCACATAGTTGAAGTCTGACAGTTCACCCTGGGACAATCCTTGATTATGAAGCAATGTCAAAAACAAAATCCAGGTCCCTGGGGTGCAGGATAGTGCCTGTAAGTGGTGCCTGAGGTAGTAATATACAGACTATTTAAGTATCTCCTCTTGCATCCCTTCACCTTGGAGTGGAATATCTTTTTAGTCAAATACATTCTCAGTGAGTTTTATTTTGATGCAGGAAACATACTGAGCTCTGGTAATATATCAGCAGATTTCAGCAAATTCAAATGTAAGGCTGTTGAAGTCATCATGTTATCCAAAGGCTGTGGATTTAAAAAATGCTGTACAATCCACCAACCTCTGACACAGAAACAAAACTAATGAAACGTTAACACTCCTGCTGAAGTCAGTGGTCCCTACCAAGGAAGTGATTCACCTCCAAAGGTTTTAAAAGATACGAATATTTCATAGAAAAAAAGGCCACACAGCTTTTATACATAGCATTCCTACACAGTATTCCTACAGTATGTGGTTATAGTATGAAAATGTTAACAAGATGATCGTTCTTGAGGTGAATAAATACAGCTGCCGCATGGCAATAATAGGATTATATCCTTCCAAAAAGCTAGTTTTTTTGAATTTGAAATAAATTCTTTCCATTCTTCTCATTCTTTAGGGCCCAGGAAGGTATTCTGTGGATAATAACACTTTTATGAGCTATTGGGTTGGATATTGAAGGGCTCTACCCATTGCATGCTAAGTGTGCATAGCAGCAGCAGAATGCCAGTCCTCACCTTCCCACTTCATTTAAGTAGATTTTAGTACAGTGTTAAGAAGCAGCCTCAGTTTTATCTGTGCCTGGATTGCTGTCACCAGTGATAGTGACAGGTCACCAGCAACACTTCTCCACAGTGTTCACTGCCAAGCCAGAAAATATCCATAGTGCTTGAAAACTGTTATCATCTGTTTGCTTCATGCAGCACCCACAAGGAGCATCTTCCCATTTTTCAAGCAGGGAAAGTGAGGCAAAGAGCAATACTAACTCATTTTAAGCAGTTCAAAAGGAAAATCTCTGTCTCCTGATTCCCAGCCTTATGCTTTGGCTACAGGACAGCTCTTCCGCCCTTGATGGCCTACCTCAAGTATTGCCTTTTTCCATTAAGCAAATATTGATTTTGTTCTCCTGCTTGAAAACAGAATAGAAATTAACATGGCACTTTTTGGTTACTTCATTGTTTGTGAATCACTTGGGAATAGTATTTATTAGTTAACTGCTGTTGCTCATCCAATGGGCACTCACAACCTTTTTTTCCCATGGTATGTGTTAAACAGCAGCTATTAAGAATGCTCCTCCATGACAAAATGCCAGGGTTTCCCTTTAACTATTTAACATCATGCAGACAGTCCAGCCCTCAACGTATAAAACAGATGATACAATTTAGAAGAAACAGGACAGCAGCACTTAAAGATTTGGTTATTTATTTTACAAGCATCCAGCTCCTTATTATAATTAGCCATTTATATTGTGGTGGTAACGATAGTATATTACATATTTTTTAACATAGATGACAGGATACAATTTCTGTCTGAAAGAACAGACTTCTGAATCAACACAGGATCTCATTTGAATTCTGTCTAATCCCTTGAAGTAGCTGGGATTAGTAAAAGATGGGGAGGATCAAAGGACGATAGAAAAAGATGCAGGTGAACTCCCACGATGAGAGTTGGTGGTGGCAGACACAGCACACTGGGATTCTGGAGGTTTACTAATACATCTAGCACTAGTCCTGAGGGATCAGTATACAGATCTCCTCTGTCAAGTGATATATAACATGTTACTTTGGAGTTTAGTCAGAAGGGGGGCAAAATTACTGGAGTAACAAGCCTATTATTTCCTAAGGCAATCTCTGTGAGAAAACGTGACTGAGACGTCTGAAAGGGAAAGCCATGGGAGCTGACTGCTATCCTGGGATGTGCCAGAGAGTCACTAAATGATAGGGGAGGAATTGTTTCACTGTTCTATACCTCAGTTTCCCCTTCAATGAAATAGAAGTAATGAAATGTACTGATTGTTGTGAAGTATTTTGATATCTAGAGATGAAAAGTCCTAAGAACTTGAGGCTCAATCCAAAGCCCTTTGAAGTCCTCAGAAGGCCCTTGATTCAGCTATCTTAATTTGCATTTGCCTTAGTCTGCAAGTCACCCACCAGTCTCCTGAAATTTGGAAATGTACCACCCAATGCATTTCTTGAAGATGGAAAAATATATTCTCAAGTAATCATTATCATTATCTTTGACTATTTGACTATTCAGTTTGAATTTACAAAACAGCAGTGCAATATATGCATTTGGATTATTTGTAATATTTTACAAGATCAAGGTGAAAACTTAGAAGATGGAGAAGGAAAAAACCCAGCATGTTTCCTTGACACCAAAGAACGAACTCTGACAGAAACAAGCTTTTTTTTTTTTTTTATCTTTCTTCTCTGAAGATAGATGAAAAAGATCGAGAGAAACTACGTCTCATTAGAAGTAAATGCAGTCTGTGGTAATCCATACTAAATTTACCAGGTCGTATCTTCTAAGAAGATATTAGTCACCAAAGGGCAGGTAGTTAGATTGCAAAATAAAAAAATGCTAAAAGTATTTAAAAGTTGGTGTTTTTTTGGTTTTTTTTTCCAATATAATAAATGAAGTGGCACAGACTTTCCAGAAGAATTTTAAATCTTTCAGCGTGATAGGTAAGGTGAGAGAAGGTTGTAAGACGAATGACAGTTTTGCTCATTATTCAACAAAGCTCACAACAAATGAAATGGGTGCCTTCAGAACATACTTTGTTTTCTTTTTCTGGAGACTAAGCAGCTTCTTTTTGCTAAAAGAGAAATATTATCTTTATGAAGAAAAAATTTTTCCTAATCAATATTTTTTTAACCTCTGGGTTATTACTTCCTCAAATCTCTTTTTATTTTTTTTCCTCAAGATTGGTCTGTGTACTTTAATGAAAAATCTGCAGAACAGACACATGCTATTGTTCACATTAAAGCTTTCAAAGGTTATTAACTGTGATAGGGCATTACTTGTCTTCAGCACATTTTTCTGTAATGTATCACGTTCTGGGGATGTATGTGTGTGTATATATATAATTGGGAGCGGAAAGAATTAGCTGTTGGCAAAGCAGAAATATCCACATGCTGGTTAAAGTCAGAGGTCCAGGAAATACACATTCAGTTCTTGCTATGCCACATATTCCCTGCATCTTGTATATACCACTTAGCTTATTTCTGCTTCAGCTCAGGTATCTTTTAAATGGGATTAATACCATAGGGACATTTATGTATCTTTTTTGACCATTTCAGAAGCCAGGTGATTACTGAAAACTTTTACATTTATTTTTATTAAACTTCCTGTGATGAAAAAATAATTTAACTCTTCAATTTTCTTATTTTTCTTCACTTTTAGAATAGAAATATGCAAAGAGTATAAGAAGTCATTTACATCTAAAAACCATTATGCTAGCTAGTCATTCTCCAGGAGCCTTTCGTCTTCTCCTGCCAGGTCATTATTTTGCATCGCAAAGCAGCTTAAATACTCAGGAGTACAAAACTCCAGTTTACTTCCATCAGGACTTTGACTGTTTGAGAACTGTTGGAATTAGCCCAATGCTATTTCTTTTGGAGCCCTCCTTCCAGATCTAATACTAGTCAATGGGTTTGAATGTATACCCTCTAACCAGATGTAGACCGTACATCAAAACAGAGCCTCAGATATTTTATTATTTCTTGAGCTCTGGCCAGAACAGGATGATGAACACTGTGTTTGAAACTGCTGATGCTATTGAAAAACCCCACAGTAAAATATCTCTTGCTATCTTTTTTACTTGATTACCAAGCTGAAAACAAGATTTTATAATAAATGGCAAATCATGATCACTTTCTTTTCTATGTCTGTCAACTAGCTTATTTGGAGAAACTTGGACAACTATTGCCTGATTATTGGGCTCAATTCCAGTGTGCTTGTAATATTTCAGTGTTCTCTCTCATCACAATTTCACATTATTGAAGTTCTCTGTGTACTCTTCCCCTGCCTCTCAATCCTCTTACAAGCTAAACTCTCTATCCCACATGAGTCTGAGTGCACAATTTTAATTGAGTCTATATTACAAAGCTGATCACTTATGTAAAAGTTAGATAGAAGCCCAGTTCTCACCTCACTTATAAACACTTTTAAATTAGAGTCACGTCCTTAACTGCCCTGGACCCACTTTTAATTACTAATCAAGCTAAGTCAGAAAACTGATTGTAATAGAATAAAGATGAATATATAAGTGGGAGTACATGATACAGTAGTGTGTTATGAGACTGGTCTTGATCCTAGATGTCCTTGCCTAGCATATCTGCTATGTAAACATGAGGATTTTTTCTTTTTCTCCTGTTTTTTGTTTGTTTTTTTTTTTTTTTAAATGAATTTGGGGACTTTTCCGAAGTGAAAAATCTTACTTTAAAATATACACATAAATGAAATAAGGGTACATTTCTTTTTGTGAGATCTGTGCTGACAGAAGTACAGAGGGAAGTTGCTGGCACTGCAGGGAAGAATGTGACATTCCAACTTTATATCCAAGCTCTTCTACAAGTTGGGACTGTTCAGACTAGGGGCCAACTACTCTACTTCAAATTCTTGTTTCAGAATTGTTTGTATGTAAGATTTTTGCACTTTTTCTTATGTTTAAGAACATGATCCAATGCTGCTAAAAGTACTAGAAATATTCCCATCAATTTCAGCTGATATTGCATCAGAACAAAAGATAATAAAATACTCAGTGGATTCACTTTTCACTCTACAGGTCTTTAAGTTAGAACTTGAATAAATCATCAGGGAGGAATAAAGTATCTCTAATGTTAATGTCAGGGGCAGAATAGCAAAATGTACAGTATCATTTTTGTTCATGGTGAGTTGAACACATCACTGGCTTCAGCAAAGGAAAACTGGTAATGACAGGTCTTGTTTTCTAGATATATAATTGAATCTGTAGTAGAATAGATTCTTCTAGGCAAGTAAATGGATGAGAAAACATTTCATATAGATATCAACAGATATCTCAGTGAACCTCATGCTCCTAAAATTAAAAAAAAATGTAATTCCAGAATCCCTCTTACCATACTTTTTGTGACATGTCAGACTCACTTCTCTGAAATACTAACAAGACAAATTATTTACATCATGGTTAATGACTTAAAAATTAAGTTTCTGATCTTGTAATAAACATGACTCAGGAAATGCAAATGGAAGGCCCTTAGCATTAGGAAGGTTAAGACTCCCAGAGCAGCACTACCCTAGAAGGCCCTGTTTTTTTCTTATATGGTACTTAACCCTTCCATTTGTACTGCAGCTGCTGCAAAGTCATGGTTATACTAGCTGGGTGGGCACAAGTTCCGTTATAGCAATAGTCATTAATGATTAACAGATAACTTGATGATTATCTTTTTATCCTGCTTTCCTGCTGCAGCCTACTTGCTTTATTTCTGCTTAAGTAAAGAGTACTACTTCTAGTATCAAACTGATCACAACAATGCGTAATAAACACCACTATTATCCTTTGAAAGTTTTCTTCTAAAGCACAAAATCATGTCTGCTAGAGAATGAATACCAAAGATACAAGTTTACTGAGATTTGCATCTATGGCTTCTTCTAAAACCTTTCTTCCAAGCAAAATAATGTACAAAGTACCTTCCAAGGTCAAGTTCAATAGCAGGAAATCTCCAGCCGACAGAGGTGTATAGGATAACTGATAGAGGCACATGCTGGAGAATGAGAATCTGCAATGAGTGAACATCCACCTGCAGCTTTTCCCTCTGAAGCATTAATACAGGACCACAGGAAGCTTCTGTTGTTTCAGCTTCTCAGGAATTATAGGCTGTTTCTGTGCCTTGGTGGTACATTAAACAGAGGCTGAGCAATGCAGATGCATATGAAGAGCCTCCTCCCGACACGCTGAGCAGTTAAGGAACATTGGCACCTCACAGAGTTGGGCCTCAGAGGAAGACATCCCTATGGCTTTTCTAAACTTAGATATTTTCTGAAATAGTTGTTATGGAATAGGTATTCTAAAAAGCTCTATAACAGTATCTTTTTTTCCCAGAAGAAAATTGTGTATGTATAGGAGGTTGAGGAGAGGAGGTGGGGGAGATCACTAGCCTAAGAAAAAATTACATAGAAAATGTGGACAAATCCACAAGTTAGTAGAGCTTCCAGAGGTATTTCTCTTTTGCTTGCTCAGGGCTGAAGGCAGAAAACTGTCCTGCTTCCTGGCTTTCTGGAGCATTCCAGGGGGAATTTCTGGAGCGTTTTGAGGGAGGTGATTCTCCCCCTCTACTCTGCTCTGTGAGACCCTACCTGGAGTACTGTGTCCAGCTCTGGGACTCCCAACATAAGGAGGACACTGACCTGTTCAAGCAGGTCCAGAGGAGGCCACAAAGATGATCAGGGGGCTGGAGGACCTCCCCTTTGAGGACAGGCTGAAACAGTTGGGGGTGTTCAGCCTGGAGAAGAGAAGGCTCCAGGGAGACCTTAGAGCAGCCTCCCAGTACTTAAAGGGGACTACAGGAAAGGTGGGGAGGGACTCTGTATCAGGTGGTGTAGTGATAGGATGAGGGTAATGGCAGAGGGTAGATGTAGGCTAGGTATAAGGAAGAACTTCTTTCCTGTGAGGGTATGAGACACTGGCACAGGTTGCCCAAAGCAGCTGTGGCTGCCCCCTCCCTGGGAGTGCTCAAGGCCAGGTTGGACGGGGCTTTGGGCAACCTGGGCTAGTGGGAAGTGTCCCTGCCCATGGCAGGGCATTGGAACTAGATGTTCTTTAAGGTCCTTTACAACCCCAACCATCCTGTGATTCTGTGATTCAGTCTGCCTCCTTTCCACCTGACTGCTGAGCTGCTTCTGACACTTTGGACCCCATCCCTCCACCAGCTTCTAACCAAGCTCTGGTAAGTGCAAGGAGGACTATGTTCCAGAGTAACATAATCCAGATGTGTCTGCTTGAGTATAGAGAAGGATGAGACATGAAGTCTGGGAAGGTTTGTGCTTTTGCTGATCGAGGACCAGAATCTCTGCCCTACTTCCATATCATGCTGTAGTACTCTTTTCTCTTCTTGTTAGTCAAGGAAACTAGCAAGATAGATCTTTTCTTTGGGTCTGATCTAAAGTCCACTGTAGTCTGTAGAAATAAATTCTATCCAGTTCTACTCTGACTAATGTTTTAATTCCTTAAGTTTTTAACCTAAGTAAAACAAACCTCGAAAAAAAATAATTTGTGCATTACATTTCTACCTTTATGTGACTACCTTCTCCCAGTCAAAAATTCCCAATCCAATGGGTTGAGATAGATTTTTAGAATTAATTAATTAAATTACATTCTTTTCTCCACTGTTGCTAAATGCAGTTTAAGCTTCCATGCATAGAAGCACTACAATTTACAGAAAGACACTTTTAAAATGCATGCCTTACTTGTTAATTTATTTTAAATACGTTTTCTGGTTCTGTATCACTTTGGCCCTTTGACATTTTAGATCAGAGAGAAGGAACAGCTCTGCAGCAATACTGACTAGCAGAGAGTCTCTCTAGAATAACATTGCAGTGCTGCTAAATTATCAAAACAGATGGTGGCTAATGGCAGCCGAATTAAAAATAACACCATTATTAATCTAGAGGCATTTCAACAGAACTGTTTACCCATAGGTCTCAGCAAATTATAGATAGATTTTTATACTGAGGACTCTATTTTGCCTTTCAGTCGCAACAAAACCAGAGCACAGTTCTGGCAACTGTAGGCAGCCGTCTGTGCTCCATCTGTTGTGCTCTACATCAAGCCAGCTCTGCTGGCTTTTGTCAGCAGGTGAGCTGGTGGTATCATATGTTGAATAAAGTATGCTTTGCAGGAGTATAAGTCCTTACCACACTGCTCAAGAAGCAGAAGGACTTTGGGGAAATATTGTCTCATAAGCCATAGAAATGCTTTCTCTGCTTTTCAGAAGAGTGGGAGACCCATATTCTTTCCCTGATCATTACTCAGCAAGCTTCATGAAACATAGGAGTGAAGAGACCACAGCTGAGCAAAAAGATTATGCTGGTGGGTTGGGTGGCTAACTGGGCCCATTGGTCTGAAGTACTATGAGATGTTGAACTTTTACTGACTTCATCTTCAGGCTATATCTGTCTAGATGCTTATGTGGTGATACACTCAAAATCTGTGAAACGTGATGAAATGTTAGCTTTAGTAGCCCCATGCCAGGTACAAGATTCAAGCACTGGGCTTACCAGGGTAGTTATTGAGTGACCATCCCTGGAGATGGTTAAAAGGCATGTAGATGTGGCACCTAGGGACATGGTTCAGTGGTCGGCTTGGCAGTGCAAGGTTAACAGTTGGACTCCATGATCCTGAAGGTCTCTTCCAGCCTAAACGATTCTATGATCTAAGATCTCTGGACTTGCACAGATGTAAGGATCAAAGGGCATGTTTGAAACAAGGGAAGGTCTTACAGCTCTATATCTGTAAACACAGCTTTATTGCAAGATGTCATTGATGACACTGTACTTTGTACATGCTAAACAAAGGAGCAGAAGCAGAAAAGCCAAAATTCTGATGTGCTGAAAATGAGAAGTGACAAAATGAAATTCACTATTATGTTATGAAAGCAGCGTGGGTAGTCATTAAAACTAAGACTCTTTTAGGGAAAAAAAATGGGTATTGTCTACAGGGCAGAAAATATCATGATTTTTTTTTTTTAAGTGGCAACAGAAACTTTCTAACCATTTACAATGACTTCAGACATCCATTTTATAATCCTCTTTTCCCTTGGTATACTCTGTACTAAATGCAGAATTGGTGCCATGCCGATAATGGTGTTTTCTGCAACTTCTAACCAAATTCTAGAATGTGAAAAAAACCCCTAAAATAATTCTGAATCTTGCTGTTAAACTGTTACAGAGATAAGAAGCAATTGAGAGATGGTTGTTCTGCCTGTAGAAAGAGAGTATTTAAATTTTTCTTCTACCATTTACCTCTTTCCTTGATAAAAAGAATTATCTTGCAAGCACACAGACTTGTTCACCTAAGATCATGAAAAAACAATCACTGAAACGTAAAAAAAAAAAAAAAGTAAAAACAAATGAACAAATTAAAATAGTTTTTACACTCAGTAAAGTTAAAATCCTGCAGTTGGAAGTAAATATATTTCACTAATGCTTGTAAGAATTAGAAAATAGAAGTCCTGATGTTTAATACTTGTGGGATTTTAATTTCGGTAATGGTTTTATGTTTTGAATTGTTACTTTAGCTGACTTTTTGCTAATGCTTAAATACTGCAGTCAAGGCAGCAATATAAAGTCAAGAGACATATTATTTTACTGTCCTTGTTCTGCTGTGCTTTTGTATTAGTGAAATCTTTCCCAAGCAACTGGCATGATTTGATTCAAAGCTTTTAACTGGTTCAACACTGACTGTGATCACAAATACCAACTTTCAGTTCAGGGGTCTTGGACAGTAACTAGACTCCATAGTTGCAATTTCTTTTAACCCTTTGCTGAAGGACAGCACTGGAACAAAATTTTAGGAAAGATCACCAGTCTCCTTCTTTATTCACTACAGTATCAAATGTTGGGACATTTTTTTAAATCACCTGTAAAATAATTAGAAGGTGGGCCACAGCTGCTTGTTGCTTAAGTGATGTGCTGTCTTCTTTGTCTTCCAAAGCATTAAGTTATGCAAACAAAAAAACTCCCAGCTTAACCCCTTTGGCATTTTTTCTGAACCAGAGCACAGTTCATTTCTACTCCAGGAGTCTTACAAAGCTGCAGTGTTTCAAAATCAGTTGTTAGCAGCCCATCTTTCAGACAACTAATACTAGCAGTGCTGTCAACACAGGTTACAGATTCTGTTAAGGAAACTAGGGCTGAGTCCCTCTCCCTGCCTCTCAGCCTGCCTGTGAGTCCACTAGACCATTACAAGTTCTAAATGAACCATTCTGTGCTTCTGCTCAAACCCTGAATATCTGTGTGTTTCTTGAACTATTATAACATTGTTGGTATTCAAGGTACATGGTAAAACTGAGGATGGTTATACACAAGGCTCTTCATGAAGGCATCCTAGACCAGACTTTCACAGAAGTTGTGAGCACTCAATGAATTCGACAGAACTTACTTGAAGTTCTGAAGGAAAAAATGCAATATTTTATATAAGCATTTGCTGGAAATATGATGGGTTTTTTTCTGATAATGTTCTGCCTAATAGAATATATTTCCTGTACTGATAAGCACAAACAAAACTGCAAGTCCCCAAAGTGTTCTGAAGTAATAAGCCAGGACTATAAGACTGGCTTAAATTACAGAAATGAAATGTGCGTTTTATTATTTTCTCTCTTTCTTTTCAGGCCATATAGCACAGTGAGGTCATATTTTCAAGCTTTCTCTACACATACCAGTATTAGAAGTTTTTAGATGAAATTTGAGATTTCCATTCAATAAAGACTCCTGGAGCTGGAATTTTAAGGAAAACCAATGATTGCAAGACTTAGCAATTACATTTGTCTGTGGGCCATTCTGCCTTCCTGAAAAGCATAATAAGTGCCATATTAGTTCACCACACAGGTGTTTTCAACAGCAGTTGCTCCTAGGTGTTTAACAAAAAGTATAAAAATAAGGTACATATAAAGTGATCCTCCTGACTTCCTGTAATGAAGAACTTGGCTTTGCAACCAGACCACTGTGTCTCATAGCCAGTATCTTGTACCTTTGGCTTTCATAAAATCCTGTGGTAGTGAGTTCCGTATTTTAATTGCATGTTCTTTTTTAAAGTAGCTCTCTGTGTTTGAACTATGCTATTTGATCATGCCACTTTCTTTTCTTGAGCTCTTATTGTAAGCAACACTGACCAACCACTCTGTGTTCAAGTTAACTACATTATGCATGGTTCTGATCTTCCCTTCTCTTAGTCTATCCCTTAGTCTTGACTGGCCTAGCTCTTGCTTTAACTCATACCTCTGGAGTCTGGTCCTTAAGAGACCTTACACCATGAAAGCACTAATGTTTATTGGTACTCAGTTGTATCCACCATAATTCCTCAAAAATCATTCATCCCAAAGGCACAGGAATTGCAACTTCAATCCCTTGTAAAAACTGCGATGAGTTGTGAAGGTATGATAGCCAGGAAACTACATTTGTGCACCACCATAATTTTTTGGGACTGGAAAGTGGCTGCAATTGACTGCAGATAGATTCTGAAGTGACCCTATTCTGTTATTTTTATACTCCCTCTTTTTCTCCTCCTCCAAAAATAGTTGGGAATAGTGTCAGCTACCAAGGCAGTAGAAAACATCAATAACTACTTTACCTATCTCGTTGTTTCAGTGACTTGTGACAGAGGACTTGGGAGCCACTTAGTCAATACCCTAATGGAGATGCCTGTTAAAAATACACTGTTATCTGGTTGGTAGATAAAGAAGATAAAAGAGGAATGTACAATGGAAAATGTTACAACAAATCAAAATGGTGGCATTCTACAGTGCCTCAGAGTAAATGAATACACATGAACTGAAGCAATAGGGAATGAAACACAAAATTTTCAGCAAGCCCCAAGCAGCTAGAGACTTGGATGTTTGCTCACAGTGCTACTGCCACAGTTCTTGCAAACTTTTTCTGGTTTAATTCAGTGTACAAGTGAATTTAGGATGGTGTTCTTCCCCTCATTCACCTCCTTTGTTAGACTGAGAAAATCATATTAAAATTGAGGAAAGAGTCTTTAAGATGCCATTTTTCTGGAGATATACATTATGGAGGCAGGGAGAGCAGGGAGGTGATGTTTCTGTTGTACCTCTGGGGAGGTTTCGATATGATCCCAAGAGCAAGATTAAGACACAAACAAACGAGGTCAAATGCCATACACCCAAACCAGTTTTTATTATTAAAAGTGAAGAGGGGTAGCGATAGGACAGAATGGAAGGAAAAGACAGAAATAAAACAAGCATCCAGAATAGAGCTGCAAGAGTAGTCACCACCATGGATCCAGCGGCGTCCCATTGGTCCTCAGTCTTCAGTTCTCCAGTGGTGGGTGCACCTGGATCTGGCAGTGTCAGTTCTTTGGTGGTGAGTGCACACACAGCAAAGTTTTCTGTTGCCTTTTAAGTTCATTGACAGTGCAACTGCAAGGAGGGATGCATCCTTCGATACACTCCTGCTTCCTTGGGTGACATTCCTCAGACTAACCCAAAGGCCGCAGCTTGTCCTTGAGGTTTGCACAGACACCAGCAAGCTTTGGGACAGTCATCTGACATTTCAGTCTCTCACAACTAGTCAGGGTCACCAAGGTGTAAATGACCCCGTTTTCTCCTCATCAGTCCCCAGAAGTTTGGAGTATTATTCGGAGGAACAAATATAATGCAAATAAGCTCCATTCTGTCCCAAATAATTACCATTCAGTTTTCAATAATCAAACCTTTTCACTCCTTGCGATCCTCTTGTCCAGGCTGGACCTACACAGGCATTACCCTCTACACCGAAGTTCTGTTACCCTCTTCCAGAAGTTATGGAAGAAACCAGAGAATCTTTTGGAGATGATCATCATAGTCTTAGCTCTAAAACTTGGACATTCTCTCTCAACCTCCAGTCACCTTCTATTGCCAATGACTGCTATTGTCCCTTTTCTTCCTGTCCAACTCCCATTCCCTTAATCGTTACCCATGTCCTATTTCTTTGCCTTCTTGCTTTTTACCCTCCATTCTGCCAAAGTTTCTATTTCGTTTTTCTCCTTCCTCCCCTCAGTTTCCTATTCCTCACTTCCCTTTCTTCCCCAAATCCTTCATTTAAAGAAAGTTTAAATGAGATATGATATAAACTAAATACAATTTCTGAAGATAGATTCAACTAACAGGATATTCTCACAGCTGCTTCAGTCAATTTAATTTGGGTGAATGTCTTTCCTTTTTTTCACCGTTTCTTTAAATAGTGAGCAATTTGGATCAGAAGTTGTGTCTCAGAGTTGTGTCTCATAATGAAGTAAGTGATATAATGAGGTCAAAGTTCGAAATGGAGTGCAGTACTGATATAAATGACCACAAAATTCAAGATTCTTATTCTGAATGGCTGACAGCAGATGTGGATTCTGTATGGTTTTATTGTGTCAAAAGAACTATGCTTCTGCAGTTCTGTGTGGGGCTTCCAGCACAGCTATGTGTTTGGCTAGATTCAGTGTAATGTCATCTATGTGGCAGTGCAGTTACACATCTGTAACTCCTGCCTTTACATTCAGGTGATCACTTTTATTAGATGTGCTTGAAAAAGGGATTTATTTAAATTTTTTAATATTTCTTTTTTAGATGTTAAAGTTCTAGAAGTAAGAACTTGAGAGCAAATAAGAGAAAGTTGGGCAGTTGTTTGAGAATTTGAGAGGATTAATGGTACAGTTTTACAGAACTCACCACATGAGAAAGGCTTGAGGTCTTGCCTATTTTTAGAGTAGCTGCAATACCAGCCAGCAACAACAAGTGCACAAGAAATTAAGAATCTGACCTTGGTTTGATAGGAAAAAATCCATTCAAGTGCGTTACACTGTAACAATATAACTTGGTGCAGACATGGTGCAATAATATTAACATAAAATTTTAAAATTATTTTCACTTGTATTTTGCTTTTTTTCTAATTATGGGCACTCTTTTAGTTAATGAACAAACAAAGCTGTACAGGGATAATTTAAAAATCTCCTTGTTCTAATTTTACTGTGGTTAAGCACTTTTTACAGCTATATTTCTTGACTACAGCAGAACTGATAAATGTATTGTAGGAGTCTCTATTTGATTACCAAATCCCAGTCAGGCAGAGTCAGGTCACAAACCTCCAATGGACAGATATGTGTGAGTTTTTCAATCAAATCTGACAGAAATTAATTTGAGGCTAACATTTCCCTTTGAGATGCCTTCTGTGTGTACTTGTGCACACAATACAAGCTTTTTCCTGCTGGAAGCTCTTAAAGAGGACCTTGATTTTTAAGGGAATAGCTTTTCCCTTGCTGAGTAGTAATAGGATTTAGTATTACATAGGACAAGATCTTTGAAACTTTGATTATCCCACCAGAGAAAATACTTTCATGTAAACAGGTTAAAGCCACAACTGTTTTTCTGACTGTGAAGACATTTATCTTGTGGCTTTATTCTGCTTCAGATATTTTATATTGTTTCTATAACATCAAATGCTAGCATTATTCAGTTGCTATTGTTTCCTTTGATGTCTCAATAGCAAGTGCTTATTGAACTGGGGCAAAACAGAAATAAAGGCACATGCAGGTGGGTGAGGCTTTGGGAACAGACAGAAGATTAGACAAGACTGATATTCCGATACCAGGGAAGTACCTTGATTCAAAATGTATGCTAGATCAAATGGTCATGCTCTATACTTGCTTTGCCATCCAGGCCCCTTTTATGTGCTGCCCATTAGAGTTGTGGCCTTTGCCTTGGTCCAGGCTACTTCCTTTCCTTCTCTAGAGCACAGATGATGCTAACAGAAGGGGTTTTCCATTTTAGGGAGAGGAAAGGACCATGATCGTCTTCTTCTTCCTACCCCCTGCATCTTTTCCATTATTGTGAAAAAAACCACAACTTGGAGCATAGCAGAGTTGCTGTGTATGCAAAAGCAAAGAAGATATGTGAGTCCCAGAAGGGAGGAGGTTTGAGGAGTAAAAAGGTCCTTTAGTTTACATGAGAAAGGTAGGGAGAGACAGTCTCCTTCACAAAGTGGAATACCTTGGGAAAGTAGCTGAAAGAGAGCAACTGTGCTGGGTAAAAGAAGCTGCACCCTTAAACAGAGCGGGTGGACAGCATAAAGGCCTTTAATGCAACCCTATAATGCAGCTTCTTTTTGAAGTGCAGTCTCAGGGGGGAAAGTTCTCATCCTCTGAAAATCTGAGATTGGCTGGAGGCAGAAGGCTGTGAAAGAAAACAGAGAAGTCCCATCACAGTCTCCCAGCTTCTGTCAACCTGTTGATTATTGTGAAACAGACTAATGATACTGATCATTGCTAGTCGGATATGGCTAGATGCAGAAATATGTAGTAGCCCGAAGGCTAGCACACTGATGGCACAGAGGGTGGTAGTGATGAATCCTAATGGATCCTGAATTTCTAAATTCTTTCCAGCTCCTTCTTACTTCTACAATGCATGAAACAGAGAATAACAGCAGCCCAGCAGATCAATAAAAGAGCAGTGTCCAATGGTGATGGGACTTGATTTTTTCAGATCTTATTCTCATCAAGCAGACTGTCCTTTGCTGTGCAGGAGCTCAAGAGGTGCCAAGGTAAATCCCTCCTTTTTTTGGTTCTACCAGGCTGTATGATGCTTGGGCCATATGAGCTGAACAGGAAGGAGCTGAGGGAGGGCAGGTGCTGGTGGAGAGCCCTTTAAATGAATGGCAGCCTCACTATGCAGAAGCATGGCACAGGAGATGTTCTGTGGAACCAGAGAGCAGAGCACTCTATGATGTCTATAGAGATTCCTGGAGGCTGGAGCTTGTGGCCTGTCTTTCCAGCTCTCCAGAGTCCTCCAGTAGAAACTAAGGAAGCTAAGATGCTATGCTAGATATTTATAATGTGAAGAGGGGAAAGGGAATGGGGAAAAGACATCCAAGAAACAAGCTGCAAGGAATTTCAATAAATCAGTTTGTAAAATTTTAACTGTGAGAGTGTAAAATCTAGTCTTAGACTCAAGTTGTTGCATATGCAATAAATACTAGTTTAATATGTATTCTGTCAGTGTCTTCAGCTGTCCCAAATGGCCTTCCCTCTGAAGATTTACCATGGCCCACACAGGCATCTCAAACAATCAGGAAGGTCTTCCTGAAATAAACTCAGAGGGCTGTTAAACTTAGCTCACAGAATCCATGATGTTAAACTGATCTGCTGCCCTTGATCTGCAAGGGAATTTGTACTGATATTATGGGCCATTAGGAAAATTGCAATTCTTAAAGGGACTACCAAGAGGTAGTTTAGGTCCTAAACTTATGGAGAGAGAATAAACGTATTTTTTACTGTGATTATAAAACCTAATAATTTTATGTAACAGTAATTCCATGGTGTGACTTCATATCATTCTCCTTTCAGTGTTTCCAGTTCAAGTACTGAAGACCGTGCATTAAAATTGGCACAAGGAACCAACTGAAAATAAGAGTAGTGGTTTTTGTCCAATCTGAAAAATCATAATCTATAAACTGAAAGCAGAAAGAATGAGAATGACTCTGAATTTTAGGATTCTCTCAATTTTATTACTAATGTGGCTAGCAGCAACTGTTTATACTCTCCTGTCTCCACCCAAATATATCCATTGAGATCTTAGAACCCCATTTCTGAGAAATACTTCTATTTTGTGTATAAAACTGCTTGAGGGAATAAGCTTACAGAGCAAGGCCATAAAGGTCTTCCAGGACTAAGAACATCTGAAGGTAGAAATCATTAAAATCACAGCATGATATGACTTCTATACGTCACACAAAGAAATAATCTAGAAGTGAATGGATTTATGCATGTTTTACTTTACTTTGTAAACCAATGCAGTTTAAACATCCAGATACCATAGGCATTTGCTCCACTAAAGATGCTGAAAGCACTAAGCATGGACTGGCCTGCACAAAACCATGTACATTTGATACAAGTTGATACAGCCTGTGGCATACAATATTAGTAGTTCTCATTTTTGCACTCTGTCCAGCTTAATCCAGATTATTTGAAACTAAAACAGTTGATCCAAAATGCTTTGCCCATGAACATGGGATTTACTCTGATTCTTTCTATTCTCAGGAGATGGAAGTCAACGTAGCTTCATATACTTTAAGAATGCTTCTCTGATTGACCCTAGTTCAGGATTCATGTAGAAATTACTTCCATTTACTCAATACTCAGTTTTAAATTATTTCTATAGCTCCATAGAACATATATTGATGCAATGCACTTTTGTCCTGCTCCATTTTCTTCAGAAGTGGCTGTTTTTGTCATCAGTACCCTCTTCTTAAATGCTTTTACCCATTCACTGGCTAAATCCATTCATCCTTGAAAAATAGTGGAGTGTTCTGCCCTAGCCAGGAGCCTACAGTCTCCACCTCTTCATTACTGGACTGCATTTTGCCATTATCTCAGCTTGTTCTCTTCATGGCTGCTGGCACCTATTTATCTGATGCAGCAAATCTCTCATTGTAGGTTTATTAGCATCCATGTCAAGACAATGTGTAAAGTCCTCCTGTTTCAAGACTGATGAATGTAAACGAGTAGAGAACAGAACCCATAAGAAATCTGTATCATTTCACTGCCACATTAATACCTCTAATTGACAGGGTAATTAAAACCCAAAGATATCCCAAGAAAGCATCTAGCCAGCTGTGATCATGCCGTGTAAGTGACACAGAACACGTTCTGTGAAATAGGATCAGAATGCATTTTGTGTCACCAAAACAACTGTCCTGATTATTCACATCTTATTAAGTGTGCTTTGAACATGTCATAATCAGTTAAAAATAGTTGTCATTTCAGATAACAGTTTTGGAATTTAAAAACTAGGAATAGCTTCCTTGGGACAAAAAATCTCAAAGGCTCTATTCCGTAGGGGCCTTGTCATTCACCTGCCTCTCACTCCTCAGTTTTGTGAGAGTTCAAGGTCAGTCCTCCATGGGAGACCTCTACAGCAGAAATACAGCTTTAACCACTATATTGTCTCCCAAATCTCCTCCGTGTGCTTTTCTCAGAACTGCCTTGCTCTCTCCTCTCTCCTCTCTCCTCTCTCCTCTCTCCTCTCTCCTCTCTCCTCTCTC
>NW_020799096.1:8592535-8654411 GCF_003259725.1 Athene cunicularia
GGGGCTGTCCCTGCCCTTGGTGGCCACGCTCTGGGCCCAGCTGCTGGGCGTCCCTGACGCGTCCCCTGCCACTCGGCTCCAGGGACAAACCCAGGGCTGTGCCTGTTCTCTCAGGCCCTGGCAGAAACCAGCCCTGAGCCCAGAGGCCTCCCCTATTCGCCGTCCCCTCTCTGCGCCAGAGCTGACGGCCATGAGGCCCTGCAGCCAGGAGGAGCAGGGACTTGACCCGGCTGGACACAAACCCTTTTCCTGGGGTGTAAGGGGGTTGAGTTCCACAGCCACAGCCTGGAGGAAAGCCAAAGTGTGACCAGAGCCATAGGTTGGGCTGGACAGTGCCAACAGACCACCAGGGAAATGGCACAGACTTTGGAAACCAAGTGAGCAGAGGTTACACTGGTGTGGTGGAAAGGTTGGGCATTTTCAGACCAGAACATTTGGATCCACGCCCAAAGCACAGCCAGGCAAATGATGACTCTTCCCAATTGGGAAAATAGCCCATTGCTGTGGGCCATGTTCATGTGGGATACAAAACACACTTCAGCCACAGGGTAAAACTTTCAGAGCTCAATTGTGGCTTTAACCTCTCTGAGAGTTATTTGCCTACCTCAGTTTGTGGGAAGATATTCAGATCCTATCCCTGACAAGTCTCATTTTCCTTTAGGATTTAGTATTTTGAGTACTGAAAGAGTGTCATGGTTTAGCCCCATATGCTCTGGCTCATGAATACCATGAAATCCAAAATATGATATGGACAAGGACACCTATGTTTCTTGAACAATGGTTTTCTTCAATCTAAATTCAAAAGACCGGACCATGCACTTCACTGTTTCCTACATCTGATGACAGCAAAGCATGAAGCGTGGAGCCTGAGAGATGTGTTAAGGGGGCTTTCACCCATCCGTAGCCTGCTGGAGTCCAGCTCCACACAGTGACCAGCGGATCCAGCCCTCCACGGGCCAGCTGGGCAATGTGGGTGGGCTCTGAACATGAAGCTGGTGGTGTCAGTCCAGTCGTGTTCAAAATGGATGTCTGCCTCCTAGGGAAGAAAATATCCACAGCTGGCATTAACTGAGCTTCCATTTTGGAAGTTTCAAGGGAGAAAGTACCAAATCAGCCCAGATGCTGAAAAAGCTCCAGGAGATGAAAAGTGGTGGGTCAGCGCGATGCAGTTCATGGCACTGCTGTCTGTGGGGATATCCTTTACTCTCCAGGAGTGTGAGTAGTGGTTGCTGACGAGTTTTGAAATGAATTCTTCAGGCACTTAGTGAAAAGAAAGGTTGTTCCTGGTAATGTGATGTGGGTAAGGAGGTGGCTGGGCAGGTGGCCATCCGTCACTGAAAGACAACTGCCTCTCTTTAAGGGGCCCTACATAGCTGCAAGATAGCTGCCAAGAAGGACTGAGATCTTGCTTTTTATATGCCCATCTGAAACTATCTGAGAACATCAGTGTGATGAAATTACTGATGATGTCATTTAGGTACAAAGGAACTTTTTTTTTTCTTTGATTAATAAACCACGAAAAACAATCTTCTAACACGCACATAGTAATTACTTTGCAAAACTGGTGCAATGAGTGCAGAAAGCTCCCAGACTATGCCTGTTCTTTTAAACAAAATCTTGATAGCTGTAGAGAGCTGCTCTCCTAGAAGGACCCTGCAGACCTAAGTCAGAGCTTGGCTTCAGCCCTGCCTCCTGGATGAATCAGGGACCTGTGATACAGCCCTGTTTTCAGGCATGTTTCCAGCTGCATCTCTTGCTGCTCACAGCTAGTTCCCCTGGGTGGACCCTGGGCCTGGCTCATCCCCTCTCTGTGCCAGGGGCTGTTGATGGAGCGGGTTGCCAGATGCTGGCTCTGCCCATCTGGGCCAAAGCCTGTGGGATGGTGCCCTGTTGGTGAGGGCATGGCCTGTGCCAGGGTCACCAGCAGCTCTTGGCTCACCTGCTTTCAGTGAGCAGCTGGCCTTTGCTGATCCCTGAAAACCTCCTTGCATAGCCTCATCCTTCTACATTTTGCAGCTCAGGCTCTTCCTAAGCCACAGGGTGTCAAATTATTCAGCAACCCATCAGTGGGTTGCCCCCCATGAACCTCTCCTACCTAAGCTTCTGGTTTGTGTATGACCAAACTGTAGACGCAAACTGATCCTCAGCAGGCATCTGAGCATTAAAGACTGGCAAAGAGTCATAAACATCTTAAAGCAGAAAATATTGGACAAACTTAAATATAGGTTTCACTATTAACTACATTTGACATAATTGTCATCTTTTAATGACTTTCCCATATATATAAGCAATTAACACAGTTTACTGATAGATGAAACAAACCTAGGAATAATTATACATGACAGCACTTTCAGTAGCTCAAACCTATCACGTTTTTCACTCCTGATCCTGTGCAGTACACAGCGGGATATAAAGTGTGTAACCAAACGATGTGAACTGACTATCAGAAGATCAAACATTTCTCACTGCAAGATGTCCTAATGTAATGCCAGGAAGTACCTCTCTGTATATAGCATACCTTTGTTTGACACATGAAATATTCAGACATCATCTAAAGTGCTTGGAGCAAGAGAAGCACAGGTATATGGGTACATGATTTTACTTGGGCCTTTATTTTTTCTTTGTGGGAGAGAGGCATCTACTTAGGAGTTCACAGAAAACCAGGAGTTGGGGATCTAGGGGATGTAGTGTGTAGGAAATGTGTACTTTCACTGGCACTACCCATCCCTCCTGCCACATCCACATCCACCCTTTTTATTTCCTCTGACGATGCTGACACTCGTGTTGAAGTTGGAGTAGCAGCTATGCAAGAGAGCCATTTACAGCTTCAAGAAATGAAAGCAAATACATCGGTGAATAAGAAGTTAATCATCATCTCACACACACTGTGAAACTACCTGGTTTTTCCCTGTTGGTGTGGTAAGAGCATGAATGCTCTGAAGAGTTATACAATTAATTCTGTGACTCATTAACAAATTCCTATTATTCAATGAACAGAAACATATGCCTTACTTTTTGATGTTTCTGCTATCCTTGTCAATACCATGTTCTTAATCCTGCCAAAGATTTTGCAAAACTTTTGGAAAAAGACAATTCCCTTCACTGTAAGAATCATCTTTTTGATCCTTTGTATTTCTTGGCTGCCTTGCCTCAATGATGTTAGTTCACCCAAATATAGTCTGTTCTTCACATGATGTAAATCTCCATTATTGTCCATGCTATATCCAATAAGGAGATAGCTTTAAAAGTCTGTTGTGTCAGATACTGCAGAAGAAACCATGAGACTTGAGGAATGTGGTTTTATTAGACTGCTGTAGTTAGTAATGCACTGGGAAGTATATTTTTAATCCTTACTCAGTCAATATCAGCCTTCCTTGCTAATCCATCTTGCTCCTTGGCATGTTTTCTCTCCACAATTCCGTTTCACTGGGGAGAAGTGTGACATTAGTTTGTCATCTGACTAACTAGTTTCCAGTATCATTGCTGTAATCACCTCCTATCACTTTGCATAAGAGTAGAAGAGAAAGGTGCTTCACTATATTGATAGGAGGAACCACAGTCTCATTTCCCAAATTTTTTTTTAGGCAGTGCTCTCCATCTTACATAAATTCTAGTTTAATCAGGAACCTAGGAGACCTATTGAACAATTGTCCTCCCTGAGACACAAAAATAAGTTTTCAACCAAACCAGCTTGTTAGATCTAGCAGGAAAGGGGGAGAATTTATTCCCAACCTCCCAAAGATACAAAGCATGACAGCAAGCCTCTTTTCTCTAAAATAACAAAGAGAAAGAAAGTTCTTTTCCAGAAATTTTCTGTAGACAGTAGAGGATAGTGCTGTGGGAAAGGGAGCTGTCCCACTGGCTGCATAGGAGTGAGTAAAATGTAGACTATGCTTCAGCCTTGTTCCAGCAATTTACACAGAATCATCATCATCTCTTCCTGACTTTCCTTTCCATGATATAGTCAAACACTTACAAAGGGAAGAAAGTGCAGTCCTTGAAGTGAGTGAGTACGTCCTAGTAGTTCAGTTTTGGAAATGTGGGGGAGTGAAAGAGACCCAGAAATTATGCACTGGTAAAATATGGAGGAGAAGAAATTAGAAGCAGCAGGTGTTGGCTTTTTTTAATAGCAAAATTCCTTTCAAAAAGCAAAAATTATTGTTTAGAATGGACTTGCACAGAGAGAGACTGTAATACATTAGTGCCTTTTAATAAAAAACAATTCTTTTGGAATTAGCATAAATGAGAGCAGAATTTTGCTCATACAGAAAATCCACTCACATATCCCTGAAAATCAAGATGCAAAATGAAATATAGTGTCTGGTTGGCAGAGATGGATAGAGAGAGGGAGAGAGGGAGGAAGAGCCATTGACAGCTTAGAATTAGGCTTGTTTATCTTCGATGAGTGCAAGACCGAGCCTTGCATGTTTAACCTGTTCAGCACCAGTGAGTAAAGGGCCTGTAGTGTGAGGTACAACAGCTTGCTCTGACAGTGCCGTGCATCCATCACTCCAGAAAAGAGGAAAAATAGTCCCCCTAGTGTACCAACGCTGTAAGAAGCAGGAGGATCTCTGGCTCGATTCACTAAATCTGCTGCGAGTTTTACTATGGTATGTGAGCAACGGCCTAAAGGTATGATAGTAAACCCGCTGATCACAAGGCTAGTGGTTTTTGAAGCAAGGAACCATAAACAAGCATAAATAATGAACATTAAAAAATAAAGGTGTGTTTTAACATGTTTTAACTATGAAGTAGTCGAGTTTTGCATTGCTGTATAATTCTAAATCTTGCTTTTCTCACCCAGAAAATATATATTCTGGAAGAAAGAAGCGAAACTATTGTATGCAGTAATACTATTTTCACAAGTTCTTAGCTTTGTAGCTGAGAAGTAGATTCAAGCACATTAATCTATTCAAAAGTACTGCTTTAATTTTTTGTTGTTTTGATCAGACAAGGGAAGTATACGGCCAAAAACTGATCAGAGAAAAAAGTAGTCTGAAAGGGAGAAAGTGTTCAGTGTCACTGGGGACTACCACTTTTCCTGGATGCCACAGATCCAGTGTGCTGCTCAAACACAGGCTTTGTACCACTTTGAATTTGTACTCTCACAGATTCAGTGACAACGGAGCCCCTTCCATGTTTAAGCCTTGATCATAGCCCCCCTCCCAATAATTTTAGGTACAACAATGCAAACCTGATCCATTGTGGCAGGTGCTGTAGTGGCATAGCTACCATATATTGCTGTGCCTCCATAACCATTTTCCTCTCAGGTATGTTGAGGGAGAGCCACAGATAAAAAGTTTCAAAAGGGACCAGAAGATCTCTGCTAGAGATACAGCACAGCTGATTTGGAAGCAGTATTTGTCATTCTGTCCTTCAACAAGTTTCCTCAAGTTGGCAGCATTAGAGCGAATCTGGCCTGCCGAGTTCCCCTTTGCACCCTGCTCTCCACCTGAGCCTGCCCTGTGGCAGATTAGGAGCTACCTTGCTCCCTCACCTTTTTGACTGCTGACAGGAGAGCTAAATCACCTTTCAAAAAGCAAAGCGAGGGGATGTTTGGGAAGGGTAAGGAGACAATGACTTGCAGCAAGTGAAAAGACAATATTGGACTGACACCTCTTGGGGGATGGCCAGTGGAAGGCCCAAAGGATGAGAGTGAAGCTGGGATGGTGCCCAGGGACCAGCTGTGCAGCCCCTACATGACCAGGTAGATTTGGCTGAGAGAAAAGGTGTCCAGCTCCACAGAGGTAAGGGCAGATCCAGGCGGCTCTTACAGCTGTTCAGGTTAACAGTGGTGCCGTGACTTAAGCAGAGACATTTGTTGCAGAGATGTTGTTTTACATTTTGCAGAGTAGATTGGCATTTCCTGGAAGTGTAGGTTAATCATGGGGGGAAAAAAAAGAGGCAGAATAGAACTCACTTTGGGAGGAAGGAGCTCTTGCAGCTCTGTTTGTGTGTGCATTAGTGTCTGGTTGGTTTGTTGGTGTGTAAGTGTGCAGCAGATTTGTCCACGTACAGCACTGTGCTTATTTGTGTGCCCTATTTCCAGGTCAGTGTCTTTGCTAATAAAAACCCTGCAGTGGTAATGGTCAGGTTTAGTTGCTTAGATAAGTTAAGGGAATTTGAAAGGTGTTTGTGCATATTCACAGCAGAAAGGCTCCTCCTGAAGAGAAACTATAAAATAAACATCCTTAATTTTCCTTTCAAATTAATATACAGGATTTACCTTGAACGTGTCTGCTTTCCTGGAGACAGACAAGGCAATCTTCTCTACTCACTTCCCCATTTACTAGTTGTATTTTGGATTGCTTGCGATTGTATGGATGTTGATTATGGCCGTCACATCACCACCTGTTTTTTCCATAAAATCATTCTGAGGGATGAGACCACAGCAAATTCTCAGCTGACTAAAAGGCAGCCCAAGATATTAGTTCGGTGTATTTTCTTTCATGAGTAAGAAGCAGATAAGATTTCAGCACTAATGGTGCATTTTAATTATGCTTATAAGTGAAATGTGGAGCAGATGTTGAAAGCGCCATTTCAAGTACTCCTTCCTCATCCCAGAGGCAATGTTTCAGTGTTAATATTGTACATCTCTCTAAAAATGCTTGATTTGAAAAACTTTTTAAGCTAAATACCTTGTTGGCCTAGAAGCACTTCTGAGTCCCCATGCATCTACATGTAAATTCTTTTCTTGTTTCTGATTTTTGAAATATGTATCAAAACTTAGTTTCTTAACTTTTTTCTTAGCAATTAAAAAATCCCTTGTATTATAAAACCTTGAAGAATGTAAACGATATTCCCTGCCCATCTCTCTTCCCTGAACAGAAATTCTCTCTCACATGCATATACACATACACAGGCACTCTATGACATTCCAAACACTCCTGGATGTTAGATCTTAAAATAGTTTTGTACGAAATATTAGACTGGCAAGCATTGTGCCTACAGTTGGAGTAGTGTTGATATTCTCACATTTCTTTGGCTATCACATGCTAAGATTGATATTGTCAATACCTTTAAAAATGAGATAATAACTTCAAAATATTTCCAGAAACTTACTTAAAATGGAAAGGGTGCATTATAGTAAGCTTAGAGACTAAAGTGCTTTTTTCTGTATTTTTGCTTCTGACAGTCTTTGAAAAGCAGGTTTGTTGTGCTAGTAACAGAAATGCAATTTTAAGAGCGCAAAAAGATGCACTAATATTTATATGAAGCTGTAATACAGCAAAAATTATATGGGCTGTTATTCTGCTATATTGCCAGAGGACTGTATTGATCTTCAAAGGGTTAAAGCGCTACTGGGTTACATTAATGTCACCCTTCAGCAATCACTGGCCAATAACGTATCAGCAATCAATGCTGCAGCGTGTTGTTCACGACACTCAGTTTTTGGAGACAAGTGGCTGATATATTTTGACAAGAAGAAAAAATAGTCTTGGAAATTCTTGTGAATCTTAACTCAGAGGGGAAGATATATGAAACAAACTGCTGCCATTAGAAAAAATGGTAATGTTTGCCCTCATAAGTAACAACATTTTATACTCAGTTCAGTGGAGCAGTGAATGAACCAAAACTCTGCTAACCTTCAAAATGGAAAGGATTCCGTAAGTAGGATTTACATAGTCTCAATATTTTATATTTTGAGTGCTCATCACAGCTCGCATAAACTAATACTTAAATATATATTTCCAATAAAGAAAACATTTGAGTTCTGGTGGAGTGAAGCAGTGAGACACGTTTTAGCCTGTGAGTGTAGACACAGGTTTCTCAGCCCCTGCTCCTTGTTTTTCCTGTTAGCAATTTTTTTCTTTCAAGTTCTTATAATTTGTGCATGTCCAAAGAAGGAAATGCAAGCCTCTTCGCTTTGACACAAAAGAAACTTAAATTTAAAAAAAAAAAAAAAAAAAATCAGGAACGCAAACAGCCATAAGGTAGAAGTACAAAGGGGAGAATAAAAAATAGAGGCTGCAAGAGGATACGAGGGGTTAAAGTTCTGACCACTGTCTGCATATATAAAATTGTATCACCTTATCTGAAAAGTTTAGACTTAAAAGAAAAGCCTCAGTTTAAAATACCTTTTAGGTTTATTAAATCTTTAGGCTGAAGATTACAGCAAGTGTTTTGTCTTTGGTGAGTAGCTGTTTGTCTCACTTTATTTACTTGGTATTGGGTATTTGTCAATGTCATTTCATATCTGCAGAAAATTCATACGTTCTATGGAAGTATGTATGTGTGTGAGTGTGCTGAAGGTCACATGACTGTTTCATCCTATTTGGTGGAGCAGCTTGACTTTTTTTCCCTTGCTTTTGGTGATGGTTGTGAGTGCAGAAGTTGATTGACAGATGCATGCCAGAAACCCCCATTCTCCTTTTCAAAGACTACATATGATGGATTGCGATCTTTCAGCTCAGCAGGACACAGGGACCATGCAAGCTGTAATTGGTCAGGTATGGAGTCAGCCATTTCTCAACTCCCCTTTTATTTTTTTTTTCTTCACAAGGGTCTAACCATATGATTCACATAATTCATATTTACAGTACCATCTTTCTATCTGTATCTTCAGCTACCAGCGAGTGTAGTACTGAAAGTGAGAAAGGCAAAAGAACCACAATAATCTGGCCAGGGAATCACTAGTTAAACCTAAAATACCATGCTTTTCTTCTAATAAACCCAGTTTATAATTTAGTCTAAGCTTTGCCAAATCAATCTATTTATTAATTTGCCGTTGTATTTTGTTTAAATGTGCTGAAGTAGAAGAACTAAGGAGTGAAAGTGTTATGTTTGCTGGGGAGTTGCTTTCTATTTCTAATGCTGTTCATTATTTCTATATTGACTGTATTCCTGTACTACAGGCTGTGGATTTTTTTTTTTCCTTTTTCTTTTTTCTTCTTTTACTCCTAACCCAGATAATGTGTGATTGAGCTTGGTAAATGTAGTAGTCTTTGCTGCTGCAGAGGGGCAGCCTGCAAATTAAACACTGCCACAATCTGAAAGGTCCAGGTGGTCTGCTCGTGCTTCCTAATGCAATCCAGCACAACAGCTTTAATAAACAGCTCTATTTAGTTCTCCCTCCCTGTATCCAGGGAAGTGAACTGGTCTGGGGCTGCTGTGATGAAATGCCAGAAGAATATCTCTCAAAGGCCTCACAAGCTGATTTTTAGAGCTTTTCCGTTTTGTCGTCTTTGTCTTCCAAATGGGTCAGTGAGTCCTTCTTTTTCTGTTTTGTGATTTCTGATAAGTCTGTAGTTTTTATGTGTGTATTTTAACCGTGCTGTTTTGAGCTTTAGCCAGAAGAGAAAAGAATCATTGTCTTTTCATTTGCTTCAAATAATAACCTAAAGTGGGGAAAGAAATTAAATTATTTTATCCTGATGTACAGGGAGGGCTGTTTTCCTATAAATGCAGCCGGAATTGGATGTGAGTGTCTGTTTTTCTTTTATTAACAAAATTTTAAGTGCTCAACACTTTCTCATTAACCACTGACTTGTAAATCAGTCTCTGGCAAAGGGTATTTTTTGAACTCTCTCAAAAGTTTGTGTTTTTTTGCATATGTTTCCAGTGTTGTGAACGCGTGCTGCTGAGGTGATGACATAGTATTTGTGTTTCCTATATGTTGATACAATGGTGGAAAAATACGCATCCTACACACTGTTTTCAACTAAATTATGGCAAAGCACAGAAGTCCCTCAAAGCACATGGTTTATTAATACCATCGTACACTGTAATGCATTTCTGGGCGGAAAATGTCAAATATGTAATACCATGTTTACCACAGACTTTTATTGCTTTAAATATTTTAAAAATAGAAGATACATTTTTTATTAAAAATCCCCCAAACATTAACAGCTTTCTATTAGGCTGGCTTATACCTAAAAAGTGGGGCATGTTTGCCAGTATTGCACTGTGTGAAAATATGTATTTTACAGCGGGTTAATTACCTTTTTGTATAAACTTGTTCAGTCTTAAAGAAATATATTGGAAGATTCTAAGGCAGATACAATAGCAAGGTTTTGAGCAAATACACTTGCCAGAAAATGTACCCTGAAACCCTGATAAATCTCAAAGCCTGTAATATCTCTTTAATGTAACTTTTTGCTTTGGCATGTAAGAAAGTCTAAGTTAGCTATTTTATGTTTAAAGCTTGCTAGCTCTTAGAAAGTGGTTTTGAGACTGGAAAAGGTAGGAGCATGTTTTATTTCTGTGTATAACATTCCATATTGCAACAATTAAAAAAAAAGTTCAGTAAATGTCTGGAAAAATGTTTATATCATGTGTTAGTGTATTTAATTTCCTGAATATCTATAACAAGGGCATGGACTTCAAAGACATTTAACTATTTTAGGTGACTAACTTCCTTGGGCTTTTTATATATCAGCATTTATGGATATTATTGTGCAACTTAATGTGTTAGGTGTTGCAAACAGTTTTTTAGATCTGTATGTGTGCATATTTCCATATCATATATGTAAGTGTACATGTCCAAATGTGTTCATAAATCCACAAAATTTTTAAGTATGTTTTTGTTTTGATTAATTCTCCAGTGTTTGGTTATTAACTACATGTGAAGATAGAACAAAAAGTTGAAAAATATTTTTTTTCTGATAAAAATGATGGATTTTCTAGTTGTATAATAAGAGTTATTTAAAACTTGGGAAGCACAGAGCAATCAGTATAATTACCATACATTGCTGAAAATAGAAATAGACTTTCTCTAGGCACTCTAATATTCAGCTGACAAGAGAAAATAACTATCAAAAGGCAAACACTATGTCATAAAAATCTTTCCACACTGTAAGTCTATATTTAGTATTGATAAATACTAAAGATTTGCATAGTTGGTATGTGTATATTTTTAGAAGAGACATTCGTTTCCTGACACTGTTTTAGAAAAAGTTCTTAAGAGTCTGTTAACTTTCAAACCTCCAAAAGCAAAAACTTAAATAAAATGTTTATCATTTGGCTTTTTTATTTCAGAATTGTATTTTTCTTCAGCTGTGAGAACTAAATTTTGTTTTGACTAATCCTGCAGATGTAGCTTTAAATTCAGTCTTGTTTGCTGCTAATGGAGTGTGAACTTGCCTAATTAAAAATCCAAACTATACATGTATATCTCTGCTCCAATGGAGATCTGAAACACTACCAGTTATTTGTAGTTCAAACACAAGTCTGTGTATGACACGAAAGTAATAGCAGGAGCATGCTGATTTAAAGGCGTTTTCAACACCAAGTACTTGTTCATCATTAAATGTGTTTTCCACCTTTTTTTTTTTTTTTTTTTTTTTTTTTTTTTTTTTTTTTTTTTTTTTTTTTTTTTAAATGTTCCCGATTTCATCTGTCTCCAAGCACCAGCATCCACAGTGGCTCCCACTGGTGATGGCAATGGTAGGCAGAGTGCTACAATCCTGACCATTACCTAGCACCTGGGTGTACTGGCTCCAAGGGGCAGAATTGCTTGTATACCTTCCCTCTGGATTTTTCCTCCCCCAAGCAAGCAATAAAACAGCAAAGTACTCTGAAGAACAACCTCCTTGCCTAGCGTGTCAAGATCTAGAAGCTCATTGCTCATTGTGATTTTGATTCATAACTGGAGTGTTTGGAATGAAACCCCGATCCCTGTCAGCAATGGTCTGTAGCATCCTACCTTGCACACTGAGCCATAATACCCGTTATTTCTTCACATGTGTTTTGCTCTCATATAAACTATTAGCTGGATTTTTATGCCATGTTCCTTATATATCCTGAGTCCATCTAAATGAGCAGGTAATTAAATGTGTCATCTAATTATCTGAATTACACGGGATTTCTCTACCTTGTATGCTTTCTAAAATCTGTACTGTACCTTTCTCCTTTTTTTTTTTTTTTTTTTTTTTTTTTTTTTCCAGACCTGAGCTTGTGAGTGACAGGTTAGTTCATCAGCATTACAGCCCTCCTGTTTTTGTCTCATCTCATGCAGACAGGTCACTGTGTCCAATCACCCTTCTGGCTCTGCTATCCCCAGGGGAGCCCAGGCCAGCCTGCCATCTTGATCCACCGGCCTGAGGGCCCGGGCTGGCTGCACATTTCTGTGTTCACTGGTTCTTGCAAATATAGTAAAACGGGAAGGGGAGGGGGGCAGCTTAAATTAGATCTCTGTAAACTGTGAGGAAGTAAATTAGGTAGCATTCTTCAAATAAGCAGGCATTTGCAGTTATTATTGCTGTGTTTGATTTCTCTTTCTACGTGTTAACTGTGTTTATTTTCTATATTTCAATGATATCCTCCATGTGATCTCATCATCTAGTAAAAGCTATTTATGCAAGGGTAAACATGCGCTCTTTTCCCATAGAGAGTTGTGCTCTGAAGCCCAATTTATGAGTTTGATACATTGCTGCAGCCAAGGTGGGTCTTCCTGGTCTGTGTTTTAGTTTGTTGCTTTTTTTATTTGTTTTTGCGTTTTTCCCCACGATTAACAGCAATAGAAAAGGGGGATAAATGTTTTGGAGAAGCCATGCATTTCTGTAACTCATGGGTCACTTTTCAGAAGTTTGACCTGTTGTCAGTGGTGTTTTGTAATGCAGATCAATAGATATCCAGGAGTTTAATTTTTACCAAATGAAGATCAGATCTATAATGTTAGTTTGTCTTGAACAATCTTTAAGCGATTCATCTTACAGTAGTAGGGAAGGTCTTTTTCTCTTGCAATACCCATTTCAATCTCTAATCTAATAGACAGAAGTGCCTATAACCTATACAAAGAAAAAAGAACCGTTCTATACATAAATTTAAGGTGCCCACTTTATAATAATACAGCAAGGAATTGTGTCCTTTTGTCTACAGTTTGGGACAAATCCTGTTCTCTTTAGCAAGAATTAGACCCATTGCCTTAAGCATGACTACTTGCATAAGGAAGGTCAGACTACTTATCTGCTTAGTGTATTGTCCAGCACAGACATTGTTGTCCTGCACAGTCACCAGCAGTTCTTTTCTGCAGTTCAAGACTGTGAGAGAGAGGCTTATGGACAGGTACACACTGACTGTTGTTTTCAGTAGTAGGGAGACAATGTAAACAATAAGAATCATGTTTGAAAAACTTCAAAAACATATTTTTTAATATTTATGAACAAGCTGGTACACTGATAATGAAGCATTCCATCTCCGCAGAAACCCACTGTTTTATACTCTCTCTAGTATGCTGTGTCCTTAAGAATTATTATTGTAAGGAGATGCAGGAATGTGGCTGTAATGTTTTACAGTATAAATATTTGTTGTAGAGGAGTTTGGATCTCGTTAATTTAATATATGTAAATTCTTTGGTCCTAGGCCTGGATTCCAGCAAAAGAATGCATTGCTCTGTTGACTTTTGTTTTTACAGCAGAAAAGATGGATTTTTATCATTTTCATTCATGCTTAAAAAAGATTTTTCTTGTTTTCACACCAAAATCAGGTTTTAAATGAATTCATCCCTCTATATACATCTTTTAGTAATTTTTTTGTGTTGCGTCTCTTTATTCTTTTCTGTTCTGTGCTACTCTATCTCATGTATTAGTTTGTGGGTCAGGCCAATTTAAGAGGTCAAATCTTTAAAAAGCTGTGATTTACATTCTGTGTATATTCACTATTATTTAAATTGTAAGAGAAAAATAAAGTATGTCAGATGACCTTTAAATTGCTGGGCAAGCGACACTCATCCAGTGATGTAGATTTTTATCTTTTGGCAATGCATTTACATTGAAGTACCTCTACTATGTTTCCTAGATTCTAGACTGATAAACTAAATACCAATCTGGGCCACTTTTGTATGTACAGTACGTAGAAGTGACTGTGCTGAGCCCCTTATCTTACACTGACCTGTAGCTGTAACATAACTTTTCCTTCTCTGATCTGAACTGCAACTCCAATGGAAGAAAAGGACAATTGAAGACAAATTGTATATAGCATTTTCAACTTTAGATGAGGACATGGAAAAATACTCTTTTTTTCCTGTGATTTACCTCCTGTGTGGCATTTGCTTATAATGCTGCTTCTTACTCTGAAATTATAAAAATGGCAGGAAGAACCTCAGATCAGTCCGTTCTGAATATATACATGTTTCTCCCTCATTAAAGTTAACAGGGTTTAAACATGGACTTAAAAGTTGGTCACCAAATCACTTAAGCCTGTATAAGAAGTCTGCAGCTGCTAAATGTTCAGGTGCACAGTACAAGGCTGAAGTCAGTGGGACTTGTCATGTAAATAGCACTTTGAAGGATCTGGTCCAACCTGCCTATTGAGTAATTGTCTTTGCTAATAAATATAACAAAGGCTGGTATAAATGCTAGCTAAATAATTGGTATGCAAACTCTTTTATAATTAGCACTGACTATTTATTAGGATAAAGATATTAACTCAAGGTTCTTGAACACTTTTATTTTTTAAGGATGTCAGGGCTACAGGTAAATGGACTATAGCTGCAGGGTTTTTGTTTTATCATTGGCTTTGAAACCTCTGTGATATGTAGGACTATTTCTTCAAAAGAGAAAGATTAGTTGTTGATATTTGCTGCTGATTCTCTGTTGACTGGTAGTGCTGTTCCATAGGAGAGCTTTATCTAACTGTTAGATCAAAAGAAAATTTTGAAGATCAAGAGACTGTTCTAAATTTCTAGCCATTTAAAAAAGTGCTAGTGGGAGAAAGTTAAGGAAAAAAAAAGGGAGGGGGAGGATGTGGGACCCAAAAATCTTTATTCCAAGCCAGCCTTACATGATACAAATGCTATAAATTTAATTTTATTAAGCTGTTTAGAATAGATTTTGTAGTTACTAATAAGCCTGTTTTTTCTAAGAGCAGTACAGTTTGTATATGCCATACTATATTATAGCAAAGCTAGGTCCACCAGACTTTAATGCATAGTCTTCCTGTAGTCACATGAGTAATAGCAGTTGATGTCATTAACCCTGGTGCATATACTTAAAGTTGAGGAAATGTGTTTCAGAGACAAGAGCCTCAGAAATGGATCTTACTTTATGTTGCACAGCTGTCCTATGCCCTTTGTTCATGTGAATGAGGATTTACATGGTAGGACACTGGTAGCTGTTCTTGTCAAAACAGATGGGTCTTTTCTTGATGGGCTTTCCTGTATCATCTTACTGTAAAAGAAATCCAGTAATTTGATAAACAGTGCTGCAAAATCTTACTTGAGAATGTAGGTTTTGATCCTGTGATATTTCCAGTGTTACCTAAACTACTTGCTAAATATGATCTATTCCTATAGCACTTTCCAGGATGGGGCCCTCAACACACAGATGGGGAAGGGCATTGTAAAGAGAAACAAAAAATGTTAGAAAGGAACTTCATGCCACTAATTCCATCAAGGAATTTTTATTTTAGAAGTTTCTAGCATTTTCCAGGATCTCGGACTTGTGTGTGTTTAGAAAACACAATCCAGCTGTGTAAGGGCACTTCCAAAAAGAAAATATCATAAGGGCAACAGTAAAAGACAAGTATTTTTTTTAGTCACCCCCTGCTATGGAAACAAGAGTTTCAAGCAATAGAAAGTAACAGAGCATGAGGTTTTTACGAGCGGATTAGTGAAAGTCATGTTAATAGTATTACACAACAGTTGCTGTTAGACATATTATGAGAGATAATTCTGTATCAGAATGTCGTCCTTTTCACTAAACTGTTTACATCTCTATAACTGCTTTTCCACTTACTAAGCCAACTTGTGAAGCTCTAACTCAGCTTTTACTTGAGCCTTGCTCATGTTTCATGTGCAATGAAGTATGGAGGAGTTTTACCAGAATGAAAAGTATGATTTTTTTAAAAAAGCTGGGGTCTTTAGTCCATTTCTGGAAGTCATCTTTTGGGAGGAAATATTTTTTTTTTTAAGTAAATTTGCAGCATAGACTAAGACTAAAGCAACAATATTAACAACTAAAACATTTCGGGTCCTTATTTCAAGCTTATGACTTAAAATCACATTGTCTCCCATCAATGGCAAACTAGCATCAGCTTCCATTTATTCATAGTATAACACACTAAAGGCTGTGCTTTTTTTTTTTTTTAATTTATAACGATAGAGAACCATGCCTGGTTGTTACAGAATCCCGCTTTAAAAATAAAAGAGGTCTAAAGAAGCAAATAACTCTAATAAGGTTTAAGTCTGGCAGGTCTGAGATGCTGTTATGATGGCTATAGCTGTTGGTACTGAAACCAGATGCTGCCAAGTGGTGAGTGCTTACACAGTCCTGAACTTCCCACTGGCTTTGTTAGGCAGGACTGACTCTGTTCCAGCAAGATCTGAAAGTTTTCAGTCTTTTTTGAAGGCAAGATTAGACCCTGAAGCACATGAGGGGAAATTTTTCATTTGATTTTTTTTTTCCTGCTCAGAGATTGTTAATGAAGGAAAAATGGTTCTGTTTAAAGTGAAATAAAATAATCTGGAATAAAGGAGAATTATGCTGCTCTAGGAAGCAAACAGCTATCGCAGGATTCCTGACCATAAGTTACCTTCCCTTCATTGTCCCTATTCCTTTTTGTGTACAAAATGTGCTTCACATTCTTCAAATGGATTATACAAAACAGAAATAATGTCTGCAAACAAGAAGCTCCTAGTCTTTTGGAGGAAAGGTTGAAAGTTGTGGCAAATGTAAAAGTGGCTTCTAATGTGGAAGAATAAAGCAGAGAACATCAAACTCATTTCACTTAGTGTCATTCACGATGATTTATCATTATAGTCGGGGCTAACTGCGATCTTGGAGCTGAAACAATTTTGTCCATTAAGAGGAAAAAAACAACCCCAAAACACAGAATGTTCCAGCTTGGTTCTTATATCCTTAGGGTTGCAATATTGAATTCAAAATTGGGGAAGCTTAATCTTGCAGCCAGATTTGACAAGATGCTGGTTGAACAGTAGGCAGAAGTGATGGTTTGTGCGTTGTAATGCCCATGGTGGGAAATAAAGAAAGATAAGAAGATTTTTCCAGAAGTCTGGATGTAATATTCACCACCTGCTTCAGCTTCTCACCAAAGTAAGCAAGAAAACCTGTGTGTGCAAGTTGGTGTGCAAAGCTCTCAATTTCAGAGCCTGACAGAAGACAAACTGGAGTGCTCTGAAACAGCATGTGAGAGTTTGCAGTGGCTCTGAACACAAGTTATATTTTGGTTTGTTTGTTTTAGTGCTGTTGCTTATTTGAAGGGTAATCATGAAACCATTTAAGCACATCCACAAGTATCCCCACAGACTTAGCGGAAAGCTCACATGAGCACTGTATTATGCATTAGGCTATGTGACGATAAAGGCTTGGATCTCACCTGGCGTCAACAGGATACAGACATATACAGCTGAAAAAAAAAATGCCAGTTCTCCAAATCCGCTTGGTTAATCCTGGAGAGTAGGAGTGTGTGTGTGTGGGGGGGGGTGTAGGCAAAAACCTGGAGACTGTATCTGAAATCTTGGAGGGGTGAGCAGTGGGCTCATTGGCAGGTGTTTGGAAAATAAGATCTGGATTTTGAATAGTCAAACAAACAAACACAAAAGGGCTGAAGTCTGGAGTTTCTTCTCTGAATATATTGCTTTCTGTTTATTTTTTAAGTTCATGCTGAATTCTTAGCAAGAGGAGAGATTGAGGGTTGCCCCCTAACTAGGGATTTAGAGTGACTCTGTAATGAATTTTAACCCAAGAGGCACTGTGGATATGCAGGAAACCTTTCTTCTATTCTGCTCATGTCCTTATGCTAGACCCATCACCGTAGTTATTAGATCTCAAAGATTACATTCTTTGATCTAGTGCTTTCTAAATCCTTAAACCACAGTTTATTTATTTAAAAGGTTATATCCAGCATTGGATTGGATTGTAAAGTACCCTTTGACTCTTTCATGAAGGACACAGTAGAAACATATGCTGCTGAAGGACTATTTCCTTCTGACCATGAAGTACCACCGTATTTTATTGAATTAAGAACTGCACAAGGATCTGTGCTTTTAATCTGGCCAGTGTGCTGAGAATTTTTTTCACCTCATTGGTATCACATTGTCATTCATTTCTGCTACAACACACATTTATTAGGGTATGTAGGTGAATTTCAGTTACTCTCTAAATTAAAAAAAAAAAAAGGCAAAGTAGACTCATACTTCCCGAAGAAATCAAAAGCACACTAAGCCTCAGACAGATGTTAAATATTAGTATGTTCAGGACATGTTCTTGGGGTCTCTCTTTGATCTGATGTTTACCAGCGTTCATCACAAGTATCTCTGTGGAGCTAAACAGAGTTGCATTTTTGGTAAACATGATCACCAGTAGCTTTTAGGCTTGTTCCATCAGATTCAGAGCCCTTCCATGAGCAAATTTAGCCCTGTAGTCTACATAGCTTGATTAATTAAGAACTGTGTGATGCGACTCCCAAGATAACCAGCAAGAAGGCACAGAAAGCAAAAGAGAGGGACACTAATATTGAGCCCAGTGTGCTCCATCCTGACTGATATTAATTACACTCTATCCAAACTGGTCTGTTTTTTTCTTCCTTTTTTTTTTTCCCAATCAGTCCTGCAAGGCAAACTGTAAAAATTCTCATGTCATTTCCCTTAATTCTGTAGAAACCAAGACTGAAATTGGCACCTGAAAAGAGAATTATTATTAAAAATAGCTATTATAGTTTTTAAATGCTTGTGTTTGGTTATTTTTCTTTCTTGAGAATCTCAGTCCCTGGAGATAATAGCCTGATTCTACTTTATCCTGAGATCTCGTTATACCATCTGGTAGTACAAGCCAGGTGTAAAGTGAGGGTAGGAGTAATTTATTCATGTGTACTTCAAAGCTCTTTTATATTTCCAGGATGGTAGAAAACCACCATAGTGTAAAAGGGAATCAAGCCCAAATAGATGGGCTGGGATTTCCATTTTTTCAGATAGAAATGAAAAAGGTACAGGCAGAAAACAAATTGGGGGAAAAGAGGATAGATTAAACCTTATTTAACTACAAATAGGCGTTCATTAACATCTATTCTGAATTGAAAAACAGACAAGGTGAAAGGGTCAAATCCTGTTTTGCGGGCCACCATCCATACCTTTGCTGGCAGCAATGAAACCATGAAGGAGTGGGAAGTGAACACCAGTCAAACTATAGCAGTCAGTACCTGAAAACACATCCAAAGCGAAATAAAGGCTGCTTTCTCAGTCAATCAAGTGCATTATGATTTTAAAATTAGTATGCTTAGAAGAAAAGGTTTAATATTTTTATTTATTTTTTTTTTACCCCATGGGCTGCAGCGTTGCTAGCTGTGACATTCGACAAAGATCTGTGTTTCCAGAGCATTATTCAGTTAGTACACCTAGATTAGTGAAAAAGAAAACAAATGAAATTCATAGGAATTAATGTCAGTTAAATTCCCTCTTCCTGTACTTTATATTGTCAGATGAATTCTTCAACTCCAAGTCAAAGGGTGAATAAAAACAGCAAGCAGAGAAGAAGCAAAACAAAGAATGACAGTTATGCTAATGGGAAACATCTTAAAATTTAGTCAGACATGGGAAAAAATATTAAAATAGCAATTTTGGGGTTGACCCAAGAGTTTTCTTTGAAATTTTGAGAAGCTTCCTACTCCTATTTTATTTCATAATCCCTTCTAAACAGGCACATAGGAGGCTTAAGAGATTCTGTGAAGGTTGCAAGATACTTCTGTCTTTGCTTCCCCATTTTGTGAGAGCCCAAGGGAAAAGTATTGGCAGGGCTTGCAGAACCTTCTATAATTGAAGTAGCCCAGTATTTCCTATCTTAAGACCTTTAGTGCTGCTGCTGTTAGCAATTCTACCTGGTTGGCTACCTCTTCCTGAATATTTTTGAAGACTAAAATACTTCAGCATTTCCCGAGGAGGATAGGGAAATATGGGATAGTTTTGCCCATTTTAAAGACACCCTATAATTAAAAGCAAAACTCAGAATTTAGTGAGGAGTAAGAGCATTGTGTCTGAGATATCTCTTTTAATATCCCATGACAATTCATCCATGTTTGATTATGTTCCAAACCTTTGAGAAATGTAGTTGGCACATGTTTACTTGGCAGCTCTAAACAGCTACATCCCCTGAAGATTCACAGAAAATAAAGGTGTGAAAGGAACCTCAGAAAGTCATCTGCACATAGATGGGATCAGCTTATCTGAGACACATCTGACGGGTGTTTGTCTAAGTGCTTCTCGAAAAGCTCCAGCAGCACCAATTCCAGAGTATCCTTGTGCTAATTGCTGAGTTTAACTTTCCCTACCTTAGAGCGCACTGTTAGAAAGTGTTCCCTGGGGCAAAAAGAATCTTTCTTGCTCCAGGTTAAGCCCATATCTTCTTTACTCTTTTTGGAATATCAGATTATTTCTGTCCCCCCTTGCAAACCTAGCTTCTAACTTGGCCCGTCTTGGGACATGGCAGAGGTGGCACAAGAGACCCTCACTCATCTATGTACTCAGGGATCACCCCTTGGGGGAGATGGAGGATGAAAAGGTGTGATTCAAATGAAGACAGGACAAGAGCCAGGGAAGAGATGGGTGCAGACTGAAACAATGAGTGCACAAGTAGTCAACCAGGACTAGAGACTGGTGAGGGATGGAGAGGAAAAGTAGGAGCCTGGGGAAAGTGGGTCCAAGAGAGGTTAGGAACTGTGAGGGACAATAGGGAAGAAGACTTGCCCCCTCTGTGTGCAAACCGAGGTGAGCAATGGAGAGGGGACTGGACCTGGCTAGGGATAAAGACAGAAACAGAAAACCTGTGGGGCAGATTCCCGCGCTGCTCAGAAATTTCTTCTAGCAAATCCCATTGGCAAAGCATCTCAGTTTTCCTTTTTTTAAAAAAAGCTACACATGCAAAATGTGAAAACCATTATTTGGATTGTTAAGCAACATAATTCAAATGAAGTATTTGTACAGTCATAATTTGTTTTCTTTGTAAATATGCATAATAGGCCACTTTAATTATGTAAACAACTACATATGCCACACATTAGGTTCCTTTAGTGTGACCTCTATACTTCCACACCTCCAGTTATGTTTCCATAAAAGTATTTGACAATATAGATAATATTTTATTATTTTTTTTCCTGAATATTATCTTTGATATATTATGGTTTTTGGCTTCCTAGAAATTGCAGAAAGTTTGCTTATGTATGTATATGTGTATACACATACACACATATATGTACACATGTGTGTATATACATATTCTGGGCTAAATTCCAGAAGTCTTATTTGATTTTAAATGGGGGTGTGGGGGGGTGTTGGATTTACATGATATTTAAAGAGTAAAAAAAAATATATATTTTTTAAAGTAACTTTGAATTAAGCACTCAAACTGTTCTGCTTACAAAATGCCAAACTGAAGCATATGGACTTTTTTCTCATTTTCATATCAATGGTAGGATTAACAGTTGTAACATAGCTGAATTTTCATTTTGAATGAAAAATTTCCCAGAGATCTTGCCACTGCTATTTCCAACAGCAAAACCTATCAATGTATCCAGTAGTTTTTCTAGAACAGTGACTGACAACTAGATTTTTGGAGATATATAGACACTGGTCTTTGTGCAAAAGTAGACATGTGAAACCCCTGTAACAAGTGATACCTGGATTTTAATTCTCAACAGCCTCAATTAGTTGTTTACAGTGTTAAAGATGGAAGCATTGCAAAGCCAAGTGCTTTTTCACTTCAAGTGTTTAATACAGTTCCTTTAAACTGCAAAGTAAAAGCTTCAGGTTACTACAGAGAAACAACATTGGATTATCATTTGAACAGATATAATTGCTACTTTCAGCAGCTTGAAGTCACTTTAATTCCTATACTAAGCCAATTTTATTTCTGATGGGGAGGGGATAATTTTCTGAAGCTTATTTAGCTTCTCTTCAGCATTATTTACAATTGTGACTATAATCTAATGTATGATTTAGTAAGAGCATGCCATCATACTGAAGGAGAACTGGGAATAGGCAGCTAGTACAAACCACTTATGTGGGGCAGAGTAATGTGCAAGGGGAAAGGAGTAATTGCCAACATGGGGGTGTGAAAAAGGCAGGATTGAAGAAAGGGGGAGATGGAGGGTGGAAGGAGAGCATAGCAGCTAGAGAAAAGGTGTTTTGGTAAGGCTGAAAATTTCAGCGTTATTTTGTAATATGTTTGTTACAGTTTTATGTATTGAACTAGTGGTAATAAGGACTCACACAGGTTGAAAGATCAGGACTAGTAGCCAGGATTAGGCTGTGGCAGAGAGCTGTGTGAAACAGTTGTGTACAGGAAGTTTAAGCATAATAAAACTACATGCATGTTATATCCTTTCTCTTCACCTTTATCCATTCAGTGTCTGCACAGATGCAAGTTCAGGCACCCATCCTACCAAGCGTCAGCAAAGCATGCATGTGGTAGTGGTGCAGTAACAACTGAGACAAGTGTAAAAAACAGGGCTCAATCCCATCACCTTCCTGTTCTTTATCACTACTTTGCAAAACTTTTAGCTGTTACCACCGTTAATGATAATCTCATAAATTCCATTTCTGTGCCTTAACCGAAGGTAGATTGGCAGAGGGATTGTCTGGTGGCAAACTGGGGCCTACAGAGTTTCAGATAAAGGTTACAAAACCAAGAACAAATTTATGAAGCTGTCCTTAAAAGTGACTTGCATTCAGGCTGTTCTGTTAGCAGAGGCATTGCTGGCTGTGGTACTTAATGATTCTTTTGATGTGGATTTAATGATTCTTTTGAAATTGGTTTTCTAAAAGACACTTTGTTTTTTTGGTCAGTATCATCCTGCTTTGCATTGGCTTCTGCTTGGTAAATGCCACCTTGGACACTTACTGCATCTGCAGCTGTCTTGAGCATGAGCAAGGCTAGAAGAATAAAGTATATATTTTAGCCTCCCTTTCATGCTTTCATCTGGTAAATGTCTTCCCTTCAGGCTACAGAAATAGAAGAACTACTATTTGATTAAGTTTTACTAAAATAATACTTTTTTTTTTTTCCTTCACAAATGATCTGATAAGAATAGGTTTCATATCTAAGCTCGCTATGGTGTCTGGGGTGTGTATTTGTATCACTGAATCACTTTACGCTATAGTCCCACATCAGTGCCCCTGCACTCAGGGACAGCTGCTATTGACATCAGAGGCAGCATATGACAGGGAGGGAGATGCAAAATTTGGTTCTTTACCTCAAGGATGCAATACGTAAGACATATAATTGCAATAGTAGCATGTGATACATTGGGGAACAAGCCATGAAACATACAGCAAATTTTCTAATGAAGGTGATTTTTCTCATAATTTGCAGTTTTGCTTGCCTGTGTAATGACATCAGCTTCTTTAATTCTTACTCTGTAAAATTTTAGGCCTAGAACTTTAACTATAGCATTTCCTCTACAACATCTTGGTCATGAGTAAGCTTAGTCACAAGTATAATGCTCTCAAATTTATATAGAAGATAAAAAAGGTATAGAGGACTCCGGCTGGATCTTAATTACGTGAGGACATTTATTTACATCAGCTGTGGTGGGAATCAAGCAGCACCTTTACACAAGGAGGTGTGAGGGGGAGCAGGGCTGAGCCTCACCAGCCGAGAGCTGGTTCCCACAGCAGGGTGGGGGTGATGGCCCCCCATTCCCACCTGAGCAGGTTCCCACCTGAGCAGGGTGGGGATGATGGCCAGGGATGGCTCAGTCCAGACCACCATGCAAGGCAACGGTCAGATAAGAGGCCGTGCCAGACCCTGGGGCTTATGGTAGAGCTGTAGAGAGGTGTGAGCAGCACAGCTGTGGCACTGATGGGCTAAATGGGGCTGTGGGCAGGGTTGGGGAGGACCCAGGTGTGGCTGCTCAGCCTTGTATTTCCCTGGGAGGAAGCAGGGAGTAGTTGGATATGAGATCAGCTTTTGGGATGTGGTTCTGTTCAGTAGAGTAAGAGTGAGCTGAGCTAGGATTTGTTCTGTAGTGTAGTGCTTCTGCCTTCTGGGTCTTTTAAATTCAAAATCCTTATTTATGCTGAGCCTGGATTTAAGATCACAATTTTTTTCTGAATGAGACAAGAGTATATGGGATGGAGGAAGGTGGGCTGAGGATGAAGATGCATAAACATTTTCTGCATGTGAGTGTCCTCAGGAGGGACAGAGCATGGTCTCCAGTCCTTGTTCTTCTGGGTGACTGGTGCCAGGCTGATGAGGTGATGCCAGGCCCAGGCAGAGGGTATTGAGGCTGCTGTCCATGCAGCTGATAAGATCCACAGGCACACAAACAGAGGCTCAGTTTTAATGCTGTGTTTTGGGGGCACTCCAGATTCCTGGTGCTTCCCAGTTGATATAATTATCCTTATAGCTGTGGTGGCAGATGCTGTTTGCATATCGCTGGGTTAATGCTAATATTGTGGGATTGTGGGGTGTCTCCTAGTATGCATGAAATAGCCAGCAGAGATCCTGTTGAGTGTAATAACATCAGCTTTGCACTATGTGTTCATCTGAAATCTTATGTTAGAATTGTTTAAAAGATGGGTAAGCGTAACAGATGGGGTGCTGCTGAATTTCAGGCCAGAGCTCCCATCTTGTCATAAATGACCCTATGCTGAGGCCCAGGTCTTAAAGTGGTGCAGGAATAGACTCAGATAAGTCTAGGAATGCACTTACCTAGAGAATGTCTCAGGAAGTTATAAATAACAATCAGAAATTAAGGAGAAAACTTATTTGGCCAGTCTTTACAAATCTTCATAGACATGTTTTGATGTTCTGTGCTCAGTTTGGTGTATTTGTTAGCTAGCTGCAGCAAGTGATCAATGAATCCTTTCACTGGCCTCAAATATAAAATGACTGGAATTCTTTGTGATTTTCTTCAAAGTTGGGAAGCAGTAACAACGGATTAAGTATGATCACAGCATTGCCGAGTTTTAATTTTGCAGGTGAGGTTCTCTGTACGAGATGCATGAGGACTGCTGGAGAAAATGTGGTAGTTGAATTCGTCTGTATTATGTTGGGGGAAGCTAATTGCATGTGGAGTGCAGGCAATCCATGAGCAGCTGCAAACTGTTGAGGACACTTGTTGGTCAGGAAATATTTGAGCAACCATTGTGAAAAGATTATAACTTCTTCCGGAGTTGCTTCTGAAATCAGTTATGAAATATGGATCAGAGACCCATGATAAAGATGTACTACAAGCTGGAGAACAGGCTACAAGTCTTGAAGAAGTGTTTAGTTTATTTTTCTTTGTTTTGGTAGTATCTGACTTTCCCATGGATTATTGTTTAAAGCATGGAAAAAGAACCAATCCGGTTTCAAAACTGAATTGTTTGATAGGTGGAAACGTTTTCTTCAAAGAGGAAAGATGTACCACAGATGAACAAGTAGAACATTAATAGAGAGCTTTGAAATCTGTTTTTAAAAGGAGGAACGAAGAAATAATTATTCTGCCAGTGCATACAAGGGTATGGGTTTAATCTTTCTTTATACTGGGTTCTTTTCTCCAGATCCTGATGAAGGTTTTGACATTTAAGCAGTAAAGATGAGAAAGCCAAGGCTTACAGATACATCCTCATACTTCAGTTCCTACACTATCACTTGCAAAATTCCTGTTACACTAACAGAATCACAGTCAGGCAAAAACTGAATTATTTTGAGAATCTGTCCTTTGCTGTGCTGCATCAAGCATTGCATTTCGGTATTGCTAACAAGCTTTCTTCTCAACACAAAATGTGTTGGGCTTAGTAAAATTAGCATTCACTATGACTGCTTTTTTGCTCTCTACTTGTAGAGGACTTTACATCAAAGGGTTTTATTCTTGAATAATACTATGTCAGTGCACCTTCATTTTTCTTAAACAATTTCTCTTTAGTGTACTTGTATATTCCAAAGTGTTTTACAAATGCAACATTCTCCTGCTTCTGAGCCCTTCAGCTACCTGTGAGATGAAATGGAAAAATATGTAGTTGAGCCTACGGATTTTTACATGGCAGTGTGTATACGGAAGTGGAGAACGTGTTACCAGTCAAGTTTAAAGGAGCAAGTGCACCAATTCCAGTGTGGAGCGTGGGCAGAATATCAGCAGTTCTCTGTGGGAGACTTCCATTGCCCTCTGACCGGCCAAGAGGGGGGAGAAGGCTACTTTTTTTACCATGTTTCTCATTTAGAGATCACAGATGTTAATATGTTCTTAGAAACATGGCATAGTGCTTGGCTTCTGATATACCTAGTCTTCTCCTTGCTTCTGTGTTTGACAGCTGCTCTTTTGGGTCTAGGGGACTGTCCTCCCTAAGCTGCTTTCTCAGCATTGCAGTTCCAATTTGGGTGGGTAATAGCATCAGTAAATGGAACTCAGGTGTACCGGGCTCACTTCATATCCCTTCTTTCTATAGTCCACAATAGGCACTTATTCATTTTGTATTTGCTGGTTCCTAGCAAAACCTGATAAAATAGCCCACTCCGTTCCTGTACCAAAGGAGATGGAGCTAGAATATAAAAAGGCATGCAAATTTACTCCTGTTGACTTTAATATAGAACCTTGTTGCAAACTGGCTGTGCACATGGACATGGTTCTGATACTGTTGCTAAATGTGCTGTTATCAATATTGCTAAAGAGACCTTTATGATGAGCACAGTCAGACCAAGTGTAAATACTAATTAGGGCCTAATCCAAAAATCTATTGAAGTTCGTGGCAAGAGTCTGTGCTTTGGACTTGTCCCAGGGTGAAGAATTAATCACTATTTTAGCAGGGTTCTGCCTCTGCAGTTGAGAAAATTGCCTTGCTAACAAGGGACTATTTTGTTTACCTGAGTTCCCCACGTTCCAAAGCTCTCCTGTTTTTTACCTTGGTAGAAATAACGTGTAAGCTCTTAACAAGTATGAACTGACTGCAGAGGAGCAGCAGCAGAAAACACTACCTTGCTGCATAAAGGATGCTGTAATGGAAACTTACTTGTATAAATAAAACACAGGGAGTTTATCCAACTTTACTGTATTGTCAAGCTACAAACTCTATTAAGCTTGTTTGAGAAAAGTCTGTGGAAGAAGGGTGAAAATCCTGGCTCTACCAAAGTCAACGGGTATTTATTCATTAACTGATATCACCTGGAGAATTTGTGGTAGCTATGGGTACAAAAGTCTGTGCTGGGGACGGAACAATTCCAAATCTGTTCTGAAGGATCTTGATGAACAAGATTATGGAGAAATCCCTACCTTCCGGAAGCTATGTATTGACTCATGAAGGAAGTTAAAAAAAAAACAAAACCAAAACCCAACCAAAACAACAAACCCTACTCCAAAACCTGAAGGTATGTTCATTCTCTAAAGAACCCTGTCTTTCAAGGATGATTCTTTTATTTATTGCTTCCTTTTACTTTGTGACAGTACCTACGTTTTACTGTAACCATTCACTGCTTCAGGAGCAACAAGAACATTCAACATGATCCATGTTAATTAAGTATCCCATTTATCACAATATTCAATGCAGAGTTTTAATGTTTTATGTAATATTTTAGTATTAATACACACTTTCTTGGAATTGGGCACGTTAGGACCCTGTGATACTGGAAATTTCAAATGATATACTGTCAGGCTCAAATGAATCTGCTTCAGTAATGTTGTTCTAGTTGCAGTATTTTTGAGCCCTGCTTGTATAGGAGAAACCCTGCTGAAGTCAGTAATGCTCATCATGCCTTTAAAGTTCAGGGTATGCTGTGGTCCTTTGCTGGAGTATGGCCTAACCTCTGAAAGGTCAAACGAGGTCCATGTGGGAATCTCCACAGCAGTCTTTTCCTGCACCCTGGGCTATAGGTATGTAATCACCATTATCGACTTGAAAGTACCTTTGGGATCAGTGTTGAGTTGTCCAAATGTCATCTGATTAGCATAAACAGAAATGTCATACAGGAATATGCACAAGCGATGCATTCATTTCTACAGAACATCTGAGTGATTTACTTCTGTTTGTCCATTTCTGTTATGCAGCTTATGCAAACTGAAAGGCATGTATTCATATAAGATGCTGGCTATATATAAGCCTCCAGGCAGACACACAGACTTCAGGATGCTTACAATCCTTGCCTATGTATAACATAATTGGACCTTAATATGTTGATTCAGTTCCTCTGAAGAGAAAGATACTACTTCTCAAGATCTGGTTTAAACACATATTGGTATTTTTTTCTTTCCTCTCAGAAGTTTTAAATTTTCATCTGATAAAAAGATTGTTGCTGCACAAATGGGAATTAGCACTTATCCTAATTTCTAGGAATTAGTGTAGAGTTAATGTTCTCTGAAAAGATAATAAATTGTCACAAGTATCTCCTAAATTTAAATCATTACAAGTATCTCATAAATGAGAATCTGAATTATTTTTTAAATTCCTAGATTTGAACACAGCATAAAACTGTGGCATGTTTCTAGTAACTGGAGGGATGTTGCACTTTGTACAGTTATGTATTTTAATGGAAGAATTGTCTGGCACGCCTCCATCTACATAATTTAGGGAAACTTGTAAAGAATTTTCAATTTTCCAGATGTACTTGCATGTTTTATGAATCTTGTAATTGTCAGTCAGTAACTTTCCTCCTCCAACCTATAATTATGGTTAGACTTTTTAAACGTGTGTCTGTATGTATTCTGATGATTAATTCCTCATATGGCATTCATCTGCTCTGACTTTGGCATCTTAAAATTACATGTCAAAGTCTGAGCTGGCCACTCTAAAGCCTGTTTTCTTCTCTCTTAAAGTACTATAAAGGAAGGCAAGGACTGTAAGCTACACTGGAAAGTCTTTTGAACTCTTGTAACTCAGGTTAGGAGATGTGAACTGTGTCTTCCACTATATAGTAGATATAAACAAATTATTGTTTAAAAAGCTATTTTTGAAATTCTAGTTGGCAGGTTAATTCTCCCAAATAAATTCCCAAAGCCTGCAGTTTTAACTTAATAAAAAGAGTGTCCTAAGCAATGTACCAAAGTGGAGGGTTGGAAATGCTCCAACTCTCCTTCATAGGAGGACATGTGTGTTATTGCACAGCTTATTTATATTAAATATTCAAAAGAGATTTTTTCTCCTATGAACTATTATCTTCATTTTTTTCCTGAATCATCTGGTATGTGAAGATATGTTTCCCTCCAAAAAAAAGTTCTTAAAAATACCATGAAATTTTTTTTTTTTTTTTCACAGAACAAGTACTAACTGTCACACAATTCCTATGTGAGCTGAATAGTAGTTGGGAAGGGAAAAGCATCGTGCAAAAGTTCCACTATTATAAAGCTTTTTTCCCTCCCAAGTATTACTTAATATAGAATCACTTCATAGTGATCAGTGCTGGACAACACAAATTATTAGTGAATGGAGGCTTCTGGCCATGTCATCTGAATTTTCCTTTGACAGTTGTTTTCAGAACTTGTCAAGTGCCCCACGTCCAAAAATCAGGTCCCTTTGTAAAGCCTGGAATTGGGCTCTCATGAATGGAGAATTACTGGTCTGTCTCACATCAAGATGTTGTTTAGTATATATGCATAGTGATATCTGGAGGAGGCTTGTTTTTTGTGTTTTTTTTTTTTTTCCATCAGCTATCAGCAATGGCTGTTGTAACATGTTTTACTGTTCTTTTAAGTGAAGTTATACTGTGAAATTGAAGGTGTGGATTCTTCTGATGCTTGGCTTGCTAGGATGTGTAATGATGCAGTAATAACAAATACCTGAGGTAAAAATGAAAAAATTGTCTAGGATAAATATTAACAACCCTAAGTGGCTTTTTGTAGGTAATAGTTTGTTTGCTATATTTCTTCACAGTAAAAAGTTTAAGTTCTCCATTCATTCTTTAAGTTTCCAGATACTGTCTAGGCAAAATTTACTGTGAAAAAGAAGACCCAGCAGTGCCAATATGCTCATAGGCACCCCGATCACCTAGAAGTAGTCTCCTTGCTCTCCTCTGGCTGTCCAGTGCCACACGTGAAATCTCTAGAGAAACTGTGAGTTTCAAAGGGAACCAATGAGGTGCTGGTGCTATGCCAGAGGAGAGGGAGATGAAAGGTCTCGAGAAACCGAAGGTGTCTTCAGCTGACCCTCAGAGCTCTAGTCCCACTGTCACCATGGGATACATGTCCAAGTTGTGCCTGTGTAAGTGACCCCGGGTGGAAGCACACCTCTGATCCAGGTCCCACAGGAGCAAGTGGCATTGCTGCTGTGAGGACCAAGATGCATTGCCATCCTCCTCCTCCCTTCATTCAGTGTCCCCAGTGCTACTCACACTTGCTAATTTTTGCTGTAAGTCTCTGCTGCCTATCCCCTTAGGATGTAATGGGAGTTTTCAGCAAACAACAAAAAATGGCTGTTACAGATCCAGTGTTTAGCTGTGTTGTTTCTGATTGTGTAGCAGTGAGCAGAAGTTAGGGTCCAGCTTGCATCTGGTAGGAAGCAGCTGAATTGTAACTTAAAGTTGGTGGATTTTGGTTTTGAGTTTGAAATTAATTTCTGTGCAGCGGAGCCTTCTCATTAATTAACTACCTGTATATGTCGCTTTGAGGGGCTAAGTGGGAGACCACAGTCCACGTAGACTTTGTAGTCATCCTTCGCATAAGACTGAATTAAATTCTATGCCTTTTAGTAGGGGATGTGTTTTGAATCTGGTGCTTAGCAGGATAAAGTTGAAGTAAATACACATGTTTAATTCTCAAATTAGAGTGACTGCAAGTTCCCAGTGACTTTTACAGTATTGACCCTGTATATTGTTTCCAAAAGATTTCAGACCTTACCCAAAATCCATCAGGGCAAGAGGTTCAGTTCAAGTCTGTTATTTACATGTTATACTGTAAGTTTAAAAAATGGCTGCTGTAAAGAGAAACACAAAAACCAGAGACAGACGCCTCTGTCCCAAGCCTGAGCAGCTCTGTGCAGTGTAAGAGAGTAAGTAAATGCTCCGACATGTGAAACATCTCTTGCAGGTGGGATTAATTGAAACCTCAGATGTCAGCATGACACAATTACCAAACATTGCCTGATCATGAATGATACTGTTAAGTGACAGACTCATCTGTAGGGAGCTCCCTCCCCAAAAGAAAAGACCTCTACTTTGTTTGTCTGAATAAATGCTTTTTTTTTTTTTTTTTTGTCTCATGTTAGGAACCTCTTGAAGCTCATGAACCAGAGCATGGTTTTTGTCTTGTATTTAGTAAAAACAAAGCAAGCTTTGGGTATTTTAATCCCAACTAATTTTCTGAACTGGCAACCTGTATAGTACCATGTAGCGGGGCCCTGGGGTGATACCTGAGCCAGCCTTGTGGGCTGGGGCAATTGAGGCCCCAGAGTGTGGGAGCAGACCTAGGGATGGTGGTCAAGGGTTGGAAGGGGGTTACCTGGGTGCGTTTTGTTAAGCAAAGGTATTGGAAGCTTATCCAAGAGGTACTGTTGCGGGAGGTGAAAGGATGTTTGCTTGGTTATTGTAGAAAGAGGAATAGTAGTGAGCACTGTGGGATGGGGAGCTGTAGTTATGTGGCCACTGCAGGAGGCTCTATGTTTGCCTGCGTAGTGCCAGGCTGGCACATGCTCACCCTGGGTACCTGGCTCAGCCAGCTCTGGTGCTGGCAGGGTGCTTGCTGTGCTCGCCCTGGGGCTGTGCATCCCCAGGCTGGTGGGCTTCTTGCTGTCTGTAGCCTCTTACTGCTCCACCTGTCATCTCTCTTACTGTCATCTTAGTAAAAGGTTTTAAACAAAAAATAAAAGCCCTACTCAGTTCTGCTGTTTGCTTCTACTATGGTGCTCTCTAGGAGAGAAAAGTGTCCAACTTTTGTAGCTCCTGCTAATTCCATGTTCAAGATGATGGAGCTGGACTAAAACGTGATGATGCATATTGGAGGGCTCATCCTCTATTGGCTGATAACTTTTGTTTTCCTCTGCATCTGAACTGGGAGACTTTTCTATCTGGGCATGAAGAATTACGCCGAGTCACACTTGTAGGCACATGACAAATAATGGTGCTGTAACCCTTTACAATCAAAAGGACTGCAATGGGCCTAATTCCATTATTGCTATGGAGTGGTGCATACACAAGCCCATGCTGTGGGTCTAGGGAGCCCCATCCCATTTGGACCCATGTACTGAACTTGAGTCTACACAACCTACAGTAAATAGTTTACTTGTGCTATAGTGCACTTAAATAACTGCATAAAATTCATGGCACTAAAGGGGGGAAGAAAAGCTCAATTTTTCTTTTCTCTGTTCCATTTCGTATCTTTTATCATATTAAAATATAAATGTGGATTGACTGAATCCCAACAATATTCTGGCTGCTGCATGCTATTAATGTCCAAATATGCTTTTCCCCTGGGATTCTTCTATGCTTAACTGAAAAGAACAAACAGGAAGCAGCATAAACTGGGCCTTCTCTCTTTCTAATTCCCCTTGAACTGTTTTGTTTGTTTGTTGTTTTTTTTTTTTCCTATACCTTCTCACATTACTGCAGTAAGTTCAAGCTAAGTCACCTATCTCCATAAGCTGGTGGTGGGATAGCGCAGCAGAACGGTGTGGTATCTCCAGTAAGGGGCTTAAAATCACATTTTCCATCATGAAGACTCTAACAAGAATGACACTGTATAAAAATTGTTAGGGTTACTGTAAAAATTCTTTAACAATGTGGTACCTGAACAACTGAAAGCCATTAGGATCTTTGTAACATGGCAGCAAAAGCATCCTGTGCGGTGGCATATGAAACAGGACTGGTGTCTGAAGCCCTCTCCCATTATGCCCTGGTTCAAAGGGGGGGAAGGGGGACTGTTTGAAAGGCAATGGTCCCTATCGGATGGGCTGGAGCAGAGATGCCTGCAGATAGCACAGGCTGGGTTGAGGTGAAATGATTAAAGGAGCATGCTTGAGTTTTATTTCACTGTGAACTTTTTCTCACCATGCATGCTAATTATACTGATTAATGAGAGAGAGGCTTTCTTTAGCAGTATATCCATCCCACCTTGACAAAGACAGGCATCTGCTGGCAGGATCTTCTTTCTTCTTGTATCTGTTGAGTAGAATGTTCCTAAATGCAATGAGTGCTGTCTGTGCTCACACCACGTGGTCTCCCCACCACTTCTGCCCCCTTTTGGAGAAAGAATTGGGATGGTTCTCCATCTTTGTTTGCAGCAGAAAAGACTCAAGGTGAGAGAGAGAACAAATCCTGTAAGGCAATTCTGTCAGTCACCTCATCTTCATAATCTTTCCTTAGCTTCCTCTGCCTTCTAACCCTGGTATTGATTGTGTCATAGGCTACAGTAGACCAAGGCAGGGGGCTGAAAACCTTTCCGAACAGCAGTTGCCAGTCTGCCTGTTGCAGCTTGAAGAAGAAAAGCATGCTGTGAAAACAATCAGTGCATTTGCTTTAGATCTAAGTGATTCCAACTAGGTCGATGCTTCATGCTGATGTGTTGAAAACATTTAAAAAATTTCTCAGAGTTTGATTTCAACTGAAACATTTCAGCATGTGTCTGACTCTCTGAAGTTGTTATTTCTCACTAATGTAGCAGACAACTGTTTTTTTCCACCCTAGCACAAAGCAGTAGGGAAACTGGGCCTTTTGTCTAGATGGGTTTGTTTTGAATGTTTTTATGGGAGGGGGAGGATTTTTTAGGCTGAGACTCTTGCAAATTGACTTTAGGGGAGTAGTAGTTTATTTCATGAAGGGAAAAAGAGGTAATCACAGTTTTGCAAACTGTGAATGAAAGTATAGCTTTACTTGAACTGCTTTTGTTCCCTGTATTTGAATTTTCATTCAAAGGCAGGGTAGATCATTCATAAATACATGAAAAATATTTTATTTTCTTTAAAGCACATGATGTTTCTTTGTAATGTGTTTGCACCCAATATAATTGGCCTGATTCTCTCTCAGCTTGGGATCACAAAGCAAATGAAGCGTTGCGAAAGGAAGCTATCCTCATCCAAATTAGTGTTTATTTGGTTTTCAGGAGTGGCAGGAACCCAGGACAACATTTTTCTATGGCAGATGGTAGCACAATTGGTTTCCAAACTGCTTGGAAAAGTCCACAGAGAAACAGAATTTGCTGTAATTTCTCTTACTCTCTAGTTTGGTTTGCACATGCTCTGCAGTCAGTATAGTCTGTAGGAAGCTACACCAGGCAAAAACCACAGGACTGCTGTCCTAGGTTGGAGCTGGCTGTCCAGTGGTCTCTGTGGGAGCTGCTTGGTAGGACCTCGCCTCTGATTCTGCTCCACTGCACTTTGGTGCATACTCATCTTGTTTCATGTGCCCTTTCCAATAACAAGTGCTTATCAGTGCCTGTTGCTCTCTTTGGGATACCTTTTTAATTATACAGCGTGTAAATATATATTAAATATATGTTGGAATTTCTCTTTCCTCAAGGAAGTGAAGTCATCCATGTGTTGTTGCCATCGTTGCTGCTTGCTTCAAATAACACAAAGAACATTCTTTCACTGTTCCAACAGGAAATAGCAAACAAATACTTGCCTTGAGGTTTTTCATTGAGTTTCAGGATACCAGCAGATAGAGATGTTCCAAAAAAATACATGTTTTGTTGGAAGAAAATAATAATAATAATAATGATAATAATAAAAAAAACTTTAAAAGCTGTATTTATCTGTGGAGAGGAATTTCCCTCCCCCTTGAACTAAGCCTTTGCAAATGCAGTGTATGGTATATGTGGCACTAATGGATTTCATACTTCAGCATTTATTTCACCAAATACCATGCAGTGAACAATAGTTGTCATTTAAGCAGCTGTAGTTTGCAACTGTGTAAGTCCTAGACATTAAATCTAGGTAAGTCAGTGTAGGGGTGTGTGTGAGAAATTCTGTAGTCTTAGTGGCATTTTCATTCATTTTAAAAATTAACTCCATGGGGATGCTGCAAAAGTGCAAGTTATAATTTAAATGTACTATTAGGAATCCTGTTTATAAAGAATGTATATACTTAATGTATATACTCAAGCTGATGGTTTACTTAGATACTTGATTTTTATTTTTTTTTCCCCAGAGCAGTGGGTAGAGTCTAGAAAAGGAGAAACTTCAGTATTGTTTAAGAAGCTTATGCCTACCAGAAATTTAGCTAGAACACACTCTTCTGCCATGATCAAATATAACTGTTGAGCAATGATGAAAACTTTCTTTCCAGCAGTAGGCTCTCCTCAGGGGAATTGTCCCATTGGATTCAACAGGATTATATATGTGAAAGCAGGGAAAGGAGGAGGGTCGTTTTAGTAAGTAGTGCTCAGTGCTGTGGATTTCTATTTTTAAGTTGCAGTGGTTCACACAACACTGGAACTGGTTGGGAATTCATAACAGTGTCTGTGAATATAAGGCCTGTTCAAGCAGAGGCCATTGATGCTGCAGTGCTCAGTTTCACCACTGCATTCAGAGGAAGTGAATTAGCATGTGCTTGTGTTAGTTTCTTTGGTGGATTGCTGAGGAGGTAGTTAGGAGTAACTTTATTTTCTGTGCATATCATTAGAATGATTTTATATATTCTGCCGTGCCTCTACCTCTTACAAAGACTTCTTCAAACCCCTTCCAGTGTAACATTTCCACTTTTCATGAATTGTAAACAAAAGTAGGTTTTGGAATTGCTATCCCAAAAGCAATTCAAACCAAAATTGTGCTGCTTCCCATGTGCATGCTGACCTTCACCCTACTTTTCTTGATGTAGTTTCTTAAGCCTAGGGTTTACACAGCATTAGCCATAATTGGAATCGACACTGGAAAACCACAGAAGGCAATTCACTTAATCTGAGTTTGTTGTGAAACTGAAAACAGAGTTCTGCCTGAATTCTCTGTAGATTTCCTGGCAGGAAGCATCTTGGCATTTTCAGGTGAAATTTGTTCAGAGGGACCTTAAAGAAAAGGATCTTGCTTTGATCCAGCTCTTAGAGAAGTCAATGAAAGACACTCCATTGATCATAATGAACTCTGGGAAGCTGCCCCATTCAGAGCTACATGCAACTTCCACTTCTGGACAATTGCTTTTCCTCAATAGCAATCCAAGGAGAGATTGATGTAACTACACAGGGAAGAAAGACAGTGGTGAGTAAGAGGGAGCTCATCCCAAAGAGCAACTGAATAAGGAAGGAGTAGAACATGATGACTGCTATGCTTTGTTATTGCTCATGTGTTAAACTGATGGGTGCAAATAAGTCAGCCCTATACTGAATTAGAGGGAAGTAATAAAGAGAGAACCGATCTGTTAGATACAGTTGGCTGTAGGGCTCGTCATTCTGTAATTTTTAACTTTGTCTTCAATTGCTGTTTGTGTTCAGATGCTTTTACTGCTATAAATAAAGTATATCAATATATCCAGGGGGAGAGCAAGAGCTTGCATAACACTGTCCAACAACTACCTGTACCTCTACCCTGTTGCTTTCTGCAAATTATCTCCTTTGTGTGCCAGTAATACAGTTTAAATTGCCTCAAATCTTTTATGTACCAAGGTCAGACTACTAATGCGATATATCCTATAAGTCTTACATGATTTCAACAGGCTTGTCTAGCTAAATTGTCAGCCAGACCATATATGTGTGTCAGTTTCTGTGCTACAGAAATCCCCCAGTGCAGCCCTGGGTGATAATTGAACCAGATGGATACTAAATATGGCAATGAGAATGGGACCTAATATTTCAGATTTGGCTCTATCATCCTTCAAAGTAACTAGGTACTTGCAACTATCACAAGGGCTAGTACCCCAGAGCCAAGGACACGCCACCCAAAATGGTAGCCACCAAGCCAGCAAAAACCTAGGCTAACAAGTGTATGGGGCTTCTGTGATCTTTAGACAAAAAATTAAAATGAAAAACGCAACAGGAACTGGTGGTGAAGAGATGTTCCTCTTGGGAATGTGGGGGTAGGACGGCAATGGGGGTAAGGCATCAGCAGAGTTGTCTTATTCTTGCCCCCCTTGCAGACACCGTTTGATAAAGCTCTGACTTGGGCATCTGAGAGCAAAATACTCTTTCAGGGTCAAATCCAGTCTTCCCATGGACTTCAGATATATACTGAGACCTTTAGTTACTCCAGGGTATCAAGGGAACTAGCTAGTACATGGTCAGTTTGTATGCCCTAATACACTAAAGTCGATGCAGAACTCCCTTAGATTAGCAGCTATACTCTACTTCATGCTCCCCCCAACCCCCAAACTTGTCTCTATTTTTCTTTTTCCACCCAGCCTGCCAAGCTCAGGGTTTCTTTTTCAGAAACTTCTCTGGAAAAAGTTGATATAAAGGGGGAAAATAATTTTCTTTATCCTTTAATCCTTTATTCTTTTTGCGTTTAAAAGTTTATTTACTTCCTACAGTTGGCCATCTTGAGCTTCTGCTTCTCTGCTGTGTCAAGACTTGCTTAAGCTTGAAGGTTTTTTAGGCTTGACCAAGCATTGACAGCACTATCACAGGAGCTAATGCTAGAGTCTGCCGGTTTGATGGATTAAGTAAACTTATTGAAATCTTTTTTCTTTAATACTAAAAGATGCCAAGGGCTGTTTTCTATTCTTGTGCTTTGTGTGAAACACCCACTGACATTAATGGGAGTCCCAAGTGTGGAATTAGAGTAGAATATGGCCCTTAATATTTAAAAGACTTGTCAACCTTGTGCATGAAGTAATCTGGAGGTGTGTTGTGATGCTGCTTTGCTCTGCAGAGGCCGTTCTCCTTATATGTCCCCTGCCTTTTAAAGACACTTCTTGCATGAACTGCATGGCTGCTAGAAACAGCAATACTTTTTCTACTTCTAAAACCATTTAAAAACATAGTTCCCTTTTTGTGCTATATGCCTGCTTTGCTTGGTCAATAAAATATACTTGAGCTCTTTTAGTCTGGTTTATAAACAGCCTTGTGTTTCAATTTGCTCATGCTGCTACTCTATGGAGGAAGAGGAGGAGAGAGAATGCTTAGCAGAGAAGCCATTTCCAGTGGTCTTTACATTTTTTCATGTTTCAACAAAATGCCTGATCTTTCACATTCCACTTTGATTCTCTGCTTGTTCTCAAGTTGTATCTTGTTCTAATGCGGTGGTGGCATGCTAGGTAGCTTGAAGTCTTTTGTAACATAAATAATTTAAAAGTTCACCACCAGTCCCATTCCTATTTCAAATGCACACCTTACTTATTTTGTTAGATCTAGGGCTGCAGCTCAGTAGGGCTACCAAATTGTCATGGATGGCCTCAGTAGGGCAGAACTTTCTGCTTAAAGAGTCAGCTGCAAAGCTGGTTTCTTTATCTTCCCAGAAAGAAAGACTTTGCCCAATCTCCTGCTCTTCCTCAGTCATGGTTCTTTAAATTCTTTATCTTTACCTGGAACTAACTGCTTGTGCCCACAAAGGTGGTCTCTAGGTAGCTTTTCAGTAGGAGGGTAGAGCTGGTGACATAATCACAAACACTTCTTGAAGATTTGGTTATAATGCTAGAAGCTTAGGGAATAAATTAATGCATGTAGGGAAAGAAGGGCCTAGGTAACTCTTTCTTTGTTTTGAAGATAATTTTGACAACTCACTGAACAAACCAAAGATTGTTATTTCCAGTCTCAAATGCTTATGAATATGGCATTCATATATCATCATCTAAGCCTTTAACAAATATGGCTAGTGAGCTAGCTCACCGTGAAGCATTATGGAAGTTCTGACAGTACTTTTATTAAAATAAGAATGTTACTTCTTGTGAAAATCCTAAGAATGCTGCCCAAATCTGCATACAGGGTACAGTAAACCCACTTCTTCTGATGTCAGTGACCTGAATCAGGTCCTAAATGTTGATCTGCTTTAATTGGTCTTCAACAGATCTAAGCATGTTCATGAAGTGTGCTGAAGTTAATGACTAGCACCTTCACAGTGGTGTGGCCTGCTCTGCAACAATTCTCTGCGAGCTGTAGTTCTCAGGGGTTTTTAAAGGTGTTTTTCCAGAGGACCTGCCTGCTACGCTGCTGCTTAAATTTTTTAATTTGTGGTATTTATAAACCAGATCACCTGTGTAAACAACTGAGATGGGTCAACTGCATCCACTCAGATGTGGCCTAGGTATATGGTTCCTAAAATATGCATGGGGTGCAGTAATTAGTACATTTTCCTGGCACATTTACTGAGGTAGCATGTTGTTGGCGATTAGTAAGCCAAACCTGAGGGTGACTACAGAAGGTGAATGATATAGACAAATGGTAGTAGCAGTTAACGGTGCAGAATTGCCAGATACTTATGGAAACCCTTAAGTGTCCTTCCCAGACTCCTCACCTTAAAGTTGTTTTTTAAAATTTACAGAAATTACTGCAGTGTTTCAGGGTGACAGTAGCACTGCACTGAAAAGATGTTTGAACTCAACCCCTTTGGTAATTTTAATTTTTTTCTTTATTATGAATGAAAACGGAAGTCTTACCAGGCCATTCGAAGCAGAATTTGTCCTGCAGATTCCAAGGTGCCCATTTGCAGAATGCATAATGGCGTAACATGAAAATGACATTTCCCCATTCTTTACTTTGTTTCACTGTGCTTGCTGCTGAAACTAATTCACTTCAAGGCAGGATGTCATCCCAGGTCCTCTGTTTTCCTTTGCTGCTCCTCCTGTTCCCTCCCAAACTCGGCATCTCTGTGCAGGGCTTGTTTTCCCTATCTGTCTCCATTTCTGTTTCCCCATACAGCATTTTTAGTTCCCTCTTCTGTCAGATAAGGCACAGGAAAACCTGAAACCCAGTGGAACAAGGTAAATTTTCTTTATTAGTCTAGTAAATTTGCATAGAGGAGGGGAAGGATCACCTCCTTCGACCTGGTGGCAATACTTTGCCTAATGCAGTCCAGGATCCCATTCACCTTCATTGCTGCAAGGGCATATCACTGGATCACGTTCAGCTTGGTGTCCACCAGAACCCCATGTCCTTTTCTGCCAAGCTACTTTCCAGCTGATTGTCCACCAGCACATACTGGTGCACAGGGTTGTTACTCGTCAGGAGGGGGACTTTACACTTCTTGTTGAACTTCATGAGGTCTCAGCCCGTTTCTCCAGCCTGTTGAGGTCCCTCTGGATAACTGTTCTTCTATAGGGCAGATAAACCAGGTTCAAGTAGGTTAATTTTCAAAACCTCCTTTTTATTATATTTTTAAAACTTATCAGAAAAAGGTTTACTGTGTGATGAGCTACAATATACAACTTCTAAAGTTGAGTTTCTTTGAGGAATTAGGTGAAATTTCATGGCATTAAGAGGGGAAGTAAGTTTCAGCCTTTACTACAGGGTTGCTCTATAATTTAATTTGAAAATTCACATTGTCTAGTTGTATTAGTACGAGTATAACATGCCTTTGAATATAAATGCAATTTTTAGCTCATGACATAGAAGAGCTCCTTTTTGAAACTTTCTAGGAGTTTATTGTAGAATTATACCCTGGAATTTTGCACATGTGTATATATGCTATCCTATATAACATTCACATGTGTTCAGATAATTAAGGTAGCAAATCTCCTTAAGATAATTTGTTCAGGGCAATGAGTCAAAAGTATTACTTTAAAATTTAGTTGGAAGAAACTTTATAATATTCTGGAAAACACAGCTAAAGGTGCCTAGTGTAAGGTTAATTTTGTTGTGTTGCACCACTGGTGTAATTTGTTGTGGGCATTTGATGATAGAAAAAGAGTCTGGCCCTCAGTTGCAGTGTTTCCTCTGGCCTCCCCTCGATGAATGCCCATCTGGATTTCCCGGATAGAATCTCCCCCCTTTGAAAGCAAGGGGAATTGTGTATTTTGGTGGGTGCAGGGTTTGCACCTTTGTGCAAATTACAAACATTGGTCTTTGAATGTGTCCTTTGATTGGACCTTTGATGTTTAGGCATTTTAGCCAGTATCTCTAAAGAGAGATCCATACTGTTTAGTATCTGATTTTCTTAGTGCAGATGAAGAGTAGATAGGTAGTCTCAAAGGGGTGAGTATAGACAACTGTGATTTGTCTCTGCTGTAATCATGCAAACACTTCCTGCTAGGCAGCATCCTGCAGTTGGGACTGGCCTCTCCTGCATATTATTCCAGGAGCAGACACAGGGATTCTGAATACACCTCTGTTGTATGGCTTGTGAAAGGGCACACTATAAAAAACAAAAATGGGTAAATAAAAAAAAGTTGTGTTAAAACAGGACCAAACAGTTACAGTACTGTTAAGTCAAAATTTACATAATGTCTGAATATGAGGAAACGAGATGAAAAACTATATTAAAAAAAAATGTTCATCCTTTTCCTGACCCAAATAGCTCTTGTTCAGTAGCAACAGGCCCATTTTGGGTACAGACAGGGAGCTGTAAATGGTGTTCCCTCTGTGAGGAGACTAATACCAAATTTCAGACATAGGAGAAGTATTTAATCTTACATTCACTGTTCTCCTAATCTGAGATATTAGGAAAAAATGAAGAAAGACTAAAAAGTTGTGTAGGTTGGTGTTTTGTTTTGCTTTGGTTTTTGGTTTTTTTGTTTTGTTTTGTTTTTTTTTTTTCCCTGTAGCAAACGATATTCCTGAAACCTGTGTTCCAGGCAAATCGTGTCACTGAACAAACCAAAAAATCCCAACCTTTCTGTGAACAATAGAGAAAACCAAACACCTAGAGGTGCTGGCTGTGTGGGTTAGAGAATAGTCTGAATAAATGCTTTCAGACTAAACAAGGTAATTCATGCTACTCTGGGTCAGTCGGTCACAGCTGGAACGCTGGACATGAGTCTGAACTATGACTTCGGGAGGGGGCTGTCCTCAGAAGTGTAGTGCAAGATACATACTGATGATATAAGAGAGAATGGGATTTATTCAGTATGACGTAGGGCTTGAAATACAACTGTTATACCCTGCTGGTGTGGTGGATCATTAACTCCTACCTTAGCAAGGCACGTTTTTCTTTAACAGATGAGGCACCAGTGTGCTTCTTTGCAAGTACTATTAGGCCCTTTCTATTTTTCATTTCTGATTAGTGATGTTGCAGGGAGATTAATGCTTTCATGGTTTGATTTCAATGAAGATATCTTTTTTCCAAAACCTATGGTAAAAGAAGACAATGTCATATTTCTCTGAGATACCCCAAACAATTTCTGGAGGTCTGTGATGAACAAGAGCATGTATATTACTGTATCTGTATGGGCCAGAGCTCCCCTTTGATGGGTACTGGCCATGGGCTACCACTGACTAGCTCTGTCTTTCTGGCTTTCAAGTGTGTTTCCACATCTTCCAGGTAAGAGGGAAGGACTAGTCTGACATTGGTTTCCTGTGCGGTTTTCACCTAGCTACCTAGGTTAGAATTTCAGACTAGAGTAGGTTAAGCATCCAGCTTTAAAATGTTGTCTCTGCCTCCCTGTGGTACCCCAGTGTGTGTGCACATACATGTATGTGTGCATGTGTGGGCCTTATTTCTGTTCCCTGCCAAACCTGGAGGAGGTGTTGTGAAGCTTCACTGTCTGAAATGTGTGAAGTGCTTTGAGAAGCTCCACTGCAATGGTTCAAATTACACAGGTCTGAAGAGAAGCTGCAGCAGGCTCCTGAGGATCCCTTACCATGGTGTTCTTGGGTAAAAATGAAGTTTGTCAGTCCAAGAGAACTTAATTTTATCCTTCTGTCCTTCATGACAGTGATATGAATTGACTTTATGAGGAATTGACATACCATATTTGTTACTCTTCTTTATGTGGTTTTGTCCACTGTCAGTCCACTTTCTCCTGTCTTATTTGTTCCGGTGGACGTGAGGATGGTAGAGATAATAGAGGAAAAAAAGAGGCAATTTTAACTACACGCTCCCTCAAGCGTCAAGCAGTGCAGTGGCCCAACATGTTCAGGTACATTCTGATACCCTCTGCTCAACCAGGACCTAGGGCAGCATCTGTTCTGGAGCACTCTTGTTAGTATTGCCCTGTTTATAAAAGCAAAATGAACAAACAAAAACCCAGACACAAACCAATAAAAGACAAACGGAAAGGATTAAGGAAAGCGTGCCAGCAGGTTCCTTGAGCTGTGGAAGTATACAAGGTATTGGATCTTCCAAGTATAAATAATGATGACTTCTACCATCATTCCATCATCTGGAAAATGCCAGTGAAACTTAATTCAGGTGCACAGCTTGGTTTTCAGGATGTCACTAGCTCCACTGGAGTTCTGCACCATAAAATATTCAGAACTGCACTATAGGGCTCAATCCCCATCCCTTTTGGGGCTCTCAGTCAAACACAAAGCATTTTCAGAGTGCTGAACTCAAAATTTTTCCTGTCTGTGCCTTCCTGTCATACTTGGTTTCTCATTCTGGGCTTCCTTAGACTTGATTTTCTGTGTTTGTTTCAAAACCTACTTGCAGGAGAGATCCTGGTCTCCAGACTATAGATTTCTCCTGGCAGCAGAGGCAGCCTCCTCTCCTGTCTGGTTTCTCAGCATCAGGGAGAGGGACAAAGCTCTTTCTTCCGTTCCTCAGCATGCATCCCCTCAAAGATTACCACCCAGAATACTTCTGTGCTAGGAGCACCAGGAATAGAAATGCAACCCAGCGTGTTAAGTTTCATACCAGCACTGGCATTTAGAATTGGAATGGACATTTAAGTGCCCACACTGTGCATATTACCACTGCCGCAGAAACAACACTACAGACATCTCTGGCAGGATCCTCTTACTCTCTGCAGCAGGAGAAAGAGATTGTGTAAAAAGGACAAATGAATTCCTCTGCTTGCGTGCAGCCCACTTCTGACTTGGCAATACATTTGGACTGCTTGCTGTAGGCCGTATTATCATGCTTGTCTTCAGGCAGATGCTGGTTTTGCTTGTATGTAAAAATCACATGTTTAAGTACAATGTGGCTATTTGATTTGAAAGTGTAAATTCCAGATGGCATGTGCTACTTCGGTAACTGGCTGAACACCTTTCAAGTCTGTGAAGCACCTAGTAGAGTTACAGTTGCTATATATGTTATAATTAACTCTCAGTGCCTGAAAATGTAGCTATATATGTGCACATACCAAAAAAAAATCATCATATAACTACACACAGTGTAGTAAATATTTGTGTGTGTGAATATATAGAGAGAGTACAGAATATTTGTGTAGGCACAAAGAGAGTGATATAGTAACAAACATATATGTGTGCATGGGTGTAATGACATTTCCTCGTATCACATCTATCAGGTTACAAGCAGCTAATAATTTTCTTTTTCTACTCACAGCCAAGCATTATAATGGCATATACTCATAAATCAACATCAACATGGAACATTGCTTAGCAAATATAAATGTATGTGCATTGCAGAATGATCTGAGATTACAAAAATATATCAGAAGTCAAAAGTAGCTGGTGGAGAAATGCTATGTCTTTAGTTTATTGAGATTGTTTGGAGGATCCTAATGTACTGTCACTGAAAGAATAATTTTTCCTTTACAATCTACTTAGCAAAGATTTATCGATCCTTTTCCCCTTCATAGAGAATTACTGATCCATTTTAGAAAATCAGATTTTCACACCTTTCATGAGAATGTGCACAGCGCAGTTCCCTAGGGATTGCCAAGGAAGTTGACTTTGACATGAAATCCCTAGGTACCGGCACACAACAGCCTATAGTCTCATCACTGATTTGTTGCACAGGGTGGTAAAATACTTTTATACATTTATAGAGAAATGATTGCACTGCAAGGACTTATTTTTCCATGCTAGTGGATGTATTCAGGGTCCTGTTATTTGTGTAAACAGCATTTTTCGGGGGGTGGGGGTGGGGGGGTGTTCTTCTCAGCTGTGATGTTATGAACAGTAAGGTAAGATAAAAGTTGTTGAAATTCATGTTGCAAAGCAGTAGGGTACTGTAGAATTTTTCAGTGTGTGTAAATAACTTTCTTCAAGATGTGTCTACTCTCTGTCCTCATTATTGTAGTATCCTAGGTAGCTAAGCATTAGGCATGTTATATTGAAGTATGCATCATAATGAAGGTGATTTATTATAATTAAAACGGCATGGAGAGCAGCTTTTATTAGACATATTGTTTCACAGGAGAGCTTAATAAAGAGCATTATTATTAGTTATAGATCTGCGTGAAGGATGTTGTTTACTGAGAGTTATGTGAGTATTAGTCAAAGTCTGAAGTTGCTCATTTGAGCTGTCCACTGTAGGGGGAAAAAAAAGCATTCAGCACAGCAAAGAGAAGAATTTTAAGATTGGAGGGGAGAGAGAGAGAGAGAGACGGAGAAAAGGAAATGCCGAGTGCATGAAGTGTTCTCTGCAGGAGCAGTTCTAGAATACTTTATTACATATCTACGGAGACAATGGCATGGACTGTAAGTAGCTCCTGTCTCTCAATATAATAATGCACATAAAGTCGGGGTCAGATTGGGTTCGCTCTGGGCTTTGATGCTGCAGAAGGTCACCAGGGGAATCGATGGACAAAAATGAGACCTGAGTTTCATGCAATCAATGAGATTTTTCTATTTAAAGTGGACACTGCTGGGTGCGAGTCTCGGAGCTTCAAATGTGGTTTTGCTCAGCTTTAACAGATTGAGAGAAAGATGCACTGAAAATGTATTGTTTGTTTTAATAACTCTGCTGGTACAAGGAATGTACATCTAAACAGGTTAGTCTGGCAAACTCTGTTATGAAGTTGCATGAGCTGCAAATAAATGGACAAATTAGCAGCTACTTTGAATGTTAAATACACCGAGTTTTTATTCTGTTTCTGTAGAGTTGTAATTGCCTGGCATTTAGATAACCCTTAAAATATGGTTAGAGAATTACTGAATCATTTGGTTAAAAATCATGTGGGATTTAGCTGTTCTATAAAATATAGTTTCTACTATTAATATCTCAGACCTCTATACTCATTATAGCCAATTACTTAATTTCTTTGGAAATGATTCACATTTCCACAGATGAAAACATTCTTAGGTGCCTTTGGTTAAGAAGCTTCATTCTTTTGAGTAGCAAGTGGATACTTGGGACAGAAATGCTTTGATAATTTTCTCCTTAAAGTTTTCAGGCAGCTGAAAGATCATCTGTTGTTTTGCCTTTATTGTGTACAGTTATCTCTCTAGGATGAGGGAAGCAATCAGGAGGAATGTGATCAGTGAGTCTGACATAGCTGTAACACTGGCAACAGCAAATAATTGACTGATATGGAGGAGATTTATCTCTGTTGTGAAATGGTTAAGAAATTAAAGGATGTTATAGGCCAATTTCTAATTGCCGATATATATGATTTTAACTGCTTTGCAGTCGATGGGAGTTCCAAATTTACACTGCCCTAACAGACTTAGGTCCTGACACCGTTTTCAATTTCAAAGTCAGTCAGCTATTGGACTGTACTTTGTGAATGAGACAGCCACTTAAATCTGGGATTCAAATGATCTGACTGGCTGTTTTTAAAAAGTAAAAAGAAAACAGCTAACACATGCACCCCCACCCCCAACAGTCCTTTTCAGTAGATTGCATCCTGTGTTTTCTGAGCTTCCATTTCACAAATTTAAGTATTCAGTCTGAAGGACTGTTTATCCTACATCACTGCATAAGTAAATGTCCACCAGAGGCTATGAGGGAGGACAAGGAGAAGCAACAAATTCAACCCCCTGTATTTTTCAATATATTATTAAAAATGGCCTTTTTGATGACAGTAAATAAAATCAAATTCCCTCAACACAGGTACAAAACAATCCCAAAGCAAAGAAACAAGCCAAGGCCTTGGCAGTCTTTTTCATTTAAACATTTTAAAAATAGAGTAATAGAGGGTTTGTGAGAAAAGTGTTAGAAATCATAGATTTTCTCCAGCTCCAGTCTAAATTTGTTTGCCATAATCTGAAAAATGCCCCAAAGAAGAGTAGGTGTACAGAAGAGAACTTAAGCTTCTGCCTCAATCTAATTTCTGTTAGCAGGGTCATTTACAATTCAAGCAGAATTTATGCTCACCTGAAATGATTTATTTGTGTTTTCATGTATGCCCTGAGTAAGAACACTTCAGTTTATATTATTCTCGTTAAAAAGAAAAAAGAAAAACATCCTCCACCTCATCATCCTCTCTTAGTGGTCCTTAGTGTTGCATTCTTAGGATGTGTTAAACATTTTCCAGCTAAGTCTTTTTGATAAAGCATAGAAGGAAATATAGTAGTTGAATTTTGTGTATGAAGATACTGGCAATAAAAGCCCATTGCAGTAACCACATTCCATTGTAAAACAGGTCTCCGGCAGATAATGGAAGAAGTAAGCAATTGCAGGTAGATTATATAAAACTCAAACAATAGCACAGTGAGCCACCAGATTCTCTGTGTAACCTGAAATAAATCAGAAGGTGATACAGAAAAGCAGGGGGAAGGAAAACCACCACACATCTGTAACACTTTTCTCTGGACACACCTTGGTTATCAGTGTTATCTTCTCTTTGGCTGCAAACATAGGAAGGTGTGATAAACCATGGCACACACAAATTCAGTTGTTGTCAATCTGTAGCACAACTAACTTTTTTTAGCCAATATTGAGGTGTCTGTCTTTTGGGGACGGTAGGCTTGGCAAGATTCTCACTGAAGAGTCACAGAGAGTTAAATTATGTGTTTTGCAGTAGATGCAACAACTGCTGCCCTTTAAGGTACTTTCTTTGAGTTAAGCATATGCAGCCTCTTCTGGCCTCCCCAGAGAGAACTGCTACTTGTTACAGCCAACTCCAACAGGATCAAGTTCCCAAGTCACCACTCATGAAAAAGTTTTTTGAGATTTACAGTGAAATATCTTCTTGCAGAATCCAGAGCAGAGGCAACTTGGTTTCTGCGCGACGATTGTTGCAGAATTAGATGCTGAATTAGTGCACGCTTCCTTGAGCAGACCTTGCATATGATGCTAGTAAAAAGGTACTTTTCTGATTCTCTGGTTTAAAGGTACTGTGTATTTCATTGTACTTTATTTTTCTGGGTGTTTTAGGAAAGGGTGGAAGATGAACTGCGTATGTAAGAGCAGGAACGTTTGTGCCACAGGGAAAAGAAGTGCAAGTGATTCAAAACTGAGGAAACAGATGAGTTCAAACAAACTGGGAAAATGCTGAATGTTGTGTTGAACTTCACCTTAATATTCATGCTTGATATAATTCCCTTTTTATGCTAATTAATGAACCATCCCAAAAAGCAATTTTTTACACTTTCCTCTGCTGCCCATTTTAAAATACTAAGAAAACATACATGTAAATTAAAGCTTCCCATGGACATTTTTAACTTCTCCAACCAGCTCTTATTCAACATATTATCCTAGGTCTCGCTGATCATAGCAGCATTACAAGGATCATATTTTCACACAGATGAACCATTCATGGCAATTTCTCCAATAGATTTGACACAAACATTCTTTTCTTTGGTATCAGTGGTATAAGCTTTCTATTTTTGACCTATTTTTTTTTTTTCCCCTGGCCAACATATTTATTGAGGCTATTGCAAGGAAAATCTCACTTTCCGTTAATATTTGACTTCTCTCTTTCTTCCTCTTGAAGAATTTCAGGCTGATAGAGCAGTAAGATGGTGTTGGTCAATGTCAGCTTATCTATGTGCATGCATTAATAAAAACAAAACTCTAAAGTTTATTTAGAATTAATATTTAAATAAACACATATACACATACAGTAGCTGATACATATACATGTATCATTTAGGTAGATGCCTTCATGCTTTTTCTGTTGTAGATCAACAGGTAGCATTTATTGATCTGTTATAACAGCAGTTCTAGTTCCAGAGAAGATTTTGATTGATTGCCCTCATCCAGAGTGAGTTCTTTCTCCATTTCTCCAGAGTCTTCAGTGGCATTGGCTGCAGATAGCATGGAGACAAAAGATTTTGTTCCCAGGAAAGGATGTAATTGTATATGAATATAATTGTGTTTGGATTCCAAGTAATTATTTCAGTGCCCTTTGCTATATCTATCCAAGCAATTTGATACACCTCTTATGCTAAGAGTCTATAAACTATTGGTAGTCATATAGGTATTTTATGTCAAGCTTCCGTTCTGCAGAATAAGATGATTATGACTTAATGCACCCTATGGAGCGGGAATGTCTTTTGTGACTCGTGCTCTTTGTTTCATCAGAAAAAATCTTTCATTTTTACCTTCTAAATTAAACCTAAAATGAGTGTTAAAATTTTAAGAATTTCAGCATGAAAAGTTCTATATTAAGAAGGTAGGAAATACTTACATAACTTTGCATTTTTTGATCTTTAATGTTAAACTCTAAGATAACTTGCTGTGTATTTCAGTGCTAAATATTTATTGCTCAGTCTAGGTCAAGAGGTGCTTGTATTCATTTAGGTAAATGAGCTACTTAGCCACCTCTCACATTCTGAGGTTGTACCTGGTACCAGTATTTTACAGGTCAGGTTTTGGATCCCAGTCACCAACTGATAAGCAGCTCACTTTTCTTATCCTGCCTTATTCCTATATCCTCCTCTGGTTCTAAATGTTCTCTCACATTTTACCTCTCCGTTTCTTCTACATGTTGAATGCAGTAAAGAAGGGTTCTGTCCTCCACCTTTTGGCTTCCCTTTCTAAACTGAAATGTTCACCACGGAAGCCTGGAAAGGAAATGTATAAATGCCAGTACTTCCTAGGGAGCTCTCCATCAACCAGATCTCTGGTTAGACCCCATAAGACCTCCATGTGTCTTCAGGTTACTGTCCAAAAATCTCAGACTGTCCTGAACATTTTTATAAAAGCCCCGTCCTTATTCCCATACTATTGGTTGGGTTTGGGTTGTTGGGGGTTTTTTGTTTTGTTTTGTTTTCTTAGACCAACAATACTTTCCCCCTAGAAAGCTTTGTGTGCATGCATTTAAGTGTCCTGAAAAGCTAAACTAGAAAAACCTGCTTGGAGGCTATTCTGCAACAGATCCATGCCTGTCAATGACACAAACAGTAGATAAACCTCATGCCCTTGCAGAAACTGCCCCATCAGTTGTATGTCTCCCTGAAAACTGGAGTCTGCCATGTGGGCTGAAGAGAGGTTTTTGCTTCATGCCAATTCAAGAAGACTTCACTTGCTCTTGAGCTGCAGCCTACCTCTGGATGGCAGTACGGTCCCTGTGAATGGGTTGGAGTTCCTCCAGCTTTCTCGTATGAAATACATATCTGGTAAGTTTGTTTAGTCTTCACTTGCACCCCTGGTATGGTTTGCCTTTACCTCGAGCTTTCAAAATTTGACACAAGAAGTGAACTCTCAAGGCTGGAGCATCCATGCACAGATGAAGACCTACAGAAAACCTCTTTTTCAGCTGCATTGTTTTCAGGGTTTTCCTCTGAATTAATCAGTTACAGCTGTTCAGCATTTTGAGGGGCTGCTTTTCTTCTTTTTTTTTTTTTTTTTTTTTTTTTTTTTTTTTTTTTTTTTTTTAAATTTATTTATAATTGGGTGTTATTGCAGTACCTGATCTGGATGCTCTCAAAAAATTGTTGAGAAAGTAGGACCTTCTTTCACACAGACTAGCTATACTCAGTTATTATGTGATTTACTCACAGCTTATTTCTTTCAGTAGACTTAAGCTATAACATTTTAAATATTTTCACATTATATAAAGACATTCAGGGTTGGTAGTAAGTTTTCTTGAGCTACAAGGAAACTGGAGGCACATTAGCCATAAGTGAAAAATTTCAGAGCCTGTACTTTCCCCCCCGTTCCCATGAGTCACAAACAGGAATTGTCTGACAAATTTTCCCTAAGTTTAGTGTAAGTTTTTCTCTTTGGTCTTCAGAATGTATCTGGCTTTTTTTTTTTTCTTGCAAATATTGTTGCAAGCCAAAGCAGTGGGATTTTGAAGCAGTATGGGGAGCCAAAAGTAGGACTTTGCCTTGAAATTATATAATCATCATGCTCATAGTTAAAATGAAATTTTATTTAGAAAACAATGCATGTTATAGTTTTTTGTTATAAGTATCATGTCAGTGTAAACATAAATGTGGAACAGACGTACTAAGTGAAGTCAGATGTTACTACTCTTGTGTCTGTGACACCAACAGGGAGACTAAAAGGGACTTTGCTATGCATTGTCATCAGCAATGTTATAAACTGTGTTCCGCTTTCTAGACTGCCTTTGCAATCTCATTCCCTTAAATTAAGTGCTAAATTACACTTGCAGAACCCTAGTGAAAGCAGTAGGATTAGAAAAGATGTTACTGAGACCATAACTTATTAATGATCTCAGTGTGGTATATGAGGCAGGAGAGAACCCACTTCGATAAAGATCCTAGGTTGAGTCTGTAGAGACAGCACATAGGAAGACTCAGCAAAGTTGGGGAAGACTTCTGAAGAGAAAATAAACACAAAACTATATTTTCTAATTATTACTTTCATTGTCAGTGCAGTGTTCTAAAATTTTTCACTGGATAATAATAGTACAAAAAGTATTTCTTTGACTCGCAGCAAGTTTGAGGATAAAGACCTTTGGAGATGTAGCTTAGAGGACACCATAACTGTGCATGATTGTGCACTTGTGTTATGTGTTCCTCTGTCCAGTTGAGCTTCAGATACCACAAACAGAGGAGCTTTTTCTACTTATCTTTTCAGGAGAAGGTTTTAGTCTAAGCACTTGGTTTTCTGGGATTTTTTGCCCACTCATAATGCCCATTAGATGTGTTTCAATGTCATTTTCATCCTCTTCATCCTACTTAACTCTGTGGTTACCTTGGAGCAATTTGTGCCCACTGCTGCCTCACAAAATCTGATCGTATAAGTGGTCCCATTGATTTCAGTATGTATACTTAGTGCAGGGTTACATGCTTGAAGGACCAGTTCATACACTTCAGATATAGATAAATGACTATCATATCTTAAAGCCATAATTTAACCACAGCATAAACATGGCTTTGCTTTCATCACAGCAGTTCAGTTTCTCTGTCACAATAAATTTAATATATCTGGTTGGGCTTCTTGTGGTTCTTTTCAATATGTTGTCATCTTTTTGTTAAAGATCTTTAGAGATGTATACAGACACTAGGTCATCTAGGCAAAAGAAATCCTATACAGGGGGTAACATGATGAGACCTCTAAAAACTGGGGTTTGAGGCCAGTTTAAGGTTAAGTGTCACTTCGTGCTTCTTGGTGTCATGCAGTGTTTTTTGTGGTCTTCCAAATCACTTTGATATCATAGGACTGTGTGTCTAGGTACTTCTGAAAGCATTACCTTACCTGTGTTAGTCGTCGTGAGGGAGAGAGGTGGAAATTAAAGAACTTTCATTTAACAATTGCTTTTCACAAGTGTACATTTATTCACTCTTTCTTCTTCCCAGATGTCTGTAAAAACAGAATAAAAATTAGTGGAAGTCTGCAGCTAGAAGTCTTCAGAAAACAAGGCCAGAAATTTGTTTAGCTCTTCGTACTGTTAGATTGCCTGTCCGTCTCCTCCTATTACTACTTAGTCACTGTGCTGGAATCAGGTTGGGGAGCGATGGAGAGTTGGGAAGAGTTCTGCAAGTAAAGGATTGTGCATGTGGTCATGCGAGACTTCTGAGATCAAAAAGGCTCTAAACTACTAGCTAAAGCAGATTTTGATGAGATAAAGTCCAGGGAATTGCTACGTAAGCATGCAATTCATGTTAATGCACCCGGATCCCTGTTGAGTTGCTGATTAATCTAAGTAGGTTATAGCATAGCCCCTCAGTAGCTTTGCTTTAACTGATACATGGAACAGAATTCAATTTTTCTTTGCATTTAATATACAATCCTAGAAAACTGAAAAGCAGTTGGCTTTTTTGATCATTGTGGATTTAGACTTTTTCCTTATTTTATTAACTTCTGTTCCATACAACATTTGGCCTTAGAATATAATGAAAGTGATATTCTGTGCTTAATCCTTATAGTCCTCTAAAACTGGCATTACTCTTTTTTCTTTTTGTTTTTTAATCTTGAAGTGTATTCTCTTCAGACTTCAAGGCTTGTGAGTTTCTAGGCTTCTCACGTGAAGAGGTAGTTTTGAGCCCAACAGAAATGTGGTTGTGTATGTTAGCATTTAAAGCTGAAAGATGAGCAGAAGCGGGAAGTTTGGGAACTGCTGGTAGAACTGTACAAATACTGTTACAGTTTCTGTTTTCCACTAGAGTTTTTTATATACTTCGCAGAGATCTGGGTGTGTATCCTGGTGCAACACAACTGGTCCCGTGTCCTAGCAAAGTATCTAGTTGGAGAATATTTAATGCTTTTGCTATTTTAACTGCACAGGGGGAATAATTCTTCGCGCGAGTGATTTGACATTGTGTAAGAGATGTTGGTTATCTTTTACTGATAATTCTATATATAGGCATGTGGATGTATTTCTTTACATTCTCTTGGAAACAAATAAATACTCTGTAATAGTTACTTAAATGGTGTTACTGTGCTCCCTATGAACATGCCCTACTAGTGAGCAAAAAAAATGGTAGCATCTTCTTATGGAAAAAGCTCTTTTTCCAAAACCATTGTGGCTGCTATTGCAGTAATGGGATATCAAACAGGCAAAATTGTATGTGTTGTCAATGGCTACAATATAATTTCATTGACTTGCAATGTTTGAAGTGAAGGCGTGATGGTAAGCTTATATAAGGTGTCACATTGAAGTAATTGCCCACCAACTTGATTTTATGGCCAAAGAGAACATTTTAATATGCACACAAATTCTGAGGGCACTAGCCTGTGTGGAAACACAGAGATCAAAGGATGCAATTAAGCATTCAGATAGTATAGTGCTGAGAGGTACTTAAATAATCCAAGAAATAAATGGATGAGGTAAATGTGGGTAAAAGTAAATGCAAAAGTTGATTTAAATCTATGAATAAGGATTTTGTCTAAAATGCAAACAAGCAGAAAAGGGGGTGGGTTTATTCCCTGCTTTTACTCACCCTAAATGCAGCCAGTTTTATTTATTCGGTGTTTACATCAGTCTCTTTGCTTGTGCTTTAATTATGCTGAGATTTCTGTTCAGCACTCTTCAGGCCAGTGCATTGTGTTGGAGGCGGGTGATAGAAAGGTGCCCCAGAGGAAGCACGTGAGCTGGCACTGTCAGGCCTGTGAGGTGACCAGAGATGCCTGGCTGCGCAAAAAGGGATCTTGAGGAATGTGACAGACATGTGGGTGCTTCACTTGTTTTCCTAAATTGTAGATCTGAACCATTCTACTGGGGCTGGCTGCCTGGCTGTAACTTGCTTCATGGCAGCCTGTGCGGTGCTGTGTTTTGGATTTGTGACTAAAACTGTGCTGGTAACATGCCAGGTTTGGCTGTCGCAGAACAGTGCTTGCACAGTGTCTGTGGTAGAGGTGGGCAAGAAGTTGGGAGAGGACGCAGCCAGGACAGCTGACCCCAACTGACCAAAGGGATATTCCATACCATATGATGTAGCGTTGATCATTAAAAGCTGGGGGAAAGATGGAGATGCTTGCGGTTGTGGTGTTTGTTTTCCCATGTAGCTGTTACGTACGCTGAGGCCTTGCTGCCCTGTAACTGTCTGGATATTTGCCTGCCAATGAGAATTAGTGGAGAAAATTCCTCATTTTGTTTTGCTTGCACACGCATCTTATGCTGCTTCTATCCAACTGTCTTTATATTGATCCACAAGTCTTCCCTCCTTCCTTCTGGCTTCTCCCCATCCTGTGAGAGAAGGGAGCAACTGGGCAGCTGTGTGGGTGCTTGGCTGCTGGCCAGGGTCAACTCACCTCAACAGTGCACATCTTCAGGAGTGAGCAACTGCTGTAACCACTTAAACCGGGAATAAATGTGCTGGAAGAAGATCTCAGTAGGTTAAGGACTAAGAACCATCTACTTGGATTTTAAGGACAGTTGTTTTGAATGTCATGTTAATAACTGCTTGGAAAGGGAATGTTACTGAGGAAACAGCAGTGCTAGCTCCAGCTATACAAGAAAATGAAAAGCATCAAGGACAAGGCCTGGTAGCAGCAACTCCACTCCTGTTTTACAGGGCTTTACTTTCCTGTTTTCCTTCTCTGTAACGAAGATCTGCTTTCCGAATTCTTCTTGAGATCTTCCATCTGGGAGGATGGAGGGCGCATATTGTGCCAGTGAGTAGCAAGACCGCAATGAAAAAGCATCTTTTGCTCCTAGAAGACCCTTTGAAGTTGCCCAAGTGTTGGGTTTCCCAGGCAAAACTAAGACCTGCAGCAGCTCTGTGTTCTTTTTATGCTGCTTGATCCATCCTACTCTATTTTTAAGAGCAGTGAAATGGATCAGAAGTGCCACCAGGTTAAGAAATGGGAGAGATGGATTTTTGTTGATGTAAGGATTAAATTGGATAAGTATGCATAGCTTGATTATTTCTGAACACGTGAATGGATATTTGTGGATATTGGAGACAGTAAATGGCCAAAGGAGTGGGTTAATGAAAGGAATAAATGGAAGTAATGGGATAAATTAAGAATGGGCCACTTAAATGCAGTGAAAAGTGTCCTAGCAGTAAATATCTTTGAAATTTGATAATTATTGGTTGAGGAAAGTGAGTTTTTATTAAACCTTAATTTAGATCTTATTAAACTCTAGAAAACATAGATAGACCAGTTAGAGACTCTCTGGGCGTAGGGTAGATTACTTTGCACATCTTCACAGGAATGATTGAAAGTCAAAATAGATACCTTTGCCCTGCTCTCTCTTTTGCAAATTGCTTAAACAGACTATAGAGATAAGATGACTTGGCCAGCAGTGCATAGAGGTTCAGTGGCAAAACTGAGCCTCTAAGGTGCCAGCCCTTGTATTCTAACCACCTGGTGGCAAACTTCCTCTCCCATAAAGAAAAGACTATTTTAATTGAAAGAGGAATAATGGGGAGAATGAAGGTGGCTTGAATACTGGTATGCTCTCACAGCTGTACTGGTATACTCAAGCTTGATGGAGGAAACCCAAGTGACTCTTTGCATATACAAACTGTAAATACACATACCTTCTAGGTTCAGAAAACTAATGATAAATATGGACATAGGAAAAGTAAAAAAGAAAGATGCTTTTTTTATATATATGTGCACCACACACAAACTTAACTTCCATTTAGAATGATACATGAAAATATAATGAACAAATAATGTGAGGTTGTAATCAAAACTTTTATATGCTGTATTTCATTGCTTTATTTTTTTTTTAATCACCTTGAATTTATTACTGGATATTTTTATATTCACTTTTGGTGTGCTAGTGTTTCCAAACACAGATTTTTATAATGATGTGCATACTTGTGCATGTGTTGTGCATACTTCGTGTAATCCTACATATTGCCAAAAAAAAAAAAAAAAATCTGTTAATTATTCCATAATAGTTTGAAAGAAAGTCTTATGTTCAAAAACTACATTTATTAATTGTTGGGGTTTTTTTAAAATTAAGTTTGTAGCAGGTTGAAAAGTAATTTGAGACCAGTAATATTATGAGATTGTTTATGTTGACCCACACTTTTTTGAAACTACTAAACTACATTTAGGGTTACCTACTGAAGTTCTGTTATTGATTTCAGTGACAAGAAGATCAGGGCCCTTATAGAGATCTCAGGGAATTTTTCATTCAGAGAATTGAGTATGTGTTTGTTCCTGTGAAAGCAGATGGCAGCAATCCAAATGGCTTCACTGGGAAGAGAAATCAGGACTGATAAGAACTTTTTTATACAGGTAATATCTAGACCCATATATGTATATGCACATACATTATATATGTATGTGATAAACAGAAGTAAGATCTTTGGGCAGATTTTTCCGCTGTTGAAGTGGAAGGGAATCAGGGACACTTGTGACTGTGTGCTCTAAGGAGCACAATGATAGTTACCCTTTAAGAGTAAAACTGAGCAGCCCAATGAACTTGACCAGTTTGCAAATAACAGGCACAAGCAACAAAGTGTTGCTGTAGTTGCATGTTTTATTTTACTCTCTGATCAAGTTTTTGGCCTTACAATATTGTTTGTTTAGGAGTTTTCTTAAGAAACAAAAGGGAGCCAATGGCAAATCGTTGCATGGCAACTTTTTCTGTTAAAAAACAATAAAAACCAAAACAAAAACCCCAAGCCAAAACACAAACCTAAACCAAACAGCATCTAATAAAGAGTAGAAATGTCCATGTGGGAAAATACTAGTATATCTGAGAAATGCTTCGTTCATTGTTTATTGATAATCCAGTTACTGTAATTGCTGCTAAAATGATCAGTAAGTGTTATGCTGTTTTCCTATTTAAGGCATTAATCAGAAAAGCTTCAGTTACGCTCCTCTGAATTGAAGTGATCCTCCTATGTCCAAGACAGTACTGCTACTGTGTGTGGTGGTGATATATCCTACCCTAGCATAATGAATGAATCATTGGGAGTTTGTAAGTAATACCTGCAGCTTCCAGCAGACTAAGGCCATTGACAGAAAGGCAAAGTATGCTTTGGGCTTCAAGTTCTTAAAGAACCAAGTCCTTACGCAAACTTCATTAGAAGTGTGAAGCTTAGTGACAGTTATAGGCATACTGAATTTGGAATACATTTAATTAGAAATTATTACGTTGTGATCTACAATGTGAAAAGAAAGATGTGGTACCCAGGTGTTGATGAAGACCTGGTATGAAGAAAAGTAATCCTGAAGATCCTTTGTAATGATTAAAAAAAAATTGCACTCATTTATCAATGGGAAAAGCTTGGAAAATATAAAAAGCATAACATTATTGATCTGCAGTATTTGTGGCATTATTAAGTATGTTTAGCAGTTATAACAGCAGGTTTTGCTGTCAGATGAGCTCAAAGTAGGAGAACTACATGAAATCTATCTGCGATTCTTACTCTTAACCTGGGAGCTCCACACTTTATGGGAGTGCATCTTCTAATATCTGCAAAAAGAAAAGAACATTTTAGTCTGTGAGGCTCAGTTCAAGTGAAGTTTTCGGTTTCTTTGATAGATGGGCATTATTGCTATTTTATTCTATGTATAGAGCAGATAAAAGGGAATCTGAGGGTCCACCCCTAGAAGATAGGCTATCAGTAGAAATGCTGTGAGAGAAGTAATGTCCCATACTTGTCACTAGAAAGCAAGTATACTGTATTAAGGCAAGCACCATGAAGAGCACCCATAAGAGTTGACCACCTTGTTAATCATATAATATGTAAAATTGAGGCTGAGCTGTCCTAAGTTTGGATACAGATTTGGGAAGCCTTCAGTCTTGTTTAGGAAGAAGAATTCAAGGCAGACCTTCCCACTTGCTTCAAGCTGACAAAGAACAATTTGATATCGAAATGAAGCTTTTCAAGCAATTTTTGATTGTGATATTCTGGTGAAATACTGACTTACCTGGTGTGTTTTTTGTTTATACCTTTATTTATAAAGGATTTTGGAAGGTTCACAAAAATATATCTACAGTTTCCAAATTGGTTCAGGTTGTGACTGTGTATTGTATTATAGATTGTTTTTACAAGTGGCATTCAAACCAAGAGCTGGATAAAATTGGAATTTGGTTAAAACTACTTTAAAAATCTTCAGGAAAAAAAGTTTTCATTAGGAAAGGTTGCTTCATTGCACTAAAATGTGTATGTCCCAGTTGCAACAAATTTTCTTTTGAAGGTGTTACTTTTTCTGTGTCTCTGATGGTATTTCTGGAGAGAGCCAGCGAAGACCCATCCCAAAACAAGATGTGACTTTCCTGATATGGCCAAGTCCATGTCTGGCTACAGACAGATCTTCATCTGGGTATTCCTAGACCAAATGCAAATAATTGAATTAACTGCTGATCTAGATTACTCTTTGACCTGTGCTCTGTTTTTCAGAAATTCAAGTTAATGTTTTTTGTTTTACAACTTGCAAATCCTGACATGTCATGTAAAATCAAGTTTCTGTTTAACTAAGAGAGTCTCATTCAATTGCTGTGAGTCACTTCTATGCTGTCTAGTCAAGTTTCTCTCTCGTATATGATCAGTGTTCAAAAGTTATTGTAAGTTGGTTTTTGGTGTGGCGCTGGATATGCTGATTTCTAAAAGAAAGACATTTTAACTGAATTCTGGCTTTGATATTTCTTCCCTCAAAGTCGTTTCTGGTCTGTGCATGGTAGACAAAGCCTGACAAATGAAAATATAGAGAAGCTGTATATAATACCATATTTGAATCTGATTAGGCTAATTAATATGGCTTGAATGCTTGTGGTTGAAATACTGATGAGCAAACTTACACCTAGGACAGACTAACTCAGAGTATCCCATGGAGTATTTTATTGCACTTCTTAGTTCCAAAGGGGCCATTTATGGCCTGTTCTTCCTCACAGAGAGCAGAAGGATTATGCTGATAAGGGGATGCTGCAGGTTCTAAAAGGATCTTTTGACATGTGTAGCAACATCATCTGGAAAGAGAAGCCTCGTGCTTAAGACCCCTTCAGAATAGAAACTGAGCAAACAAAAAAAAAAAAGGAAAGTTATGGAACTTACAGGCTTGTGAAAGAGCACTAATGTGAAGATAGTGCAATGATTTGCTAAACAGGATCAGGTCTCCTTTAGGTGGTCAGTGTGGATGCTGAAACAACCCGATGTGAAATCATTTCCAGTGTGAATGAGAAGGCTTTATTTGGATAGCAAAGATTCTTTACACACGTATAATATGTGCTTATTACATTAGAGTAGAATGGTATTTTTTCCCCTAAGAGTGATGAATACCTTTATAGAAATGATTAATTTTTTTTTTTTTATTATTTTTTTTTTTAATGGAAGACAACATATTCCTTTCATAACGTAAAGCTTTTCAAGTCTTCTGGTAACTTGTCCCACAGTATAGAAGTGTTAGAAAACCCTAGTTATTCTTACAGGCTTATAATTTTCTGGATGGTTTCTTAGGTTTGATATGCCTCCTTGCTGAATAAAACTGACAGAGCAGTGGAAATTATCTACTACACCTATGAAGGAAATGCATCGAAGTCTTACTCCTGATAGGAACCATCTTCTTATTTCTCCTGGTGGCTGTGTGCTATTATCTGTCACACATTTTGAGGTGCATGGTAGCTTCCCAGAATAGTAGCTTCTCTGGCTCCCAACCTCTGTATGCATGCAAACTTCTGCTATGTGTCCATGGATAAACAAGCTCCTTTCCAGTAAGCCAGAATGTCATTTAAATGGGGAATCATTATAATGGGGCCAAGGCCAAAATTACAACTCTTGTTATCTTAATAGAGGAAGGTTTAATATAGCTTCACCCTGTATGTGGTAGAAAACTCTAAAGATGAAATGGTTTCCAACAAGAACAGCAGAATGATTCTTAGATCAAATTAGTAATTGGATCAGAAGCATCAATGTCATCTCCAAGAATGCAACATTTAGAGTGAAGTTTCTATGCTGCATGTATTCTGGCACATGAGTCAGGAAAAACAGTCTTTCCTAGCCAGTTCCAGAAGTGGCTTTTCTGGACCAGAGATGCAGCAGTCTCCTACAATGATATGGTTGTTCCTCACTTTTTCTATGGTGAAACCAACATCCTTTGCCTTTCTTTCCTGTTTGAAGCATGCAGCATGACCACTGGGGTGCATTTAGAGCAATAAAACCAAGATGATTATAAAATAAATACTGACCTAGCTATGTACTACTGTGCAGCTGGTGTGTGCATATTCCCATCCTGCAGCCTCTAGTTGGCATGTTACAGAGTCACATGACAAGTAAATTAACTAGGATTTCTCTTGTCAACCTTTCAGCTTGCTCTCAATAGGTGTAAGAAATATGTGAAACATTTTCACTGGTGAAAATAGTTCAGTGAGGGGGGGATGTTGTATGATTTGAAAACATGTATTGTCTCAGTCTCAAGAAACAGCGATTCAAGGGACATTGCCACAAAAGCTTCATTAAAAAAAAAAAAATCATTCAACTTTCATCCTTAAAGTTATAATTAAAACCTCCATGAGTTTCTGAAAAAAACAAAAAACCCTTTTTCTGTCAGAAGCTATGCTATACAAACCAGCACTAACCTTTAAATTTCTGGAGGACTTAAAATTAAGTAAATAAATGAAGGAGACCATTCTAACATTACTGCCTAACCTGAGAAGAATAATTAAAGGAAAGAAAGCACCATGGGCAGTGATAGTCTCTCTAACTTTCCAAATTAAGTTGTTAATTAAAGTTCAGTATTATTAATAACACAAGTATAATTAGGCACTGGTTAGTTAGCTATGGTATCTTTAATTAGAAAATGCTCCTTTTGAACTGCAACCTGGACACTAGATATGAAGATGAGTATCACTGGGAAAATACAATGTCTGAAGTCATGCTAGTATTGAGAAAAGAACTATCTTTTCTTGCTACAGAAATTTTCATGAGGTGAATAAATACCATTCTAGCTGAAGAAAAGTGGAGACTGTTTTGTATAATATTCATATTGAGAGAGAAGTGCTGGGGACATATCAGCTTTTTGCTGTAAGAGGAAGGAGAGGTAATACTGAAGATTTCAGTTAAATATGGGTAACATAGTTAATGTAAGCAAATATGTAATGCCATAATTAGAACTACAAGATCAAAGTAGTGAAGGGAGATCAAAGATCATGTATCAGCAGTCTTGTTTTGCTTATAGGAACATCCATCTAAGGATGGTAGTACAGGTGGCTGTGAAGAAAATGAGATTTTTCTCTAACTTTTTCCAGGGAAATGACAGCCTGCAGGTAGCAATGGCCAGAAGCTAGTAGAGGACAAAAGGCTGATTCAAATTAGTTTGCCTAAACAAAGACTACAGATAGATTGGGATGGAAATACCAGCACATTAGTGACAGCAGATAAAACAGTGTTTAAAGAAAGAATCAAAGGTTGTCCATGAGAAATATTTTTTTCTGAAAAAACCCTGACTATTTCTAGGAACAATAAGATGAATAAAGCAGCACTAATTCCAAAGAGGAACGTAATTCTAAATTTCACTGGTACTTGGCACAGAATAAATCCAATTCTGCAATCTCCCTAATGTATTCCTCACTCAGAAACTATAAACTAAGTTATGCTTTAAAATAACTTCATCCAAGGTTACGATGATGTTCTGTCTTGATTAAAAATTTTAAAAAGCTACAATTTGAGTACTTTTTTTTTT
>NW_020799096.1:8654461-8664345 GCF_003259725.1 Athene cunicularia
GCGGCATATTTTATAAAAAAACCAGAAATTTCATTTCAATTCCTTCTAGGTCAGAGAACTTGTGAGAAACTGTGCAAAGTAATTTCAAACTAAGGGCAAAATAAAAAGCAAAAGAAAGGATCTTACTTTTTCTCCTAATTAAATTAAATTCAGACCAACAATGTTTATGGTGCAGTAAGCACAAAATTTAGACCAGTGGCTATATCGGTGTATGAAGCCTTCATAAAGTCCTATCATCACCCAAGTCCTACATTAAGGATAAAAGTAATATCTTCTCCCATTTTTAGACTTCTGCCCAGAGCATGTTTTGCACAAAACCCATTCAGGTTCCTTTAAAAGCTGTCCCTGATTATTAAATAGTTTTGTTTAGAAATTTGCACCTTTACCCTTCCAAGTGCAGAGGCAAAGCTTTTAACACAGTGATAAACGTTCTCCTGTACTTCCTACAGTGCTGCAGATAAGAAGGTAAAGGTTTTGGCTTTTAAAAGAGGGTGTGTAACTGGAACTGTAATTTGCATTTTCAAATCCACATGATTTTTACTGTTAAATTAAACCCAACAGCTTAAGTCATTGGGGAGTGGTAGAGCTGAACAGAGGAGTAGCAGGTATTGCAGCTGAATTACAGGAGGTATAAGTCACCCTTAAGGGAGATGCACAGCAGGGAGGACCACTTGCTGCAAAATACCTCAACAAAATCTCATAGAAAACAGGCAAGTCTGGAAATACTCAGGCTAGCTGGACAAGAAATAGATGACAAGTTATATGCATATCCACAAGAGATGCATGTAAAATTTGTCATTATGTGGGTGGTATATACAGGTAAATTTGAGTAAGGGGATTGTAATGTTTTAGTTCTCACATAACTAGAACTTTGCTTTTCTGGTTAAGCAATCTGAAATCCTAAAGCATTATTATCCTTTTTATTTACCCTTGCTTCTTAAAGCATATAAACCATGTTTACAAAGTTCATCTTGCTGTTTTTTATGCACTCGCAGACTTTTCAATTTTGTTTATGAAAAGATTATGCTTCTGTGTGGTTGTTGGTCAACGGAGGATCCTGTGTTACACCTCAAAGTGTAACCACACCTTTTAACACCTTTGAAAAAGCAAATGCTGAGTGTTGTCAAGCCCACAGACATCCAGGGCAGGGAGGAGAACAGATCCTGCCGGAACTGTCAGACAAAGATGCACACGCAGCTCCTTGCCTTAATACATCCTCTTGGATGCCATGGGTCCTCTCTGGGCTGGGCTTTGTAGGTGGGCAGAGGATTAGATGATGGTTGCTGGGCCTACAGCTAGCATAGCAACTCCTCCAGAGGTTTTTTCAGGGAGGCCATTGGGAAATATAGGAGCAACCCTTCTAGTCCCCAAGGGATTTTGCAGACTAGGCCACTTGCTGTGTATCGGAATTTGAATTTATTATGTTTTTTGTAAAAACACTAGTTTTTAATCACACAACGGAATGCAGTTGAAGGCCTGGAGACAACCTGAAGTTTAAAAATGCCCATTTTAAAAAAGTGTGGTTTTGAAGGAAGCAAACCTCAACCCATCATTTATTAAGTGATTTATTTAGTCTTCATGTAGACTAGAATTTTAGAGAGTACCTAATCCATCTGCTTATAGAGAAAGTTGTCATTCATTCACCACCTGACAGAGAGAGCTACCCTGGGGGTTAACTACAGGTTCTGGTACTGACTGAAGGAGGGGGCAGCAGTTTGTTATTTCAGTTTTTATAGTCCTTGGCTCTGTGTTTGCAAAGCTGTTCTAAATTCATTGCTAGGACCCTGCCTAGCTGGACAAGCAACTATGTCACTTCTTACTTCAGTGCAGGTCTCAGTGGTATCTTGCAGCAGTGAGTTCCACAGGTTTTCACCGCATGCTATTTGGAAAAGTATCTTTTATTAGGTTTGTGACTTTTCCATTTCAGTGCAGGCCCCTTTTCTCCTCAAATGAGGTGGGGTGAGTAGCTCCTGATCTACGCTTTCTCCCTGCCAATTATTATTTTGTATACTTTGATCATGCCGTTCTCATTCACTTTTTTCTGTAAACATTCCCGATCCTTTCGATCTCTTTAGCATTCTTACCACTCATCTCTTTCTGATGTATCTTTCTTAGATGGGCTAACAAGAAATGAACAAAGTACTCCAGATGAGGCCGAATTATTGATGTACATAACAGGTAAAAGCCCGGCCCTGTTGAAGTTGCTGGGAATTCACTGACATCTAAGGGCTGAGGTTTCTCCCAGAGCTGTCACATTTTCTACATTATTCTTCCTCCCATTTTTTATATATTCAACTTCAAAATTTGGCAGCTGAGACTTTAATCTAGAATCCTACTGATTCAGCATCCTCCATTAAATTGCTGTTAGTCCTCAGATTAGCAGTGTAGCTCTGTGGACAGGATTAGTTCCCTCCCCAAAATATTTTGGTGAAAAGGGTCAAATTTTGTCCCGATTCACATTTGTTATGGAACCACTCCTAATGTTAGTTTTGAACAGCTGATACTGAGGGCAGCAGCCCAGACTTTGAAACAATGCTGTTTGTGTTCACAATGACCTTTAGCCGCAAAATCTGCTAAAAAACATTATTTAGTATATGAAAGCAAACAAAATTTTCACCTCAGTAAATGACTGTCCATAATGCAATGAATATGAGGCAAAACAAGTCAGAGTTTTTTACAGCATCTACAAAAGAAATCTGTTAACTTCTGTTTCCTCCCCAGAAACATCTAAGAAATGTTCAGATTGTTGCTGGCTAATAAATACAGTAAATGAAATGTTAATAAATCACCAGCAATTTAGCCTGACAATAACATGGATTGACCACATTGATTAAATTGATGATGTTTCATATATTTACAATATGTAGACACGAGCCTAATTTATTTTCTGAAGAGTTCAAGGTAGGTATCACTGGTTTAAAAAAAAAAAAAAAAAAAGGCAAAACAAAACAATGGAGTAATGTTTGTGGTTGCTATCTGCAATAATCTAATGCTGACAGAGAGCAGTATTTTATTTAGTAATTAACAGTGTAAAGGGGAGAGAAGCTGTCATGTTGGTTCTTAAGCTGGGGAATGTGATGAAAGATGATATCTGCGATCTCATCCTTTCCACTTGTTTAGGATTGTCAGGATGAGAAATGTCAGCATTATGAAAGCTCAGCTCTGCTCTTGATATGATAAAACCCTTCAAAAGCCAGTCTTTCTCTCCCTCTCCCCCCTCCTTTCTCCCTCTCCCTCTCGCACTTGCTTTTTTATTTATCCTGTTTTGTTAGATGGCAGAAATATAATTCTTTTCTTTCTTCCTATTATAAGCCACCATTTTTGTTTTATTATATGTTTCACAACCCCTAATGCCCCACTGAAAATTACCTTGTTAAATGACAGTGTTTCAAAGCCATGAATCCTTTCCACCATTCCCTCAGAGGTTTGAAACAGTCAACAGACTGTAAAGAATAAATAATAAAAAAGTATTGATTATTTTGATGACTGTGAGATTCAATTAAGTATTAATTTTGCCCTCCAGTGGACCTATCGAGGTATTCAAAAGGGAGGATTCGGCTCAGCTAAATGCTTGCTGAGTGCTTCAGCCTTAAATAGGGAGAAAATGTGTTTACCTACAGTATTTGAAGAGGAGTGCATTGATGCACAGAGTCCAATATTTAAGTGCTGTGCAAATTAAGCCCTGGTGACAGTGACATTGTTTTCAGCGATATGAGTATTGACTAAAGAAGTGCATTTGATGACAGCTTAAACTATTTGTATTGATTAACATTTTCATAGATTATCATGTGTCATATCAAATTCACTTTTCAGACATGAATACATTAAAAAACCCATAGGCAAACATCGACCAATGTGAGGACGGGACAGAGGGAACATGCTAACCAACCTACTTGCTCGCTGGTCACCTGTTCTCTGCATAAGAACCATTTAGGCATGAACTTTGCAATAAATAGCTGCCAGAGAGCGCAACAAGGTCACTTGTTCCTTTCCTTTTATTTAGTTGTGTTTTGGTTTTTTGTTTTTTTTTTTTTAAACTCTGTTTTACGTGCTGTCATGATATTATGCCTATTAGTTTGCAAATGGAATAATAGAGTGTGCTTGGAAGTAATGCCTGACCCCCAAATGTCCTCAATGAGCAGAAGATAAAACAGATCCAAATCATCAAGAAACCCTTTAAATGTATATATATTTGTAATGTTTTACGGGGGATATAATGTCACAAACACAAGAATAATTGCAAACTGTATGTGTAAGTATCTTCCCTAATTTTATCTTTTTAAAAATGGTTTCTGTGTTTTTTATTTTCAAAAGAAAAATGTGTGTCTGTGTATCTTTATGGACTTTTGAAGCATAGTATCCCAAAGACAGGATAGTTAAAAGAAATCTGTATCTCTGTTGAATGTATGTAATGAAATGGCTGTTTGCTGCTGTGTATTTTCATAGAAAAGCTGGAATGCTAGAAACTGTGTATCTGATTTTGTTAATGTTGTATAGCTGAGGATGCCTCTTTAAATCACTATGGAGCGCTCACAGGGTGCTCCTCTTCCGTGGAGTTGGAGCATACAGGAATTTCTTTTCTTACTATGTTAAGGACAGGGTGAGGTGTAGAAACACACACACAAAAAAGCACATCCCACAATTAAAGCTGTGTTGGTTATGTTGCTTTCATAGAAGTTTTTCTCCAAAGCATCCTGAATCTCTCACATGCTAGTTGAGCTTTAATAGGGTGGGGAGTAATGGAAAACTCATTGGATCTGTAATAGCTCTTCACTTGACTGCAGCCAGCAATAACAGCAGGAGCAGCCAGAGATAAGAGAGAGAGAGAGAGAGAGAGTGTATGTGTGTGTGTGTGAGAGAGGGAGTGGAAGAGAGAGTATACGCACACCAAAGCCGCCACTTTTTTTTTTTTTTTTCCCCTCACTCTTTTTTTTTTTCCCCCCCATCCTAGGATCCAATGATAGCTGGACAAGTCAGTAAGCCCTTGCTGTCACTGCGGAGTGAAATGAATGCAGAGTTGAGAGGTGAGGACAAGGCAGCTACTTCAGACAACGAGCTGAATGAGCCCCTGCTTGCGCCTGTGGAATCAAATGACAGCGAGGACACTCCCAGCAAGCTCTTCGGTAAGTCTGTCTAGGTATTTCATTTCACTGCTACCATGTTGTCCGGAAGAGCAATCTCCCCCCGTTCTTTCCTTTTTTTTTTTTTTTTTTTTTTTTTTTCTTGCTCAATTTTCTTGTAAGTACGCAGGAGTAGCAAGCAGTAGCATGGAGTGTGCAGGCACGCAACCCTCTGCTCCCATTGCAACTGGTTACCAGTATGACAGCATCAGTCCTGAAAACTTTTGTCAACAATGAACTTATTTTATGCAAGTTGCAGACATTTTATGTTTTCTTTTGATCCATGGTCTCTAATGTAAAAAAATAGAGGGGGGATCATTTTCTTGGAGTACTTCGTTAACATTTATTGCGTAAGGTACTGATGTGGTTCATATGCTTCCAGCTTTTTCTAGGGCTGGATGAAACTGAAAAGTTATCATTTTATATGGTAAAGATAAAGCTGGCTGAAGAGAGCTGAAACAAGCCTATAGAAAACCCTCTGTACTGAGTAAACAAAGGCTACCAAGGGTACTGCACATGGAGCTAATGTTTTTGAAATTTAAATTGGAAATGAAATATTTCATCTAAAGCCTGTGCAAAGAGAAATTACCTTTTGATTTTTTTATTTATTTTTAAATAATCAAAATTGTGCCAGATAAGCGTAACCTTTAACAATCAAAACAAAAGCAAGAGTGGCACTCCAACACAGACATCTGTCATTCAAACGGATGACACCCTGTAAGCCAACTCAAGCAACTCTGATCTCTAATCAGAAAAGGGAGCAGAGTTGTTGAGGCGCGTGCTTGAGTGATAGATGGTGATAGATGTCTGAGCTGGAGCAGCACTATGTGGTACACAGTGACATTTTGGGTTTAGAGGGACCGTTCTCCTGAAGGAGTTCCTTTTAATTATTTCCATTTGTGACTTTAGACAAACCTTAATGGAAACAGAGTATTTCCTTATTTTACGTTTTCCTATAGGTGGAAAGCAAGGGAAAAAGATCTTATTTATAGGGAATGCAGCTTTAAGGGAGAGAGGGTGAGAGCCCATTTTCTAAGATTCAAGTTTTGATTTCATAATCTGTAAGGAAATCTGTAGCAGTGTTCAGATTTCAGTATTCCAGCTCCAGTAAGAGCTGCAAGATTTTTTTTTTTAAAACAAAAGAATACATGCAATTTTCTTTTAAAATGTTTTTTACTCCATACTAAAAGATATAGCACAAAATGTTTTACTAAACTTCACTACAGATATGGGAAAATAATAATAATTAAAAAATCCTAAAATTGAATTTCTGGATTACAGTAATGACCATTACTGAATATCACATCCATTTTTAAGCACCCTCTTAGTAATCTGTTTCCATGGAAAGCGTAATTTCCATTAGCAGTTTGAATGTTCAAAAAGCATATAATAATTGTTTTAGTCCATTTCATCCAGGAAAGAATTGCAATGTCTAAAATTCAGAGGGCTATTAGTTGTCTAGAGTAGTATAAATATCTTCATCTGTGTTCATGTATTTTATTTGCTCAAATGTTTAGGGTGCATCTATTAAATATAGCAAGGCATATACAAAACAAAAAATGGACTTTTAATTTGAGGGTAGTGAAATGCCTGTTTGTTTGTCGATCAGGCAAGTCTTGTAATAAAAGGCAGGATATTTTTTGAGCCATTGTCATTTGGATGCTCTACTATGATAGTGAAATATACCCAGACACTTTCATTACAGTTGCTGTGTGGGATATAGAAATGATGTGCAACAATATCTTGTCTCCTTCTGAACTGCAAGTATAATTTATGTTCCTAAAAGCGCTAATGAAAAAGCTACAAATTAATATATTGTCCTGTTTCTAGTGATGAGTGTAAGATGTTTGCTAGCCTGATTTTTATGCTGCTAAAAAGATGTTCCCAAATAAACAGAAGTAGGTGAAATAGTTCAACTGCCTCAGTATGAACTTACGTACCATTTATTGAGGTTCTGTTACAATTGTGACAGATGCTACAGATCTTTTAGCAGCAGCCCTTGTCAGTTAATTTTAGTAACTTTGAGAACATAAAAGAAAGGACAGTGGGGCTATTTCGACACATTTGGGGATCAAACTGAGCAAATTATAATAAAGATGGTTAGCCTTTGTCATGGATACATCCCTTAAGATAGATCTGCAATAAACATTTAAAATTAAGTGTAGTTTTGTTTAAAGCTGTCATGCATAAATATGGAGCATTATCCTGTAGCTGTTTCTTCTTGTTTAGCATTATGAATAGTATTTTAGGAATGCATACTTTGGGCCTTTCTTTGCAGTCTCTGAAATTAAAATATTTATGGACTTGCTGACATGTGATGGCACAGAGATTGACAATTTCTTCCTCCAATTGTCTTTCATGTGATCAGAGATAACAATTTTCTTTTTACAATATAATATTTAATAAACGCTGTGTGAAAATTTGCTGAAAATTTGTTAAGCAGGAGAGGGAGGAGCATTTTAGAAAGTCAAGGGGAGGAGACAGGTCCACAGAGAACAAAGTTTTCCTACACTGATTTTTTTTATGTTTTTTTGAAAAAATTTGTGAAAAAAATCATGTACTGATTGAGTTGGAATGAATGGGCAGCATCTGAGTGTCTTGTTGATGTTAGCAATATTTCACGAGTCTTATTTTCATATAGATGAACAGAGTTGAATGATTAGATGCGAAGAGCTGATTTCTTTCTCACTGGACACATTCTGCTTAGCTTCTTTTGATGGATGGGTTTATTTCTGCAAGGACCTGCTTTGCTCACCTACACCTTTTCCTAAAATCTACTTCCTTTTTCTCCAACTTCCTTGTTTTGGTATTTCACTGCATCCATAGAAACAGTGGGTATTTATTTTTTGTTTGGGTAGCAAATAGCACAATTAATCATAAAACCGGCACCACTTCAACAACAGTCCCTGCTGCAGGAGTACAATTAATTATACTTATTTTTGACTTAGGAAGATACACAGTAAACTTTTGTTTTTCTTTTCGTTGCTTTGCTGTCAGTGACAAAGCAGGTGAATGCTGCAGCTCTGTGGGTCTCAGAAATACCATCACGAGCTGGGCTATGTTTCTGATGATCTGAAATAGCTCCCACCCGAAACTGGTGCACAGGTGTCTGGGAAGATGCACTTTGTCACTGTGGTGCAGTCGTTACCTGTAAGTGATGACAGGAGCATCTGTGATTAGAGGGGTTGTGCTTGCTTGTTGTTTGCTTGTTTGCTTGCTTTCTCTTAGTGGTGGTGACTGGGGTTGGGTTTTTTGTTGGTGTCTGCTTTTTCTAGGAAAGAAGAGGCTGTCCTGTAGTCTGGGGGTTTGCATCTGTAATCCTCCAGTTGTATGATTACACCAATGCACTCTTTGGAATCTGCACACCTGGATGCAAAAGACCTTTGATACTGAGATCATGTGAAACACGAAGGGAGGGAAAAAATTGGTGAAAAATACTTTCTGAAGTGCAAAATGTTGGTTAAGATCTCTATCCTGCAAACTCATTAGTTCAGAAATACAGTTTTGAAGTGTGGAGTTAACACAGCTACAGTGTTTCAGTTACAGAAATCCCAGTTTTGCTGAGCAGTATGTGGCAAAGTTGTCTTGCAAGAAACCTTGTGGTGTACTATTTACCCTTTAAAATATTTGTGAAGCAGTATCTCCTATTTTAGTCGTATGATGTAATTAAGAATCAGAGAAACTGAGTCTGGCTGCTGACATTCCTGGCGGTGTCATTTTCAGACCTACTTGTCTTACTCTGCAATATGCTTCAAAATAGTAACCAAGACCAAATGCCATGGCTCATACTAGAGAAAACTTTTGTTAATGCTCAGTGAATATTCACTTGAATACACACACTAGGATTTGATCCTAAATTAATTAATCCTAGTTGCCATTTAATAGAATAGCTTTAAACAAGTTTAGAATAAGTTATAAATATTGGTCTGAAAAAGTCTCAGTAAGAAAAAAAAACCAGTCAGGTTTAGCTGTGTAACATTGTAACTGTTGAGATTCAAAAGTTCGTATGGACACCAGGGATATGCTGTGCAAAAAATTCTATGTGCAGTAAAAATCCCAGGAAAGAAGTAGCTAGTTTCCAGCACCAAAAGCCCTTGTGGACTGAGTCTGGCTTTCCTGGAGTTTGATCCAGTCCTTAATTAATCTTTATTTGAAGGTAATTTGTGATATAATTTAGATGATGGTAAGAAGAATGCCATATTAAGGTAATTTCGCTGTATTATAAAAAGTTGCTCTTTGAAATCAAGCCTGTAGTTCTACGCATCAAACTTATTGAAATAAAGCAAGCTGTGTGTATATAGTGAGTATAAGACCAAGCCTATAATTGTGGAGCACAAGTGTTTCCTATTTAATAATTGCAGGACAGCAAAAAATTGACTGCTAACATTTATTTGATTTTTTTTTTTTTTTTCTTGCTGGCAAGGTTTTGTTCCAGTGAAATTAAATCTTGGGTTTCCTGTGCTGGATCCGAAGACTGTGGTTTTGTTTGGTTCCCTACCAGTTTTCCAGTTTTTTGCTTTTTTTCATAAAGCTGTGTATGCTTGAAATATGAAGCAGGGATACGTGAATGAAATGAATCTGCACACATTTCCATAAACAAGGGTTTATTTTCAAACTGCTGCATTGGCTTTGGGATTTTGTTTTCCTTTCCCATATTGTTATCCACGTTTCAGAACTGCATGCATCTTTCTATATAAGCATACACATATAATATATGCTGTAGTGGAACAGGGTAGAAGTTGTTTCTAGCTGAGTGTGTATGAG
>NW_020799096.1:8664395-8761895 GCF_003259725.1 Athene cunicularia
TTAATATGCAGCTTTTTTTTTTTTTTTTTTTTTTTTTTTTTAAATCGGAGTTGCCTTGATTAGAATTTATGGCGCTGGAGTCATTTCAGATACAAAGGATAAAGGACTAAATTGTCTTTTACCTCTTGAGACAGTGGTCTCTGCAGGTCAGAGCAGAGGTCATTGCCAGGTTGCTGTGAGGAAGCTCACATTATCGTCATTAACAGCGTATCTAGCCTGTGGGGGTAAAAAAAGGCCTTCAGACTAAAAGCTTTCCTTTCATCAGTGTATTTAAGGATGATTCTCAGTGTTTTGGTTATATCTTCAAATTTTAAAGGCCTGTAAGACCTCTGCCTGTCAGGAACTCTTTGATAAGGTTTGGTAATTTCAGTGAAAGAAAGCAATGTGTATTTCTCGCTCTTGCTGCATTTCAAAGCTCCAGTGAATATTTCTGTTCTGATAGGAAAGTTCATGGCCCAAATGGTCTCAATATTAAAATGAGAGTCTTCTTTTAGATACAACAAACATTTGAAATATGTTTAATCTCCATATAAAGATAATCTTGTCTCTTCACAAAATTTTATTCAGTAATTTCCACATTGTGGATGCTTTGTTCTGAGACACTGTCGGTTATCCATGCCATCCGTAAGGGCCATAGGACCGATCCTGCTAGTGCTTGACTGTCTGATACTTTTATTAAAGCAAGTAATCTCTGGATTAGGACCACTATTTCATTACAAAGACTGTGTCAATAAGGAACGTTAATGGGTGGCATGTTTACAGAACTGGGTCATTATACAGGCTTGTTAATCCATTTTCTAAAATGTAGTGGTGCCTTGCTCAATTAATGAATAAGTTCTCAAAGAATCTGAAGATCTGACGGTGTGATTGATTGTTATTTCTGAAGGATATATTTGACATAAGTATTTTTTAAAAGGTGTTTTCAAACAGTTAGGGACTTGAATAACTACTCTAAATAATGTTATTGTCCGATTCCTTGGCAGAGTTCTTGCCGAAGTCAGTGGGGGATGCACTTGTGAATGGGGAGTAAATGCCCATTAAAGCCTAAAAAGATGTTATGACTAAACACAAAGCCCGATGCAATGATAAGACAGAAAATCCATCTTTAGCTCAGTGTTCCTGCTGTGCCTAGGTATTGCAGGTAGCTCTGGCAGTAGTGGTACTGATGCTAGCGTGTATATTCCAACTCTGAGGAGACTGGAGTCCTATTCCATTAACCTTTGATGAAAGCTATATTGGGCTGATGAAGGGCAAATATTGCAGCCCCGCTTATAAATTCCCTTGCTTGTATGGAAATAAATGAGTCTCGTATTGCTGTATCTGAATTGTAACAAAGGCAGCCTGTTTTAAAAAACAAACAAAAACAAAAGCTATTTTGAGTATGGAGAAAGTTAACTGTGTTTTTCTTTAAAGACCATTCTGTTTGTTCTTATGAATTTCTAATTTGTTGCTAAATTTTTCTGACCTAATTATGGTATGTGTTTCTTAAATGAGGCTTGAAGTCTGAGTTTAGACACAGAATAACTAACATTAGAGAGGGAAAGAAAAAAAGAATGAAATCCTAGTATGTAATAGGTATGACTGAATGACAAATAGTTCATCTATAATTAGTTAATCTTTCTCTCCCTGTGTTTGAAGTTATAAAAATAACAAATTTGCTTAAAAGTAACATAAATGGCTGGCAGTTTCAAAGGGGACTTGCTGGCTACTAGACAGTAAACAGGTAATTTGTGAGAGAACTGTTACTTTCTTTGATTGAGATCCTTGCCAGTTTGTGTTTTGAGATTAATAATAGATCAGACCCTTGCACGTTAAAAAGGAAGCAAACACAGAAGAGAGAAGGGAAGAAGAACTCTATGTTTCTATTGGACTTCTCACGATTAAGCAAGTTCTCCATGGAAATTTGCGGGTGAGGCAGACGGAGGTGAAGTTAGATTTGCCCAGAAGTGCACATGGCACCACTTAACACCTCTCTTGATTTCCTTATGCTAAACAAAGAAATAGCAAGTGCTTATACCAAGCTGGCACCCTGTCAGGGGGCAATCTGTATAAAGTTTCCTGCTGTCAGGTTAATAAATTTTTTAGAAATATCCAAAGGCAGAGGTAGCTGTAGGAAGCTCATAGTAACAGTTGCCATTCTCCTGTGGATCATTTTTCTCTTTAATATCCTATGTAGTGCTTGGTTTTCCTTGTTGTGTTGCCTTCCTAGGTTTTGTTCTTTCTGGCATTTGTGGGTTCTTCTTTATTTTAATTCTTTTTCCTTGCTAAGCTGTTTCTTCTGTTGCATCCATGACCTGTGGTCCCCTTTTTTGGGGAGAGATGCTCAGAGGATGGGAAGATCAGCTTTATGGCTTTTTATACTTTGATTTAATGACATATTCCGGATATTAATGTTTCTTCCATTAATAGTTTAATTTCTGACTTTTTATATGATTATCAGTAGTACTACCATTAGTACTACCAAAATAACATTTTGCTAGTTACAAAATCATTTCTGAGGAGCTCAATGGTAGAAGTTATATTAAAATGACAACTAAATGAGAAAATTAATGCTGAGCAGGGGCAAAAGCAGAACAAAATTGTGTCATAATTTGTGGCTTTCAGCAGGAATATTATTTTGTCATGAAAATGGTTTGATATTTGTTAGCATAAAATCTCATTTTTCTCTTTTCTTCCACCATATAAAAACCAGAATCAATATCAGTATGAAACAAAGGAAGATTTGTATTGTGACATGTCCTGCTTTATGTTGTGATACTGCTTTGATGCTCTCGGAAGCAGGACTAAGCCCTTTTACTTTGAAAGCAGAGGTCATCTAGAGAAGAATAGTACCTCATCCCGTCTGGCTAAATAAAACCTGCTGTTTTCAGAGAGACTGAAATTGGGTTCATTCTCTAGATATTCCAGGGATACCTACAGCTACCAAATCTCAATGCACAACCCACGTCCCTGCCACACTAAAATGTGTTTGTTTAACACTGAACTAATGCTTGTTTGTCCCTAAAAGTAGTTTGGATTTATGTTTTTATTTTAGAATATACAAGAATAGTTGTTGGGAGAGGGGGAGTTTGTTTTTCTTATCAAATGTCCTTTCTTTTCAGAACAGTAAACCATCATTTAATTCCTGAACGGTTTGAAGTTGTCTTAAGGAAAATGTTACATTTCAGAAAATAAAGCAATTGTGCTACTTGGAAGTGATTATCAAAGTTAAATATATAGATAGATATTTTAGATATATTAATTATCAGCTAGTGTGACTGGAATATGATTTAAATTATTTTAATGAAATAAAAAGTTCTAAAACAATTCCATGTTACTTTGAAGATTTGAATGTTACACAAATAAGAAATAAAGATTTTCCTGTATTAAGAACAGTGTTTGCTACAGCAGTCTCTCATTAGATTATTTTTTTGAAAACTAGTGTGGAGGTTATAGAAGCACATTAATACTAGCTATTAAAATCATCTTTGTGCTTTTCAGTTCAGATGGTCATTGTACAGTTTGATGTCCATTAAAAATTCTATTGAGTCCTTTTCATTTTGTAGCTCAGTCTCCTGTCTGACTTAGTCCTGCTTTTCAAAATCTTGGGTTTAAGTTGTTGAATGAATAATTATTAGCAGTCAATTGCCTTCCAGCAGAAGGTAAAGGAAGTCCTCTCTCAGACTGCAGTGGATACGCAGCCCAGCCTGCTATTCTCACCACAAATGCCAAGGCTTGTAACGTAGACAGTCAGTAAAAACAAAAGTGCCGCTTTTCCTTTCTGCCCCTCTCCTTCCTTACAGCCAGGTTTGGAGCCATTCCCCTCTCTTCAGCTCATTGGTGTGTCTGCACAGCTGGAAGCATATACAGCTGTGTGCAGACAGTTGTTGCTCAGGTCTTCTCAAATGCATTTTACCTCAGTCGGTGGAGGGCTTCTTTAGGTTTCTGTGCTTTGTTTGAGGCTTTGCGGTTGGGGGGGGTGTCTGTGAAATGGATGATCTAAAACCTGTGCTTAATCAAGAAACCAGAATTGCTTCTCAGTAAATATACCTTAAAGCATACTTTCATATATTGTACTATTAAGTATGTGTAATTATTTCTTGAGATAGCACAGTATTAACTGGAAAGTAAGAAAGATCATTTGAATTCAGTCTAATCTCTTGAGCAAATACAGTATGGGGCAGAATTGTGTATTTTCTTTTGCATACAATTAGGATTTATTCACATGGTGTAGAGATGTTTGCTTGGTGATTTGAATAAACATGAGGCCCGATACAGACAGGTCTCTGGTATGACAGGTCGATCACGGATGCAGGAAGACCATAGATTTCAATGGGGTGTTTGTCCTGTGGAGACTTGCATGCCAGTCCGTGGCCTCCACCTCTCTAACGTGGTCACTGCTTTACAGCTTCCCACGTTCTGGAGCTAAAATCAGCTAAGCAAACATGCTGACAGGAAGGAGCAACCACTCTATAATTATGCTGCCTTCATACTTAACAAAAGATGAATTAGTCAACCAGTCCCAGGGTTACTGCGAGTTTCTGTTATGCCATGCAGGTATGTGTACGTATTGCAAAGGCGCTGCGACTCCACCTCTGCTGTTTTGCCATGGGGACAGAGGCGGTAGCTGTGACAGGAACAACATCTGACCTGCTGCGGGCAGAGATGGTGTGTCAGTGTCAGAACCTGTGTAAAGCTTTCATAAAGGTGGAGAGGTATTTAGGGGATGTTTATGGGACAGGTGGAGCAGATGATCATAATTAAGCATTCAAAAATAGTTAAGGACCATAAACGGTAGTTATTACTGAAACAAAAACATGACTAGAAAAATCGGCAGTGATTAAAATAGGAGGGGAAAAGAAATTAGATAAATATATATGAGCTCAAAGGTGATTGCAAATGTACAGGCTTGATATTTCTCCTCCTTTCTTATGCTTCCTTGATTGAAATCATAAATATTTGGGACTGCAACCACAAATCTCTCTGAAGGAAAAATTAAATTTACAACTAGAAGAAAGCAGAAAATGAAATTTTTTATTTTTTTTTCTACTAATTGAACAGACTTTACTCTCATAAGCACAGTAAATTTAATGATAATATTCAGCAAGAAAAGCATTTCCATAAGTCATCTGAGTAGTTGTGTTTTTTCCCCTGGTATGAAGAGTGTGAAGGAAACTCTTGTGTGGCGCTGTTGCTGGGATTTGATGCATTGCTTTCAGAGTCTCCTTATTTTAACTCTGTGGATACAGGACAGTGAACCTTCTCATAACAGTTGTTGACAAGAAAAAAAAAAAAATCTTTCAATCAGCTGGTCCTGCTCACTCTCCCCCAGCCCCCACATCTCTTTTCTTTTATGAGGCAATGAATAAAAGAGGGACCAGATGATGCAAAGGTTTACTCAGATGAGATGTCCTAGTCAATGAGCAACTTTGGATTTGCGGGACTCCAGCTTGTGACCCTGGACCTCGAAGGGATTGAGTTTGGGGGCTGAGCCTTTCTCACATCACTGTTGTCATTCGTATAAAATGATGGCTGGTGTATTTTGAATAGCACTTTACATATTTCAAACTCACATGTGGCAGCAGCCCCCCATCTGGTGTAAAGGCTGGTGTGCTTTTGGTATATTACAACACAGGGTGCAGCCCCCAGCAGCAGCAGTGGGGCTGTCTGGGGCTGTACTGCAAGGGTGGAGGGAGGGTTTTTTTTTTATACACTATCTGAAAACTCAGGAGTAAAATATTCATGCTTATCAAAAAGAGCAGAATTGGGCCTTTTGTTGCAGAAATCTTTAAACCTCTAGGCTCTGGTCAGCGTTTTGGTTATTTATTTCTAACAACCCTTTCTTCTGGTTTTGTATTCTCTTTTCTGTGGGTTCATATAACTGCTGTATTTCAAACCAGGTTAAAACAGTTTTGTTGGTTTTTGTTGGGTTTTTTTGTTTGTTTGTTTTTTTTAAAAAAGGGTTTCCTAAAAGACGGCTTACTACTGACTGTTTTCTTTTGTTTATATCTGATATTTCTTACGGTATTCAGATGGTTGTAATAGACTAGCACAAGAACTGCATGTCTTGTCATCTGTACTGTATCAATACGTTTTTATAATGATACAATAACCTGAACCCTGTAACAGTTTATGATCCATTTGAGAATTCTTATGGATTCTCAGAGTGACGGAGACCTGAAAAAAGAACTTGACTGCTTTCGCAAAACTGGTGCTGTGACAGGAAAAACTAGTGTGCCTGTGATTTAGTTGCTAAGGAATCATATTGATCTGATTCGTCATTAAACTTTTAAGTTTGGGGAAAAAAAAAAAAAAAAGTCGAGCTGTTTGAAGGTGAAAAAAACAGTGATGTGATTGTGAGGGTCTGCAGTACAGGTAAACTGTGCCATACTACTACTGATATTGATTTGTTATGATTAATAAATATGATTTTATGCATTACCCATGTAGAGTATCTATAATAATGCTTTTTTTTAGAGCAGAAGAAAATTGCTTCTTGCTCTTTATTTTTCATTGACTATTTTTAGTCAATGATAAATAAAGAACTTTAACAGCAGTCTGAATACAGGAAAGACAGGACTTTAAAACAGAAACGTAGCAGTAATGAATAACACAGTGAACTACACACACACAGAGCCATCTTAACATTTGTAATGGTGCTAATTTCCTACTGCTTTTTAAAATATGCTTCCACATGAGCTCTCAAAAGCCATAAAAGCTTGGCATGTAAAGTAAATTGTTTGTCACTTGCTGACGACCTGCCATATTTATTGTCAGGAGAAATGGACATTAGTTGGAAAAGCAGTTGTTAAAGGCCAAACAATTTTTAAAGATGGCAAAGATGTGCAAGGGCTTTCCTTTTTCTAACAATGAGCCACCCCTTCAGACATCAAAAGACAAGATAATAAGACACTTCAAGCACAATTCAAGATTATATTCAACATCTAAAGGCTCATCTCTTGTCAGTTTGCATTTACTCTCCCAGGGATGTGATGCTTCTATCATCATTCTGTCAAGAGGAGTCTGGCAGAAGCGATGAGGGCCCCTCATTTCACACACTTAGTGTTTTTTATCAAATAGCCCACACTCATTCCGATTCAGCCAAAATGGAGGGATAATTTGAAGAAGGTCATGCACAAGTACAAAAATCTTGTGCTGATTTGTGTGATTAGAAGGCATTAAAATTGCACGTTTATGTTAGTTCTGAGATGTTTTGTCAGTTTATTTAGTAATACACTGTTGAAGTATTAAAAATGTTTTTTAAAGAAGAAAGGAAGTTTGCTTAAAACACACACTCTGTTATTTAGCAAATATTTTGAACAGTGAACTATTCTAAATGGCATTGTTTTAATATAACCTTAAAATGCATTCACTTCCCCTCTCCCCTTTGAGAGTGGGATATTCAGGAGCTCCAGGGGTGAAATCTTGGCCCACTTGGACTCAGGATTTCATTCACTGGTCATTTCAACCTCAGAAGTTTGTTTTGGGTAAGGATTTAGGAGGCTGAATTCAGCATAATATCAATATAAAGGGAGTCATTTTAACAGTTTATGCAGGCATACTTGAGTACAGACTAAAATAGTACTGCACCAGTAGGGTTACCTAGAGATGATATAATTTAAATTATATCACACAAGGTCTTTGTTTTGGCACATGGGGTTTTTGTGCCCTATTTGTATCCCATTCAGTTTTGTGTGGGCAGCTGTTTGGACTATGTTCTTCTGGAAACCAGAGTTGTGATAATGTGTGCTGCCTGAGGATATATTTCCAGTCTCTTCCTTCCCCTTTCCATTCTGCAGGCTTGCAATATGGTGTTATATGTGCTGTTCATTATACAATTTTCAGTGAACTGAGGGGCGGTTGTTCTGTGTTTTGGAGAGTCATGAAGCAATTCTTATGGTTGCTCTTTTCGTAGGACTTAGCTTAATGATAAACATACTAATTACTAGAGACAGCATTTGAGAAGTGATTTTATTGATACTAGTAAAATAATTTGGTATAACTGTGTTCCCAAGTAAACCATAATAGCAACTGTAAAGCAGTGGTCACCACACTTTTTAGGTGTAAAACTTTATCAATAACAAGCTTTTGAGCATGTACTGCCAAATACATGTATATTTATTTATTAATTATGGATATGCATTACTGTAGTAATATGTACATCATGAGGTCCACACAAAAATAAACATTAAAAAAGATAAGATGAAGATGAAACACACACGATTTAAAAAATACCTTCCTGCACCCCAGTGGACTGTCTTGTTCACCCCAAGGGGGGTGCACACACCCCATATTGGAAAACACTGCTGTAGAGGACCAAGAACTAAAATGAATAGTAAGTAAACTGTCTCTCTGTCTAGGCATCCTGTGTTCAAAATCCTCACTGAAATGGGTGGGCCAAAAGCTGTATTTATTTTCATATCTGCTGTCTTACTGAATTCAGAGTGGGTCCCCCAAAGATGAGGGAGGGCAGAATTTAGCTCTTTGCAATTTCAACTGCTGAAGTAAAGACGAATCCTGAGAAGGATACTGACTCTGTTTAAAATGTGCTGTCACTTTGCTTGTACATGTTCCTAGCTTTTCAGGAAAGAAAATAAAATCAGTGCTTTAGCAAGCTTTTTTTTGGCATGTCTATTGGATATCATGAATTAAACTTTTCTGAGGATTTCTTTTGTGATATGTATAATTTTCATGTCATTTGGATCTTGCCACCTCTAGTCTTGGCATTGCACAGCTCTTTTTTGCTAAAAACAAGTATGAGGATCTGAAAGGTAGAGGTTTAGAAAGGTGGGATGGAGTAAAACTTTTCCTCATTTCTGACTTTTGATTTAAGCAACAAAAATAAAAAGACCAGCTTGCACTATCAGTGTATCTTGTGCATGAAATAGGCTCCAGTATGCCAGCCATACATGGACCATGTAACCAGAAGGGGGGGAAGCATCTTCATCTCCCATTTGAAACCAACAGGATGTGAAGCTGTTGAACCACTCTTAAAAGGGAAGCCACTGCTGAGGGACTCGGCTGGAGCAGCTCTGAATTTTGAATCAGGATTTTATCAGCTCTGATAGGAAGGAATGTACACTTGGCCTCGTGGAAAAAACCCTCTGCTCTATGGCTTGCCTTTGCTCAACACTGAAGAAAAGGTAACCTGCAATCACTGTGCTTTCCAAGGGGTTTTACCGGACAAGAAACCGCAAAGGAATTGGGAAGCTGTGAACAAATTGTCAAAAAGACAGATGGAATTGCTGACTGACCTGCTGGTAAGATACACTAACAACTTCCATCCCAGTGGTACAGTATTTATGCCGCAGTGCAGAGTGACTTCTCAAAGGAATTTGCTCTCCTACACATGTAAATGCCTTTGTGTACATAATATATCAATGTAGTGTGCAGTATTTCTAGGGAACTTATGAGGAGAAGTGAGCATGCATTTAAACAGCTGCAGATGTTTAAATTGCCAGACTGTTATGTCCAGAATAAACAGCATTTTTTGCTCTCACTGAAAAGGCTTTCCTGCTTTATTCATAAGGCCTATCTATATTCGGAAATTTGGCTCCTTTCTCCTGAATTATTCTTCAGGAGAACTTATGGCTGTTTCCACATCAGTTTGTTTGTATATCCCACTTATATACTGCTCCACACTGTCCACTGGAAAGCCAGCATCCTCTGGGACTGAGTGGGGAGACAGGGAGATGCTTCCTTTGCAGGATGTTCATTGTCAAAACATTGAAGAGTGTCAAAGATTGAAGGGCAAATATGACCAAAATGCAGCATGAAGGTAGTTGTGCAAGATCCATAGTATCACTGTGAAGACTGCTAGTGGTCTCTCTAAAAGGTGTATTCTGAACAGAATTTAGTTTCTAATCGAACAGGATTTACTTGCTAAGTTTTTACCAGGGCTGTGGGCCAGCTCAGGTCTGTTTCATTATCATCTTTCAGTAGAAGCATATGGGCTCATATCAAGTCTGGTTCCTATGTGTGGATCACTGTCTTGGTGAAGTTGCTCCATGGTATTTATATTCATTAAAGATCAGATCCTGAAATGCTGTAGTGCATGGGGAGAAGAGTGGCTGCAAAGTTACAGGACCCTCAGTATAAATTCAGCAGTGCATGAATCTGTCCTAACTTGCTTATATATGTATCTTTTCTACTCAGTCCCTTCCTTTGTGCTCTAGGAGGCTTCTTCCCCTGTGCCAGGGCATGTTGTCCTGGCAGCACTCTTCTCAAGCATGAGTGTGCAGAAAACAAACACTTAGTAACAAGTACTATTAAAGGTCTGTAAATTGTTTTCCAGCTCATCTTGGACCCCAAACTGTGGAAGTTGTAGGGATACATGGCAGGGAACCTAATGCAGATGCCCACTGCTAGGAAACAAACCAAGTGTCCCCTCATTGAGCAACAGCTCTGTTTAAAAAGTATTTAAACTGTAGCTATTGTGCAGTCCATTGGAAACATTCACAGTAGGATCCAGGAAATGAAAATGAATTCCTATAAATGAAGATAGAGGAGCCACTGTGTTTAAGGCATTATGGATGTGTTTTATCTTTCTACCTATCCTCCTACAAGTAACCAGGATAGGTAGTAGCTTCTGCTGAAGTAATTGTATTGATTTGCTCTGTGTTGCACACCCAGCTGCTTTCTGAACCATTCTCTAAGCTGTTCTGGCAAGAACTGCCTGGTGCTTTAGAGGGAGCATCATGTGATAGACAGAAAGATCACATGGAAAAGTGTGAGAAAGAGAACTGCAGTTGGTGTGCATGAGCACAGCGTTTCCAAAGAATAAATATTAAAACCGGAAGTTTTGTTAATTTTGGAATCAAACTGAAAAAGCTAGAGTGGCAAATTTGGCATCAGTTGTGTGTTTCCAATGTACATGAAGGCATCTTTCCACCAAAGCCTGCACTAATATGCAAACAGGCTAGGAGGAGCATGCACTTCTGTAAAGTAAGTGCCTATTTAAGCTCTTGCACAATGACACTTTGAGTAATTCTGTATGCTTCTGGGTTAGTGTTTACATGAGTTGACTGTGCATTGTTTTCATGGGTAAGTGGAAGTGAATAAGCATGCATAAATGTGTTTCTGAAGCTACAATTCAACCTTTTTGTGTTACAATTGAACTGTGTTTCTTTATAAAATGTATCTTTGACTGTGGCATCTCCTCTAAGAAAATTCCTGCCCAACAAACAGCTCATTAAAACATTGATAAGATTTTATTAAATAGACTGGATAACACAGGATATCAGTCCCTGACAAGCACATACACAAAAAGTTGCACTTACCCAGGTTTGGGAATCCTTTTGTGGGTTTTCTTTTGAAGTGGAGCTGTTGTTAGGCCTAGCAGAATTATTGAAGTTATTGAACTAGCTACTAAATAATTAATGAAACCCATAGCTATGAAATAGAAGATTTGCATTTTTTAATCATTACCATATTTCTTAAGTTTATCTCTCTCCCCCCCCCCAAAAAAAAAAAAAAAAAAAAAAAAAAAAAATTCACCAGCTCTTCCCTCAGAGGCAGGAACGCACAGTAGCAAACCAAAAAAAGCAATAGGAGCTAGTTTTGCAAATCCTTCTGTCTTTTCGTTCTTTGGTCCCTAAAAGCCAGGCTCTGCCACTAGAATTTAAGCCATACATCCCTGAAAAACACAGGAACAGAACTGTTCAGTTTTTCTGAGGAAGCTTAACAATTCTGAGCATAGACAAAACCATGTGCTGATATTACTCAGATGTTGAAAGTTGTTCTCTTACTTATACCTTGCAAATTGTGAATAATTTCTGTGAATGCTGGTATTACTTGGCAATATCACATTTCTGCTATACTTCTTTGTGTGTAGGAAGACATACCACAGTTTCTAGAAGATGGGAAAGACGCTTTTTTGGAGGTGGCCAATCCCTGTTGAAAGTGTTCAATGTGATAGCATTTGCAGATTTCAAGTGTGTAATCCAACCCAGAAGTGACTTCAGAAAGCACCCTTCCCCCTTAATAGATTTGGAATATGTTACAATAAAGTCAGTTAAAATTCAGTAGAAAGAAGTGACACTGGGTACAGCTTTAAAAAGTCAGTCTGTAGGAAGTAAAGGTTTAAGAGGTAGCAGCTAGAATTGGTCAGACAAATTGAAGCCTCTTTAATATAGTTACAACTATATATTTGATTTGTTTTTTGATCAGAAGTACTTTTCTGCTCCAACACGAATGCTTAGAGACCGTCTCTCACCTGCAGTTGAAGTTCACTTGCTGGTACAAAATAATGGGATAATGGAATTTGTAGCATTTTGAATGTAGGTATTTTTCAAGTCAGCTCTAGGGAGGAGGGGCTTTTAGTACTGTTCTATTCCTTTAATTGCAAAGGACTGCACATAGAGGCAGAAGCAGCAAAGACTTGCCTATTCACTGGTCTTCCAGAAAGACAAATATTTGGTTTAAGTACTTAGCATGTCATAAAATACATAGAATATATGAGGAGATCTGTTGCAACGCTGGGAACATGCTCAGTGGCCTTTCCTTTTCACATGCTGTGATATTGGTTCTGAAATAACTCTCCAATCTTTCCAGTCCAACCTGCCTTTTTTTAGAGAAAATTGTCATGTAAGTGCAGTAAGAGCCAAATCTACTTGTTTAATGAGAGGTGACAAATGATAGTGGATTCACATAGACTATATATAAATGTGTCTTCCTGCTGGAAAATGCAAATTATAAATGTAGTGCTTCTAAACCAATCAATAGTCATTTAGGGTTGTTTTCTTTTTTTTTTTGTAGATCATTTTGCTGTACTGCCATTGTCCAAAAAGGGGACTTATGTGATGCACATTAGCTGCTGACAATTTTGCATATTTTAACTGCAAGAAGCATGGTGGTTTGCATGAACTGTGCTTGTTTACTGTGCTTTATTTTTCTATAATGTAATTTTAGTTGAAATCATGTTCATGCATATTAAACAAAGCAGAGACCAAAAAAGACCATCAAAATATCTCAATTTTCATAGCAATACCATGCTGCATTGCTTAAAATTTTTAAATAAGATCTTAAGCAATAAAATAAAACTCAATAACATGAAATGCTAAAACACTTGCCTCAGAATTTTCTTAGTTGCAGTTCATGGAAACTCCTGTTCCAGGCTGTGTGATGGGGACACAATGGCCTGTAAGTTGATAGAGAGGAGTTTTGCTGTAAGGATATGATGAACTGTCAAGGGAAATTAAGGGAGGCTTGCCTAGGACAGTGGCAATATGTAATAACTCCAGGAGAAGTGTTGTGATCATCCTACCAGTCCCTCATCTGGGCACCAAGCAGCACCTTCACACGGCTGGGATGAAAGAACAAGAGGTGCAAGGTAGCAGATTAAAAGCCGCACAAGGATTTGGCATAACTGGAGACTGTATGTCTAGCAAAGCACAATGGCTGTACAGCTGAAGAAGTATTTACAACCTTTAAAGCCCTCCCGTTCTTTGGGATGTGATCCTTCTCTCCTTGGGGAGGACTGGACTGGGAAAGATCCAGTGAAAACCTGTAGCGTGATGTTCCTGTCCCCTGTTCACTCAGTTACCTATATAGAATAGAATTAGCTCCTATCACGAGGAGGAATATTTAGGTATATTAATTTAATAAAGATCGTGTGTATCTAGCCTGTATTTCTATGACACAAGAGCTAATTTATACCTAGCCTCATTAAGGTCATTTACACCCAAACTCAGTTTGTGTAAAACGCTGTCTCGGCAGGATGGGAATGTGTGATACCTACTTAACACAGATCTACCCGTGGTGCAATGCAGGAAAGACTTTTCCACTTCAGGATTATGTTTTTATCTCAAATGCAGCACAGCAATATAAAACCCATAAACCTATTTATTTTTTTATAATCATGTATTGCTGTAAGTCACAGTTTTAGCTGACATTCCCTACTCTTTATTGACCTGTTTTGTGAGATTTTGTAAACTAGCTAATAAACCTTTGCTCTTGCTACTGTTAAGTTTAATACAGTACATTACATTCACAGCTGAAATAAAAACTGTAGTTTAGATAATTAAAAATTGTTCAAAATGTCTTAACAATAAGCACTTTGATATTTGTTCACAAATATACTTTTATGTTACATCCTATTCAACACAGGGCATTTTCTCTGATTGATCTTCAGTGTCCCCTTTTAAAGCACATATTTCTGACTTTGGATTTAACTTGTATGCCTCAGGCAGTGCCAATTGCACTCTCCCATAACTAAGAGGTAAAAAATGTATGTTGTGACAGTAGCTTGGTCTTTAGGAGTTGTTTTGGATTCTAGGGTGGTGGAGGCTGCTTGGGGAAGTCCTGAATGCAACAAATACAGTTATCCTACTTGTTCGTTGTCTTCAGAGAGAAAGATAGCAATTTAGACCCTAGGCGTTGGACTCTGTGGGTATTATGAGTCTTTTTGTTAGCCCAGACAACGGTGTGACTCTGCTGGTGATAGTCAGATATCAGTGGAGATATCAGTGAAAGGTTCTCTCCACCAGCTTGTTGGGTGTCTTTTGGATGAGAAGAGCCTCTGCTGTGGATGAATGGTCTCATGCTTGGAGCCACGTTGGTGAAGGGAAGCATTCGTAAAGGAGTCATGACATGTGATGTCCATGATGATGGGAAGGTGGGTTGGAGTACAACCGTGGGGTACAGCTGTTAATATAGTACTGAGATGAGTTTTAGGCTTCCTGCTGGAGTCTTCTGCTGCAGACAGGGTAGTAAGAATGATTTGGGAGGGCTAGTGACCTTTCTCAGGACTGTCCTCAGTGGCTGTCATGTCAGGGAGCGGCCAGACTGGCTGTTCCCTAAGAGGAGGTGAGCCAGAAGTGGAGGGTGACCCCCAGTGATGGAGAAAAGGGGTCCAGTGGAGTCTGAAACCAGGTCCAAGGCCTATGCACAGAGCTCAGGCAGGAACAAGTGGAAATGGGGCCAAAGACGAGACTAGAGACAAGCCTATGACATATGTATGATTTTGGCTCAGGAGACAAGCTACCTCCAGTGCAGATCCAAGGCTCACCCAGGAGGGCAGGGCCAGAGACAGGGCTGGAGGCTGGTACAACTGAAAAGCAATTTAAGCAAGGGTTCAACACTCAGGTCTCCCTGACCCACGGGCATGGCATGTAGGGGGATGCCCCAGGTCATCATACTGGGGACATTAGGGCCTAGAGGCACTCAAGGCCGACACCACCATTTTCTCACGGGCAGCTACAGCTGAATTTTGAAGTGTCTTTGCAACTCTGCAATAAGCCGCTTGACAGGAGCCCTCTAATGAAGCGTATGTGGTACAGGCAGGTGAGACACCAGTGGGGCAGATTTTATTGCACCTACTCAGACCAGTGGTGCTCAGCAGTAGTGTATGTGAAGGTTATTCTAGCCAGGGGTTGATGCTATTTTCACAATCTGTGCAGCTCAGATTTAAGGGAAGGTGCTCTGTGAACTTCTGCATACCGGTTGATTCTATGAAGTTTGATGTGTGGAAGGGCTTTTTCCCCCTGCGGCCTCAAGCAGTGGGTAAAACTGCCTTCTCAGGTCCTCCTTCCTCAGCCTTGTGAGCCTGTGAAGACTGACTTCACTGTCTGTGTTAGGACCTTGTGTAACAAATGGGTCTTACAGGTGTAAGTGAAGACATCCTAGCTTCTGTAATTAACAGGGTTTTACCCTGGCAAAACTTTCTAATGCTTATTTTCAATTAAAGTAAGAAAGAACTGTGAATAGATAAAGCACTTTCACTCCCAAAATTTAACGATGCTCTTCATACTCTTTGAGTTCTCCTGGTCTTTGGAGTTTTTGTGAAAGGCTCTTCAAGCTTATCTCGGAAGAAAATGTCAATATACAGCTTTCAAATGCAGGACCAACTCTCCAAGGATCTCTGCTGCTGGTGGCTGTGGAACGCCATGCTGCTACTTCTGATTATTTCTTCTGTGCGTTAAACCCAGGTCATTTTTTACGGCTATTGTCCTTTTAACTAAAGTAGTTAGGAAAACATGTTCCGTTTGTAGCACGTACAGGTTGATATTACTCTGGTGATAGCTGGCTATGGCAGGTTAGTGGTGACTGTCAAAGGAATGAATTTTATGCCTGAGGAATATTAATGTGAAGTGCTCATGCATAAAAGAAGAAGTTAGTTGAAATTTACATAACACTTCCTGCACCTGCTTGAATGAACTCTTCGATTATTGTACCGGGCTGCCTCAGTTCAAATGCTTCAGCTTCTGCCATTCTCAATGGATTAGTAAAAATAATTGTGTGGTTTGACAGAGGAATTTATATTGTGTTTGAGAGTCTTTGAGCAAACACTAGAGAGTGAAAAATACATTATAGACCTGGTGAGCCATGCTGTGGGAAATGTAAACTAAAGCAGTGATATATCTTTAGGAGTTGTTTCCCTTTTACTACTTGTGAAACACCTCCCACTTTAATCAGTTGTGAAAAAATGAAGATCTGTGGATAAACTGATGAGTGAAATTTATTAAACAGTAACTATCATGCAATATTTTCAGAAGAATAAGGAAAATAATTACATTTTCCAGGGGTGAAGTTAAATTTGATCTCAGAGGACATGCCCAAACACCAGCTTCAAACTCAAATGCTTATTAAAAAAGAGTGCACTGTTTTCCTTGTGCATGTGTTTATGTGGCTCCTCAGACTTTGTGATGACAGAAAAGTTGCCTTTATTAAGATGGAGACAGTTACGTCGTCTCATCTCCTCAACTACTTATCTCCTTTGGCTTGTGCCTCCTGATCAAGAATGCAGTAGTTACTGATACTGTAGATGTTGACTGTTAGATTCCCACAGCTGCCCTAACTGTAATAGGAATTGAAACAGAGTTATTATAACCTATACACCCAAGGGTCATATGGAAGAGAGAACAAAATGAGATGGTAAGGGTAAAGCACTTAGTGTACTCTAGGTTTCCCATGTTTAAAAAAAAAAAAAAAAAAAAAAAAAAACAGAAGATGATAACAGGGAAATCGGACGTGTGGTTGAAAGTGCAGCCTTAAACTTACTAGCTGAGGTTATGCTGTGAAATACAAGCATTTACAGTTTTAAAACAGTTAATTTATTCTTCTTTAATTTTGTTTGCATTTACTTGGTACTATGCTCATTCCATGTCACTCCGTACTTACACCGGTATTTAGATTTTAATAATGTGATCCTTTTCCCATTTATAGCACACTCTATTTCTAAATTCTGAAGCTTTCTTAAAATAAACTTCAGAGCATCATTCAGTATCATTTTATTTTATATAGTTAGATGCATAGACCTTGAAGACCAAGAAAATTAGGAAAAAGTTTTCACCTGTTGCGTAAGTTAAATTAACATCAGATATAATTACTTTTATTATCTGTATCATACTTTACAAACAATTCCCCTAGTATTACATGAGGGCGCTCTCTAATTAAACTAGAGTTAAACCTCTTTGGGTGACTCTGGGAGATGCTGCAAGCATCCTGGAGAGCAGGCAGAACTTGAAGTGATGTGTCTGGGAGTTGTCTGCTGAGACTCAGTAGATTACAATTACTTATTTCTTTATGCTGTTAATGAACTTCGTGTTTTGGGGATATGCACCAGGAGCAGTCATGGATTTATCAGCCAGCCATGGTTTTCATTCTAGTTCTAGCACTTATAACCACATGTGCTCATCATTTAAAGGCAATTCTCTATCGTTAATGTAGTTGATATTTTTTTGTGTTGCAGTAGAAACATGATTTGGCCTATATTTCTGAAAAGGTATCAACTTGTAATTCTGAGGCTTAAGTACTGTACTTGTATGGTATAAATCTGTCTGAAAACCTCAAAAAACCCAACCAACCAAAAATCCCCAAACCACAATAAAAAAAAAAACACCAGCCCCAAGTCAAAACCAGCATTATTTTAAGGTTTTTCAATATGCAAAATACCTCACTAGACAGATGTGGTCAGTGGCATCAGGACAGCCTGTCGAAGCAGTGGTAGAAAGAGTTGGAAATTTGGGGTTGTCTCAACCTCTGAAAGCCACTTAGAATTCAAGGTGGCAAGAAGGGAGAGTTGTATGAATAGCACGCTGCACAGTATCAATCCTGCTGAAATGACAGACTTAGACCAGCTTCAGGACTGAGAGTAGGTTTTGTTTGGATGTGCTTTGTAGGGGATACTTCTCCCATGTCTGAGGAAGATCATTTGTACTGAGTTGGTGTTATTGATCCAAGAAGCATCTGCAGTTCTCAGCCTTGAAGACTGAATGAAGTGATGGGCCAGGCCAGCACAGCTCATGAGCTGTAACCCACAAACTTAGTAAAAATCCATCAAGTAGCTCTGTACTATCATGACCTTCTTACAAGGCAATGGAGGTGGTGAGTTGCTTTGCATTTTTATTTTTTTCAGAGTAGGGGAGACCATACTGGTACGTGGTTCTTGGTTCTAGACAAATTCAGTGGCAGCATCTGGCCTCTGTCTAGAGCTCAGCTGGTAGAGGGAGCCAGAGGCTAACACTTAATTTTGCCCAAGATCTTGTGCCTCTGAAAAGTATAGTAGCATTTGTCTCCCAGCTCCCACTTCAGCATGAATACAGTAGAACTAGACCCTGTGGTTCCCTGTGCTGATGGGTTCTGTACCGTATGCACTGATGGACCCCTATGGCAAAGTGCTGAGATATGCTGAGAGTTAATCTCTGAGCTTCTTCAGGTTCAGATAAAGCTCCCAGCCTTTTGATGACTCTTATTTTATGGAATTTGAGTCCCTGGGCTGGATCCTGAGGCCAGAACCCCCACCAGTCTTCTGTGATACCTACAGGTATTCAGCTACATGCTGCTGGGGCCAAGCCCTGACAACAGTTCTGCAGCACAGCTTCAGGAAACTCACTGTGTTTAGGCTTCAGCAGGTCTTCAAAAAGCCTCATGCCGCAAAACATGCATGGTTACTGTTTTAATAAATTCTTTCTTGATTTAAGATTAAAGGTTTGGCAGTTTGTAAATTAATTATTAGTTTATGTTGCTTTATAAAAAAACAGATGGTTTATAAAAAAACAGATTGTTTAACAAAAGTCTGCTCTGAAATTTACCTTCTTGTGAGAGCGGTGTTATAAATACATGCAGTGAGAGAGAGAGAGAGATACTACAGCAGTTTTATGGCTATGTAAACAAACCTCCTTTGTCAGAATTCAGTCATCTTTAACAGCTGGGAGGTGATGCTTCTAGTGATGGTGATCACCTTCCAGATGATAGTACCTACTTATCCATCTTGCAGTAATTTAAAGAAGAGCCACAGCTCATCCATCTTTTTCAAAGAGTTACAATGAATATTTGACTGTAAGAATTTAGCATTTACCCTTCATGGGTCGGTGGATAGGTTAGTCTTAAAGCATCTTTAGGGAGAGATTATTCTAATAAAGCCTCTTTACACACAACATACTGTACTAGTATTTCATGCTTCTTTTTAAAAAAAATAAACTGAGTAGCAGGCTACATTTCCAAATAAGCTGTGTTTCAGCCATAACATCCCCACAAGTTGGGGGTGATGTGGACTTCTGTAGAGAGTAGATTAATGGAAGTATTTAATTTAAACCCTTTTTGAGGAAGTAGATATCCCTAACAGGCTAACAGCAAGGCACTTGGATCATTGTTTTGAGCCAATGTTCTAGGAGTGTTCATCTTAAAGGCAACCGTTTTGTTATTTCTTTTGTTGTGGTCTCTTCATATAATCTCCATTTTCAGTAATTCATTATTTGTGTACAAAATGGTTTACCTTGAAATTTGCAAGCTATGCAAGCAGAAAGTGAGATCTTAATTTAGCATTTCTTAGGAAAATGTGTTAGTCATGTTTTACAGACATTGAATTTTTTTACCACAAAGTCCAGTTATTATAAATTTTCATGTAAACTGCACACTTATCTTGCCAGATTTGCATCTGCAACAGTTGCTCAGTAGCTCATAACTTGAGAAAGTAGTTCAGGACAGCGACTGAATAACATCACATTTAGTTACAAGTAGAAGGAGATTTAAATTGGCAGTGTAAATAGGGGGGTGTGTGTGTGTGACCTTTGCTTATTGCATTTTCTTGCTCTGTCATTAGGAAGAAAAGTATCTTTTCTTCCCTATGTTAAGAAACTAATGGAAATGCTACATGATAAAATTCTGTGCTCTTACATTTGAAAATAATGTGGTAAGCACTGAGGAAGAGTTTAGGGCGTTTTGTTGCCTGTTAACACTTACTACTAAACTGCTGTGTCTTTAGGAGGATTTGGCCTTCTATTGGTGTTTTTCTCATAGTGGATACCAGGCCTGAGTTTCTGTGAAATACTGAAAAGAGGAAGATGTTAACCTCTCTAGCCATAAAGCAAGCCTCTAATTTGAACAGAGTGTAAAGCAATACACTGACATCTACTTGAGTTCTGTGAATCTGCTTAGCCTCAGGCAGGGGGTGTGGAATTGGTTCACTTAGAGATGAATCTTTGAATTTCGATGACGAAACTGGAAATTACTTTTTTTTTACCAATTACTTCAACAGAAGCAGCAAATGTATTTTATGTTTTTTTCTGTCACACTCTGAAGGCACCTTCTTGTTCATCAAATGTGTTCCCCTTGTTCTGTGCCCTGTAGTTAAAACCTCAGTGTTGCTCTGTCAAAACTCGTGGCACTGATCCATGTCTGGGAGGGAAAAAGAAATCTGTAGTACACTGCTAAAAGTTTAGAGGAAGTTTAAAATGAATTAAAGAGGAGCGGGAAAAAAAGGATTTATCGTTTATGTCTGTAATTAATTCAGCTATTTTTGAAATTGAGCTGAACTGCCTGAAGATTTCTGGTACAGCAGCGTTCTGACTCCTGCTGCAGAGCTTGGACTGAGTAGGCTCAGCTAAGGAGGAAGCTGTGTTACCTAAGGTAAAACTGGAAGCTCTTTATATAGACAAGGTATGAGCTAGTAATTAGCGTGCATCCTCTAATTTTTAATGTGTAAAGTGTCATTATTTCACTGGAACTCAAAGTTTCAGAGACAGTCAGTAGCAGTTGGCTAACCAGAAATTAGTTTAAAGAGGGGCTTTGGCAGAGGAATGAATGAATGAGCTCCCAGAATTAGGCAGTTGCTTTGGTGAACAGCATTAATTTGTGACAGGTAACAGAGAGAAAAGATGGTTCCTCAAATAAGGTCTTCCTGAAGGATTCAAGAATCCAGAGTTTAAGTCACTGCCTTCACACTCGTCACACTTCTTATGACACTGGTGGGCACAGCCCAGATTGCCCCTGTAGGCATAAGACCTCAGCTGTTTTTTTTCAGGAGTGACTTAGGTGCAGATTATTCAAGTGGTAGGGCTAGGAATATAACCACCTCTAAAAATCTGGTCCGTGTGATTTTCAAGGTTAACTTACGTTGATTTTTATTTTTTTTTTTACCGATTTTTAGGCACTGTCTGTGGTAGTCAATTTTGAAAATTGACTATGGAACGGGGGACCCTCAAAATAGTTGAGGAGGATCAAATATAAGGAGGAAGTGAAAGGGACATAAATTAAGGCAGTTTCATGTGTCTATGTGGACTTTCTCCTAAGAGTTTCCAAGCACTTTAGCTTAATGCTAGAGTCTAAGCATTTTAAAAATGTGCCTTATCCTTGCTTTAGCTGGGTTCCCTCTGTATAAAGTAGGGATAATAGCTTGTCCCTGTCTCACAGTGATAAAAACATTAAAAGATTGTGAGATTTTTTTCCAGTACTACACTAATGGGGGCTATATAAACACCTTAGATAGTGGAAAGGTAAACTGCACTGGCAAAGCAGAGGTCATGAGCCACTAGAGATGAGATGTAGAAAGGGGCAAAGTTGCGCAAGGCCTGGAAGGCCTGGTAATAACTTTATATACAGTATTATGTCTAGGAGGAGAATTTCAGCTTTTACTGACCTTTATTTTGAGCTTTTTTCTTCTCTATTTTATTTACAGTTACACGTACTGACATTTGTACAATTTCACATTTGTCAATGACAGAAAACTCTGGCAATTTTCTCTTTCAGACTTTGTTTTAAGTTGTGTGTGTATGCATGTATGAGATTAGCCTTCTGTTAACTATGGCATGCAATTAGAACTTACAGCAAGGGTACGAGACTCATTCTTGTAATAGTAATGGATGTAGAAGTACACATGTGTTTGATCTGAGTAGCAACTTTAGCTAAGAATGGTTCTGAAGCTCTTTTTATGTCATTAGAACTGGAAGAAACTCATATAGCAAGGCTTGCCCAGTATTTTCCATGTTTTCATGGAAAGAGCATGTTTTCAGAAGTTTATGACTTTTTTAAGCTCCAGTCTTAAATTTTTAAACTTCAAACTAAAATTTTCCATGTCATATAATTGCCTGAGGGTCACTTTTGCCTGCAACAATGATGATTCAACTATTTCCTGAATTAACAGCAGGGAAATAGGTATTGCCCAGTATCGTTAATTTATTTATCGTTCATCTCACCTATACTGGAACAAAATGAAGCTGGTGGTCTGGAGCACATGTTGTACACGGAGTGGCTGAGGGATCTGGGATTGTTTAGTTGGAGAAGAGGAGGCTGAGGGGAGACCTCGTTGCCCTCTACAGCTCCCTGAGAGGAGGGTGCAGAGAGCTGGGGATGTCTCTTTAACCTAGTTGTAAGTGACAGGTCAAGAGGGAATGACCTCAAGTTGTGCCAGGGGAAGTTTAGACTAGATATCAGGAAGTAGGGTTGTTAGGCGTTGGAATGGGCTGGCCAGGGAGGTGGTGGAGTCCCTATCCCTGGAGGGGTTTGAGTCAGGTTGATTTAGTGCTAAGGGATCTGATGTATTTGGGAACTCTCAGTGCTAGGTCAGTGGTTGGACTGGATGATCTTCAAGGTCCTTTCCAACCTAGATGATTCTGTGAAAATGTGTCGAGGTGATGTCCTCTCAATGCCTCCTTTAGAATCTGCCCAGATTTGGCTCTTCTGTCATTATTGAGAAATCAGCTATTTTGCACTCAGCCTTGTTAGTCCCTGGCAGCTAAATTACTGGAGGAGTCTAGCTTGCATCCATCAGTGAGATTCATCTCAGACATACAGAAACTTAGCGGGATGACTGCCATTGCTGGTCCATGACTTTGTGGTGGCACTGGCATGAGGTGCTGTATCTAGAGAGCAGGTTTGATGAGAGATAGGTTGGGGGAGATGAAAACAGAAAATGGGTACAGAAGAGGCCAGCCAGTAACAACTGGGGCAAAAATTTACTTCTTTCTACAGTTCATACTCTGGGGAATAAATAATTTCAAAATCCCCTAGAAAAATGCATCTTACCCACTGGCTAGCCCAGAGGGTCCCTGCTGCCTTCTCACTTGGTCTGTATGTGGATCCAAGAAGTCACAGTCCCACTGCGGGCCCTTTTCGGAGCCAGGGCTGCCCTGTGTGATCCCATCTCCACTGTCTCAGTTTGCTTTTCTTTGTTAGGACATTAAAATCCCACCGTTGATCACTTCCAGGTTATGAGGTAGCACCCCTAAAGCCCGGATAAACTTAATATTAGTACTTCCCTGTTTTTACTTCCTTGATTACAGTCTCATTTTTCTTTTGACCTAGTGGTCTGAGTGAGGATGTGGCTCTTCACTTTGCTTGAGCACTAAGCATATTTTCATGAGATGTATGAAGGAGGAAAATAGCTGTAGCCCCAGGGTTGTCTGTAAATTTCATCTCCTGTAGTCAGTGGTTGTCTTTAGGAAAGCTTATACTTTGGGTAAACAGATGGCCTGATCCTGATCCTACTGGAATAGTGGGATTTTCCATTACAGCAATAGATACAGAGGTCAGGCCTAGAAGCTTCTGAACCAAGAGGCTGGAGAAAATTATCTTTCAGAACCTTTCATAATTTTAAAGGTGCTCACGGAGAGATTCACTTCTTCCTTGCCTCATTTTGACACTGAGTTATCTGGCTAAAAACCAATCTTGCAAAAGGCCCTTTCGAAGCTGATCCTGCCAGAGGGCGACTGCTTCTTTAGCAGCGCAGAGCCCTCTTACCACAAGGGAGAAGGGGAGTGTATTGAAGATATTTGCCTCTCAGCACCTTGCAGCATTTCGCCTACTATGCCTCATCTTGCAAGTGTGTCAGATCTCTAACTGTCATACAGCAGGTCTGCAGGATTAGCCCCACCTACTGCACTTTAAAACCAGTTCTCTAACAATGACTAAAAAATTGTGCCTGTATGTGTAGGTGTGTATACGTAATGTGCTTATATACATACACACCCCCAGGTATGTATAGACTGACTTTCATCTATTGTACGTTAGATAGCAAGAACAATTTACTGTTTTCAGCTTAGCATGGAACTTTGAAAAGAATGTAGATGGACTATCAATACATATATGTATACATACATACGCATGCACACCCACAAATATTCCTGTCATCTACAGTGCATTAAAAAGCAAGACATTTTAGTTTGTACTCCTTATGGAATTGTTAAAAATGTGTGTTGGTTTATCAGTTCCTATATTTCAGAAAAGAGAAGCACAGAGACATGCAATCCAAAGTTGCCTGGAAATTTTTTAGCTGAAATTAGATTCATTGCTTTGATTATTCCATTGTGGGCCCCAAGTTATATTTTAGTGTCCTTCACCCTTTTCTCCTTTATTATTTATAACCCACACTCTTTGAGCAATGACCAGGACTAATCTGTAACCTTCTGTCCTTCTGCCTGATTCGTTCTCTTTTGAAACACAAAGATTGAAGCAAATATTCTCAGACTCTGTTAAAATACAGACAGACAGATAGATATTTCTCCCATATGTCTTCTACTGAAATAAGACTTAATGGAGATTTTGCTTTTCTAATTCAGTCTCAGTGGACCTACTTCAAAGGAAAATAGCAAAGGACTGGGAAGTATATATTTGGTATTCATTGTATTATAATGTATCTACTGCACATGCATCCACGTATACATTTTATAGGCATTCAAACGGCTTATGTGGCCATCTTGATTGTTAGATTAATGCATCCTTGTTTTGTGGGGTTTTCCACCCCCCCCCAATGTTTTTTTGTTTCCCCTGCAATGTTAGCTGCACCTAAATAAATAAATTAAATAGCAATTCATTTGTGCTCACTCTGCATCACAAAGAAGTGGGGCATAAAACAGCATTAGCAGTGAATCCCCCGAGGACCAAAGAACCTCACAGGGGGCTGGTCCTCTGAATGGTCTCTGTCACTCCCTAGCAGCTAATGACTGAAACAGGATCCATTGCCACTGGGAGCTTTTAATTTCCTTACATTGTACAGATTGCTCTGATCCGATGCAAAGTGACAGCTACCATTTCAGTACAGCTCATTAACAGCTTTCGCAAAAACCAGCATGCACCGTATCTTCACGACTGCTATATTCCCATGATCTGTGTTCATGTAAGCTAGAATTCAGCCTTTGGATAAGTTAGAAACTAACATAGTTGTAGGCGTAATAAATGCAGTGTCTTAGATACCTGGGGAAAACAGACAGTATATTTAAACTTATCTTGGGGCAGAACGATTCATGTCCATACTTCAGAATAACTTGAGAAAACTCAGGGATTTATTTGCTTGGTGAAAGACCAGCAATAATGTATTGAAGAACAGGGAGCACATAACAAAGAAAGCTTTCCAGGATATTTAGGAAACGTTAGGACAGTTGACAGGGGAAGAGGAAAAAGGAGAGAATTCAAGAAAATAATTGGAAAATTAAGGGAAAGTTCTCCAATTCTCTGAGGCGTGTGGAATAACACGGCATAGTTCTGTCTGTCAGGCATGGGCCACAAAACTAGAATAACTTTTGTTGTGTTAAGTTGGTTTTGTGTTTGTGTATTTTTGTAAGCACTAGGAAATTGTAGCCAGCTCTGGTATCTTCAGAATCAGTGGAAAAGTCTTGCTTTAATTTATACAAGAGTGTTTATTTTTCCAGCATATGTGTATATAGGGAAAATTGTATTGGCGGGGTTAGCAGTCCTGAAAGCAACTTTCTTTTGTTTATTTTTAAAAATATTTTTTGTTGGAAAAACAAATGCACTGAAAACAAGGAAAGAAAAGCCTGGATTTTCCATTTCCAGGGGGGCCATTTGTGTTGAACAAGAGAACAGCAAAATAGGTCCAGAGCATCTTGGTTTTCCTCATCCTTCAACCCTTTGAGAGGTGCCAGAAATGTCCATCTGTGGTCTAGTAATTCTGAAATAATTGATGAGCCCTGGAAGAGTGTCCCCAATCAGAAGCAATGTTGATGTTTGCCCTGTGATGGGTTTGTGGGAACATATCTGTGGTGCTTCTGTATTAGCATCTTGGATCTGAGCATATCGGAGTAGGTTCAAAGTCCGGAACAAAAACACATAGTCGCAGTAGAGTCAGAGGACATTGCTGACTAATTTATAATGGTACAGGTTTTTATCACCCCATCTTCAATTCCGTAAAAACTGACGGTATTCAACATCTTCAGTGGTTATAAAGAAGACAGAGTCTCAGAACAAGAGTATCAAATAATCTGTGAGTGTTTGCTGAAGGTGGCATTTACCATTGCAGAATGAGAAGTTTGGAAAGTCTAGGGGAGAACAGGTCATCCTTAAGTATAAAGTCCTTATTCTGAGAATGGAAAACCTGAGAGATGAAGCATGGAGTGTGCCGTGCTTAGTAAAGGCAGCCAAGTTGCAAGTAGTTGTCACTTAGGTTCTTTCCCTAGTTTTGCTTCTGGCTGTTTGTGAGTCTAATTGCCATGAGAAGTTTAAATTGGTGTGTAAAGCATCAGATATGGCTGACATAATGAGAAGAACTGTGATGTAGTTACATTTGGAGCTTGCAGTCTAAGTGCATGAGTAAATGCAAAGCTGTAAGATGTGCCACAATCATTTAAAGGTGGAAGCTTCCATTTGGAGGAACTTTATTTCTTCTTTTCTCTTTTTAATGCAGAAGATAAGAAAAGTGCAAATCCAGGGCCTGTAAAGTAGATGAGTTGAAAGAATGTCATTGACAGCTTAGCAGTATAGAGCTAGGTGACTTGTAGTGACAATAAGTAGTGATGCTCTATAATATCTTACAGGACTTGTAGCAGGCAGAAACAAACCCAGAATCTCATGGTTTTAAGGCACTACAGAATGGGATCACTGAGGAAATACTGAAGTGTGTGAGGGTCACCTACTCAGTATGGCAAATATGTTTTAAGTGTCCAATATATTGTCAATATCAGCAATGTATTTTACAAGTAAAACTGCATTTAAAATCATGTAAAACACCTTGCTACAGCTCATACCTCTTTCTATCTGCAGTGTTCCTTTGACACCACAGTGTTCCTTATTTTTTCTATCAGTATGAAACATGTCAACATGTAAAAAGAATACGCACGTACACATTTAATAAATTATGGAAGCACAGCACAGTTTATGAAACAAAATTAAATATAAATTAATGATAATGCATTTAGGGAAACAAATAGGATTATGTATAATTATAAATATGGTCACATGATGCACACAGAAATATATATAAGCTGGAGTATCAGTGAGTTTTTAAAAAAATATCCCATCAATTGTGTGTCTCATTGCATTAAATGTGTGTATATCAGAAATACATTGTGTTAAGATAGAAAAGTAGTAAGTAAATATTGATGCATCCAATGAACAGAAGGTACAGTGGATCCTCTTGAATCCAAACACTTTGGTGGGCTGTATCTTAGTAAAAGGTTGTAAAATGGTAGTGCAAGCACACAGACTTGGATTAAGTTTTGCCACAAAGGATGAATATTTTTGCATAATAAAAATGCTTTCACTGAGCATAAAGATCTTTCAGAGAAGAGCAACAAGGTAAGTAGGAGGGTGGCTCAGCATTAGCTGAGGCAGCTGATCTTCTCTAGATAACAAAATGAAACCGATGGCTCAATGGGACTCCCTGCTTTGAGAAAGTGGCCTTACTGGAGGCTCTAACCTCTTGCCAGGAATCTGCTGCCTCCTAATCACAGGGTGCCTCGGGGTTTGTCTGAGTGTGGGATTGTGCACGTCCCACTTCTAGCCCAGCTCTGAAAAGTCTCTGTAGCTAAGCTAACGCAAAAGGCCAAATTAACCCCTTGCATGGAGATTATTCAGCCACATTCACCCAGCAGCAAAAGAGAAGAATTTAAAGTAAATTTAAATGAGCCAGTTGTGGGTTACGATTAAAGAAGCAAAAATTACATCTGTACGCAGGCAGACTGTTTAAATACAGTTAATATCACATCTATTCCCAAGCCGTCACATGTTGGTTCGATCAGGTACTCCTCTATTAGTAGGAGACCAGCACTGTGCCTGGTGATACACCTCCAGTCATACTTTGTTTGGCTGAAAAAATTCAGTATTACACAGATGCGTGGTGCTTCTACAATATGTTGTGCTCAAGAGTAAGGTAAGAAAGCACTCAGCCACGTGTCTTACATCTCCGGCTGAATGTGTAAGTACCTGAGCACTGAATCTCTGAACAGCGTGTTACGTTGTCTGTGACACTCAGAAGTGTACAAAGCAGATGTCTCAAAATTAATTAAAGTTATGGATTAATAGCACTTAGTAGTGCTTAGAAAATTTTATTTTCACCTCTGGCTTCTCTATGAGGTAGAAAAATTAGATAACTACTAAGGACCTATTTAAGATCCTGTCCTGTGGCCTTTTTTGCACATTGTTCCCCCAAAGTGCAATGGTAGTTTTTCAAGTGGAAAGGTTACATGTGTGAATTAAATTGCAGGGTCAGGTGCAGCTCTTGGATGTGCATGAAGAATCCAGTTGATGATGATAGATGAATCAGGCCTTAGGTGGTGAAATTGGGGTATTTTACTCTTTAAGTTGAAGGAGAACATGTGTGGCCACATTTTCAGAAATATATAGTGACTGTGTACCTGTAGGAAAATGTTCTTAAAGTAAGTACTCTGTATTGGTTCCCATGAGCAGCATGTGTTAACAGCTGGATCACTTTGGGAATATCAGCTTCCAAAATCATTAATATAAAAATCACAGGTTTCTGAGTTTTTTAAACAGTAGTTTCCTGCTTCTAGAGTTTTGAGGCTCCATGGTCCTTGTATTCACATTTCCATTCTCTAAAACCATGAAAAGCTGAAATTTCCTTTTTTTTAGGACACACACACACACACACACTCATCTGTATTCACTTGATTCCCACAACAGGACCTTTAGAAAAGCATTAAATACTCTAAGTCTCAGTGAAGCAAGGTGGCTGTCAAGGCTACATGTGGTTACTAGACAGAGGACCCTGTGAAAAATTAGCAGATGTGTTGATTCCTTTTTCATTATTGGGGCTATAGCTTCTAGGATTAATAAAGAAGTAAGCAGACTTTGTGACTCTTCAAAAAGTGTAAGTCTTGTGGTGAAAGATGGGACATAATGATATATTTCCATTTAGAATTCAGTTCTCTGCTGGCCTGTGTCAAGAGACAGCCGCTACTGATGCCAGGTGGGCTTTGGGGAGCTACATAGCCTGGCACCAGGAACTGCGAGAGGATGGCTATGGTGAGCCTGTGCAGTGCCTGTGCCTCTACTGGGCTGAACTCCCAGAAAATAAGTGGATGGTGATGATTTTTCCCTCTGCAAAGAAAGGAGGTGGTGTTGTGTGGGGGCATCCCACTTGCTTCCACCTTTCAAATAGCATAGAGGGGGAGAAATGGGGGCAAACAACCTTTTTTGGCAAAAAGGAAATGAAATGGGGAAACTTTTAACTCTGAAAAAGTTCTTTATTAGGGCGCAAGGCTAATTTTTAGTCTCTTTTTATGTATCTGTTTTTCACAGGGTGAACTTTGTTGGTATTATAAATCTAAATGTTTATTTTAACTGGTCCCCAGCCCCCCCCCCCCGGTATTTAAAAAAACATTTAATTAAATGACAACACTTGGGATTTCATTTAGTTCACATTACAGGAGGAATTTAGACTTCCACTGCTACCACCTGCTGCCAGGCTGAGCTGCGAGCGTTGTTCCCGCGTCTCACCGATGCAGGTGAACTTACTGCCGAACCACTTTCACAGTCCAGAAAGCATGACATTCCTTGTTACCAGTGGGAGGAAAGGCTAATTGAGAAGTGTGTATAAAAGCTGTAATGAGTAGCATTTACATGTATTGATTAGAAGTAGGGCCACCGTCTCTCATTTATCACCACCAGCAGCTGTGAAATTTTCCCCACGTCGATTGGCACGGCTCATATTCCCGCTCCTCTGGTTCTTTATTGCTTTTTCTTCCCCCCACCCGCCCCGAACCAGAGTGCTGATCCACCAGCTGGAATGGGCTGGTAATTGCTCCAGCTTCTCCACCAGCTGCCACAATTGCCAAACCGCTGGAGTGAAAAATTCCATCCCGCATTTCCGATTTTTTACATTACCACTGCATAATCATATTTGACGAATAATTAACCTGGGTTAATACTTCAGAGAGCCATTTGCAAGTAAATTGATAAGCTGAGTGCTGTAAAGGCGCACGAGGGCTAAAGGCTTTAGGAAGATGCACACAACAGCCCACTGACTGTGTGGGTTTAATACACGCACACCTCCTGACCATCTTAATTAAGAGTGGACCGTGGGTGCTGTCCTCCAGCCTCCTTAAACAGAGCGTGGCTCAGGAGGAGGGAGAGGATGGGAAAAACACTCAATTTAAACTCTCTGCTCTATCTGTCTCACGACAGTGGTGCAGTGGACGTGAATAAGTGCACTTTTCCTCCCTTTTAGATTTTGAAACAAACCCTGTTAGATCAGAAATTTGTTGTTGAAATCAATGGAAGTTTTCCCTGCCAACTCAGTGGAGCTGGATGCAGGTCAGGTTTGAGAGCTGTTTTCTCCACCTTTAATAATGACATGCAGGTCAGCGAGAGAGCAGAGTTGAGTCCTGTTGGGAATGTATATATTTGTATATTTTTTTCAATTAAGGCGGCTGCACTGGGTTTCAAATGTATGCCTTTGCTTTGGGGCTGATCCTGAACTTCTGAGATAAGTGAAAAACCTCCCTCTGAGACTTCTGTCGTGTATAAATCCACTTTTTCTTCAACTTCAGCTTTTAGAGTGTTTGGCATGTATCTTATCTGGAGCAGGATTGCACCAAATAGTTATTTGTAGCTTTCAGCTGGGGAGCGGGAAGGGGCATGTGTTAGAAAACATTTTTTTGTTTTGTTGTTTGATTTTAAATCAGCTAGTGGTACACATTTGTTTTCATATGTTTTTCTTTTTTTGTAAATATTTTATAGCTAAATAATCTAAAGAATAAGCTTATCACAAGTGAATCAACAAAAATTTTATAATGCACTTGTAAGAATCCTGTAAAAATTAAACTAAAAAAACCTTATTTGCCAAAACCCAAGACTGTTAAATAACAGGTCCCAACTGAAGCTTTCCCTACTGCAAGGCCTTATACTTAGCTTCATCTAGCATGGGCTTTTTGGCAGATCCTTGCTTGATAATTCAGCAAGAGAGAATAAACAATCCTCCTTCCTTTAGGAAGACAGGTGAAATTAATTCTATTTCATCATTTTAGTTGATTTCTACAATGTCTTCCTGCCTCAAAAAGTCAGGTACTTTTTGGTACCTGGGTGTGGATGAGGGTCCGGAGTATTTCTGTCATGTTTGGAGTATTTCTGTCATGTTTGTTTTCTTGGCCCATTGTTACTGTTATCCAGGCAAATACTTCCTCAAGGTGGCCAGTAAATGCCATCAAAATCTTCTGGAGCATAGTTTTACGTAGAGTAAGAGGCAAGAATTAGAGTTAAATAAGAGTTCTATTATTGCAGATCTTATATGGGTTTTGCTTTGGTTTGGCTTTTGCTATGTAGCAACATTTGTTAGATTCACAGACAAATCTAATGAGGAATACTAAAATATATTTGTATTTCTGGGGAGAAATGGCAGAAAACAATGTCTATGATCTGAAAAAGAAAGGAATTGTGTGATTTGTTATCTCTTCAAGACTTCCAGCCTAACCCTTGTTTTTTGGGAACATCTGGTTTGACAGTCTCGGTAGCAGCCCTGTTGTGCCATAAAGCTGCAGAACTGTAAATCGTGGGGACAATTAATGGCTTTGTGTGTTATGGACTTGTACTTGCCAGCGTGCCCCAAGCTGGTGGGACGCAGAACACCATCAAGACAGCATTAGCAGTGGAGTTATGTTGCTGCTGCACATCAGCTGGGGGGAAACGGTCCCCAGCCCAGGATGCTGCCTGGCTGAGCTGCCCACAGGGTCTCGGCATGTCCCATCACTCGTGCCCCAGGAATACCTCTGGAGGTGGTGAATGGGCACGTGGGAGCTACAAGAGCCGTTTAAGTTATTTCATCTCTACGTGGAAAAGAAAAACTATCAGAAGAAAGATAAATAAAAATGTATGCATTAGGGTTTAAGAAATCGAGGCAGTTTTATTATTCACTGAGGTGACTCAGGAAGAAGATGCAGATGGGATTATTTAAAATTAGATATTGTCACTATGGTCCTATGAAGAGCAATGCTTTCTGTAGCACAGCTCCCTCTTGCAGGTATACTGACTGGGAACAGATTTGGGTAGGTTGCTGTGAAGTATTTCTCTAAGAAGCATAAACCCTAATCATGCCGAATATTATTTTTCTGTTATGTCATCTGCTTTAAATAATAGCGGTTCATCAAAAGTAGTTTAAGTTAAAATTTGCTTTATTTTATGTGTAATGATTTACCCTGTTGCTAGGGAGAACCTAGGGATTTGGGGGTTATTTTGTATCATTCAAAATCTCTGTAGCCTCAGAGAATTACAAGAGGAAGAATAATCTTAAAAACATGGTATTTACATGATTTTCAGTGATGTTGCTATTGTTTCGCAAATAAACTCGGTTTAATAAGTATTTTATGAAAAATCTCTTTAAAGGGTATCCAAACCCTGAATTTCTTCTTTAAGACTCGTGCTGAGAGCTGTATGTATTATGGCAGATGTATGAGCCCCATATAAATTCCTATTAGGAATTTGGTGCAGAGGGTTTCCATTGCAAATACGATAAAGACCGCCGCCATTAAGTCATTGCTGTCAAAACAAGCTGAGTTTGCCTTAGCAAATGGTGCTAGAAACTGAGGCAGGCACATCAGGATGTTGCCCGTTCACAGTAAATATGAAAAGAATTAGCCTTTTCAGCTTTGTTTTCCTCTGCTGTGTAGCTTTCTAGGTCTGCCTCATCATTTTCATGTGGCCAAAGTTGTCTGCTTACTGTCTACTCAGCTGTTCCTGTGTACATCCTCCTTCAAACCTAAATAGAACTGCATGCGTTGGCCTGGCTATTCTGAAAAGAAATAACGAATAACACAAATGTGACTATCATGTTGTATTCCCCTGGCCATGTAAGCAGTCTGCCTTTTTTTTTTTTTTTTTTTTTTTTTTTTAGAGCTTCTGTGCATGCCGGACCGAAAGTCAGTGCTGGGCATTTGTCACCATGTGTGGTAATGCAGGGGAAAGCAGTTCCTTTCAGAGCTCAACTGTAGCACTAAGTGAAATCAATGGCCAAACAATCTAACACAATTGGTCACATATTGATAGAATTAAACACCGCTGTTAACGTGACTTGTCATTGATCTGACAAAAACAGAGTCCAGGGTAAAAGTCGCCCGAAGCCTTTAGTCTCTGTGTTTATGTAGCAAGGGTTGGGAAATTATTCGCTCCATCTGCTTCTAACATAATTTTTTTTATTTTTGCTGACAATAGTCCTCACTCTAGAAAACACTTGCAGAACTTTAACCTCTTCATTGTCAGAAACCTGTGAATGTGCAGCAGCCCACCCGCCGTGCAAATTCTCTCTTGGTTCAGGGTGTTGGGTCTCTCTCTCCCTGTGTGTGCGTGGGAATGCTTACAAAAGTTGCTGCAAGTACTGGGAGGTTTCCCTGGGCAGGGAGCAGAGGGGTCAGCACAGGGACATGGTCATCTGGATCAGCTGTGGGCAGTTTTTGCCAGCAAGCAAACCCAAATGCGGGAATACAGAGTGTTACTGACTTTGACACAGGGAGTAGATCAGGAAAGCTGAATTAGGCCCGTACCTTCTGGTGTACAACATATCTGGCACGTGCAGGGTATAGCCTGTTGTCATGCAGCAGCTATGGTTCAGAGGGTAAAACTACCAATAAAGACAGCAATTAAGAGGTTCTCTGCTAATATCACTTGAAAACAGTCTGCATTTCAGGAATCATTTTTACTGAGTTCCAGCTTCGCGTCTGTAGTTTAGCTGTTGGCCTTTTGTTGGTGTGTCAAAATCAAAAAGATTTTACATTATGAAATCTTCAGCTAGCTGGAATAATTGCCATGCATGCTGGAAACAAATGCCTAATGAGTGCCCGAAAAATCTGAGCAAATTGCTCCGAGTGTTTGCAGAGGAGACTTGTTCTTAATGCTGCCGAGTTCTCCAATCTGACCTACGACTCACGCTTTGCTTTTAGCCTGATTGCAAACCTGATAATGTTTTCTAAAGTACCATAAGAGGAAGGAGCCTGGGTTTGTAAAAAAGTGTCTGACTGGTAACTGGTAGTCACAACATGTCAGCCCTGCATTTCTGCACCATTCACAGTGTCAGGAAAGGCATTCTCACCTGCTCCGTGTTCACGATCACTTCTTTCCTCTGCTCCTACAGCTCTTTGCCTCTTAGATGTCTATTTTGTTTGCTGTAATCTTTATGTTGTGTTAGAGGTTAGAGATATTTGACACTTTGATAGTGGGTGTTGCTTCTTTGTTTATCTGCTGGCTGCCGGGCAGGGGCATCGGCTGGCGATGGTGCGGGCAGGCTGTGCTGCGGCACGTGCCGACACGCCATGCGCGGGGTGCTCCCGGGCAGCCCGAGCACCCCAGCGTGATCAGCAGCAAAAGGCACACCTCAGTTTTCGGGGGAGAGCAAGGAGGAGCCGTGTTTGTGGATTTTTTTGTTTACTTTTTTTCTGATGTTACAGTTGTATAATAAAAGCTTTCCACTCAAGTTCGGTGTAGATATTGCTAGTGGATTGTTGTTGCCTGTGGCAGCTGCAATGGCAAGATTTGCTGTGCTGTATGCAGCCTAGGGACTCTGAGGCAAGTTATCACACCTCCACGGCTCCTTCCTTTAATTCACAAGCCTTGCAAAGATGGAGGGAGGGAGGGAGAAAAAACTTTAATGTACACAGTAACCTAGTCGCAGCGGGGAGAGAGTCAGAAAAGACTTATGCTGCTTACTTGCACTTCTGGCAACATTACAGAAGCAGACAGGTTTCTTCTGAGCGGAATATGAGTTTTTCCAAGATTATTAGTAGAAAGACATTCCCCCAGTAGGAAAGGAGCAGAAATACCTGCGCACAGTAATTGCGTTCTCGCAGTCTGAAGCTGTGGGACATGGTGATGGTGCTTATCCACCTTCTCCACATCCTTGTCATGAAACACCAGTTCATTGATGGTAAGCACATCTGAACTAGAAATGTGAAATGCTTGGGAGATATTACCCTATGCTGAAGTCGAAAGCTAATTGCCCATCATGACAGTTCCCAGTAGACTTCATATGTCTGAAGTCTCAGTGTGAACACTAAAAGTTCATTCCAGGGGTTAAAGAACCCTACTGACAGATGGGATGTCAGGAAGGAGACATAATTGCACAACATAAGTGGTAACCTGTGCGGCTTGGGAAAAGAATAGGACACAGCTCCCGCATCTTCGAAGAAATAGCTGTGGTCAGGCCTTTGATATCTATCAAGAAAGATCACCCTACCAAGAAGGCAGCAATGCAACGTGGCATTCCTTCATACAAATGCTGTCTTCGCCCCTCCTTTCTGCTGTACCCCTTCTCTCGTCCTAAAGTCATCTGAAAGTCCTACCCCTTGTTGATGGTTCCATGAAATGCCATGATAAAGAATGTAAACAGCGTGTGAATACCAAACATCATACTGCAGTATGATGGCAACGGAGAGTGTGCACACAGAGGCTTTCTCTCATCGTTCTTTCTACGCGGTGGTTGGAGTAACTTTTATAAAAGTTCTTCAGCAATTGAGCTTGAGTGGTTTGGATGCTTGTAGCACGTGCAAAATCTGTTGAAACAAGAATAAATGATGTGAAATGAATTTCAGATGTTTCAGACTGGATCCACATCCGAATAGTGCCTGTAGTTTTAGTGTCCACTTTTACATGCAATAGGGAATTCAAGGTGATTTTGTAAGATAAAAGGTTGTGAGTTTTTTCAGTAAGAGACATTCCCTGTAATGGCATTTTTCTCAGCCAAATAAATTAAAAGATATCTCAGTTTAAGGTGGGTAGGCTACACAGATATTTCTCAGAATCATTTTCATGCTACATTATTATCATGAAATATCAGAAATGCTCATCTTGTTTCACCAGTCATTGCAAATAAAATGGATTAAAAAAATAAAAAGCTCTTTATGTTTACTTGATGTAACTTTTCCTTTACCTTTTAGAAGGTGAAAGTCAAGGACTTCAGTTACCTTTTAGCTTCTAAGTACCAGAGCATCAGAGATTTTTTTGACAAAATCTTCAAATATTGTCCTTGGAGGCTATGTTTGCAGTGTTTCCCTTCGATTTTTTTTTTTTCCCTTTTTTTTTAATGATCAGTAAATAGCAGTTCTGTCTAAAAGCTGCTCAAAATTTGTGTTGATTAACTTTTTCTAGACTTCATAGGATGCAGGAGAAATTACAAACTCTGACCTGAATTTGTTCCTATTTGCTAGCCTCATGGTACTTAATTTTAAATGAGGAGCTAGTTAAATAACTACATGTAGCCTTCCCGTTAACTTTATTTCATCACTTTCATTATTGTGTAACACTCTAACAGAGAATTAAAACTAAATATCTTAGATGGACTTGCAGTGATGTATTGTGGTCACTGGAGACATTTTAAACAGCGCAGACAGCTGAGTGAGGTTTCTGTGCTGTCTTTATCTCTTTGTGTCCATGAAATGTTTGGTTCTTATTACAGCTTACTTATGCAGCCTAAGATTGAATTTTTTTTCCCTTAACTTAGACAATTGGCTGATCAAGGACAGCTCTTTAAGCAGGGTTGAGAGATCTGTAATAAATTATCAAAGACCTGTGAAGCCAGTTTCATAATAAATTATCCCAAGACCCATGCAGTCCCTAGCACTGCAATTGGAATTCATGGAAGCCTGGCCTGACACGTCTCAGGAGAAAGTCTTAATCCTTCAAGTGAAAGCCTGAGAAACTTGGCATGACAGAGTGTATAAGATAAAGCCATGACGATCTGCCAAGACTATTTTAGAAATTTTGTGCTTAATGGCCTCAGCTATATTTCTCACTCGTGATGTTCCTCCTCCAGTGGATCTTTAAGTCTATTGACATGGTGAGATATGGATGGACCAATAGGACAGGTAAACTTTTTTAATTATCTATGTGTCACACTTCTTTTGCAATGAACAACGTGGGTTGATCTTTCTGTGTGTCCATAACCTTACTGATGTGAGCAATTCCACCGATGGGAGCAGAACCTGCCCCCTCCCTGTTCATGGCAGCGCAGGTGCAGAGTGGGCAGGGAAGAGGGGATTTGCTGCCCCTTGCATCACACGAGGTGGGAGCAGTACTTAATGGGGACTTCCACCCTACTACTACCTCACAGTGTCCCTATCCACTGTATCGGTTCCAGGGTAAAAGAAAGCACATAGAAACGTGCCTGAAGAATCAGAGCTCAGCGTTCAATTTACTGCAGTGGGTTTTTTGATTCTCAGGTGTATTTGGATTGAGCTGAACTGAACAAGGCTCAGAGGGATCCATAAAATCTTCTGGAAAAAAAAAATCTTAAAATATCTTTTCTCTACATAAAATTGTAATGACATTGAAGTGTTTTCAGTAGAGACTTTCTAGTGTAGAAAATGTGTTGCTTCGGGAAGCCAAGACTCTCCCTTTTAGGGTGACATTCCTATTTTTTTTTCTCTAAGAGTGTTGTGAAAGGCTTCCATCTTAAACCTACCATTAGAGCAAGAATACTCTCTCTATTCGTATATCCTGAGCTAATTTAACTTTTGATAGAAGTTTCATGTTTTTGGAGAGTGACAAAGGAGAACATATTGCTGTGGCAGAGAGACTGGAATCAAACAATTATGCATTGAATCAGTCAGCTAATCAGGGGATTAAAGGTTAAAAAAAAATCCATGTGAGATGCATTAATGAAATGTTTGTATGTGACACAGCAAGATCTGAATGACAGATGTGTCTCATGCCTCGCAATACCATATGGATAAAGCATCTGCCTAGATTTTATAGCTCTGTGTTATTTGTATTGCTGCGTTTTCTAAAAACCTGAGAAAGATTGCATGTTATTTTACAGTGTGTTTATAAGCATTGGAAAGATGGTCAGGAAAGCGAAGAAAATATGTATCATGATGACTATAATAAATCCAAGGAAGGAGCAATGGAAGCAAACAGAGAAACGTCTATTGGCAGGTGGTATGTTGTGTATTGTATGATGTATCCGTGGGACATGTATGACACTTCATACAGGAATGGCAGCAGCTATGTCTGCACACCCAGCATTAAAGTGAGAATTCATGTCCTGCATAAAGATATTTTGGTTATGCCCAGGAGCCAGTCTGACCAGTGATTAATATTAGTGCTATTCTTCCCTTTTGATTGAAACCCCTCTGGAGGGGAAGGCAACCAGTAGCTTCAGCATCAGGTTATTAATGTTGCTGACATACAGAGGAACTGTTGCTAAAGTTGCAAAGTTTAACCAGATGGGTAATCACAGTACGCTGTTCCTCCAGAAAGGTGTTCACAGCCCTGCACAATGCAGCGTCCCCTGGCTGTGACCCAGCAAGGCACTTGTGTTCTGTTTTAAGAACAGGGATGATGCACTGGATTGACCCACAATGGCCTCAAGCATCCTACATGATCAGTCATCCCTGCAGGGACCATGCACACTTGTCTCTACAGAGCTTGGAAGGCAGCAGAGAAAAAATTTGTTTTCCTTCTACTGAAGGTGTGGGAAAGATCTCTTTATTGAAATAAACATTGCAGAGGAATAGGTAACTGATGATGAAAGAAATTTTGTTATGTAAAGTCAATATTTCTTAAAATACATGTATACCCACTCATCTTTTTTTTTTTTTTTTTTTTTTTTTTTTTTTTAGATTGGTAGTTTTTGAAGGACTAACATGTAGTTATTTGACAGTATTACCAGCACTGAAAACTTACACACTTCTCAAATTCATGCAATTCTGAGTAAAATTAACACCTGTTATTTCTCACAATTAAATTCTCATTTTGATTGACTTAGGTAGGGGTTTTTTAATAGAAGCAATATGAGAGGGTGATCCTGGTGATCCTGTTTCATCTACCTGTGAACCACATGTAGGCTCGCCTGAGACCAGGGCTATTGCAAGCAGCTTCTTTCCACTGTAGCTGGGCCTGAATTTCTGAGTTCTGCACTGCATTCAAGATGCCAAAGCACATGTAGGATAATTCTGTCTGTGCCGGTGCTGGGCTCCAGGGGGGCCAAAGGCTGCTGGGGCTGACCCAGACACAGGAGTGCCACTTCACTAAAACACCAGGGGTTTGTGCCCAGCTTTCTTCCCCTTGTGGAAAAGAAATGGAGCTATTTCAGTAAAAGAAGATGAAGGGGAATGTGCATCCTAGAGAGCACATCAGGTGTTAGCCTGGGAAATCAGAGTTTTGGTTCTGTGTCCTGAATCAGATCTTAGTGCTCCCAGACTCAGTCAAGTGTGGAAACCACTGGGGCAGTGGCTGTTCTTAGGAAGGCTGGTCCGTTTTCACCCTCTGGTTCTGGTTTCAGCCTGAAATTTCATGCTGGATGTTAGAAATGAGTGTTCTGCCATACATTGAGTGTACACTTCCTCTTCTGAAAATGTTTTTTTTGTGAAATTCAGTTAACTTGTTTTAGCTATTTTGGCATTTTCCAATAAAAATAAAATAACAAAGAATCACAAATTTTCTACGGGTCAAATTAATTCCATGTCAGAGATGTAGGCTTTATAGCAGGCCTTATCTTCAAGCAGGGAAAATTAAATTTGCAAGATTTTTGTGTCTTAAAAAATAAATCAATTTGGAAATTTATTTTTAATTAATTTATGGAGAATTGGGAATTAAGTGACGTAAGAGAATGGCACTTTTTAAAAATATGAAAAAGGTTGCATATTTTTAGCCCACTCCTTTTGGTCAAATTCAGGAAGGCTGCCTGTTGTATTAGTTGTTCATAATCTCACTCTGTACAAGTGATTTCATGGCACTAGGCACTATATAAATTCAGGACAAAAAGATGAAGCTGTTCCCAGAAATTACAGCATTTGGGGCAGGAAAAAAAAAAAATAGAAGAAAACTTAATGATGTTAGGAATATTAGATAGTGGAAATGAAAGGTAAATAATTTTGGGCAATGTTCCTAGTAGGCACTAATTAATTCCAAGATGTGTGAAAGTGTTCCAAATTTTCATATACCACAGTGTAGCTCAGTGTCTGGCAGGACTGAACTCTGTAATGCTGAAACAACCATGACGCTGATGAGCAGCAGGAGTTTTGTTAAAGCCTTTTCTTCATTTTGTTTGTTCTTACAGGATGGAAAAGAGCAGAGTATGGAGCAGCTAGAAGCACAGCATGTATTTTGCATACACAGAAAAGCAAACAAAATAGAAATAGCAAGGCCTTGATACACATGAGAAAAATTGCATCGATACTTTAGTCATACATCAGTTTATGAATACTGTATTGATCTGTTTTTCTTCCAGCATCAAGATAAGATTAGTGTTACATGCATGGAGCGTCCTTACCTATTGGATGCAAGGATTAGTGATTGGAGCATGGGGACTGGTAGTCAAGAAATCCCAAATCATAAGTTGGACAAAACACTCCTTGCTTTCTTTTCTTGCTTTCCTTACCTGCTATTGTGACCGGAGAGATACTTTATGCTTGCATGTCTTACGGGTCTGATGTCAAGTATCTATTGGACAATTTAAGCGATTTTAAAATGTTGGATGTGCAGAAGAGCTGCTGCCTGTTCTTCTGGTCCATGAGTGTCCCTTTCACACTGTTACATTTTTTTTTTGCTTTGTTGTATTTGTATTATAGTGGCAGCCAGAGGCCCAAGCTAAGTGTTATGTCAGACACTGCATAAGCGTGGTGCAGGAGATAATGCCTGTGTTTCTGGAACCAGTGTCTGCTCTGCAGATCAGGGCTAGGTGCCACTGTTTGCTGATGGCTCCCTCCACCATCCCCAGAGGCCTCAAGCCTCATCCTGGCATCCGCAGCCTTGCGTCCTCTGTCTCCCTGCCAAGTAACATGCTCTCCCCTCCAGAGCGTGAGGTGTGTCTCTGCATCTCAGGGGTGTGACAGAGTCCTCTGGCAATGTATGTTATTGAAGACAGTAATGAAAATCATAATAAAAGGAATCAGTTCCTTAGGAAAATGGAGTTTTCCCAGTATCAAGTCCTGGTCCGAGTTTCATCCTATCTCCCACATGTTTTTTGTAGGAGAGAGGGGAAAGGGGGGAAAAACAAGTCACGTAGCTACGCATCATGACAATAGATAATAGTAAGCAGCTTTAGGGGCCTTTCCTGTCGAAATGCTGCCACTCTCCCTGACAATTTGGGCATGCTGACTAAGAAGGATAGAAAGGAGAACTGAGCTGGTACAAAGGAAATAGAGTGTACCGTTCTTAAAGAAATTTAGATTACTGTCTTCCTGAGGAAAACATTTTTATTAACCAACTTTGCTTTACAGCTTGAAAAAGGCATAATTTTCCTTGTCATCTCCTGACTACATTTGTGTCAAGAAGGTGCTTCTGCAGTAAAGTATGCTTCCAAGTTTTTAAGACATGGGGTTCCTACTGTCATCTGTTGGAGCGTCTCTCACTGGCCTTCTTGGAGATGAATTCAAGCATGGGAGTAATGGGAAGGACCTGTTTGCTTTTATATTCTCACTTCAAATCTGCTTAGGGTCTTACGAATACTCTAATTCCAACCTGCTTTCCCCCTTAGTTACCATTTTTTGGGTACAAATCCATCACTGAAAACCCATTTCTGTGCTAGCATGTGGCTTGGCCAAGCCCTGTTAGAAAGTCACCATATTGCCATCCAGAGAAGTAGCTTTTGAACTCTTTCATGCTATTTGAGCTTTTGGAGTCCAGCAGTCTCAGGTTTACCTTCTACCTTCAAATCTACTGTTTTTTTTATTTGTGGAGTGTGGGGTGGGGGGAGGGAGAAAGAAAGAAACATGAAGAAATCAGACAGGTAAACAGGCTTTGCACGGGGATTTTTAACACACCATTGCTTTTATTTAAAGCATGCTGTTGTTTCTATTTAGCAGCTCTGCTGCCAAGCCCCAAACCCAATCTAGTTCAAGCTTCCCTTGGGAGTCTTCTTTACTGAATTTGTGGTGAGTCAGGAAGTATTTCTACCTTTCAGTGTGCTTCTGGGACAAGAGGAACTGAAGAGGAGAAGCACTTTAGCCTTTCTATTTCCAGTACTGATCTGATTTGCTCCCACCAGGCGATCAGATGCTCCTTTGGGGGTGACTTACCCCTGTGGCTGCCTCCATGACAAGCTGGCACTCCTCAACAGGGGTTATCTCACAGCCTGGGCCATTTGCCTGTTGGTTTCATAGCAAATAGGTCAAAGACCTTCCTTTCAGGCTCAGGTTTGTGCACTTCCACTTTGCAGTTGAATACCCAGTTCATCATGCCCCTAATTCAGGGCTAGCTGTCTCCACGCTGGCCCCTTCTCCCAGCTCGGTGAGTCCATGTTCACTAGCAGGGTGTATTGCTTCTGTGCAGAATAGACATTGCAGATGCTCTCCTGAAAGCTGTGTGTAATACTAAATGCTAATTTTTCAATGACAAAAGTTCAGTGGAGAATGCAATGCTCTTTGATAGGAATTTCATTTCTTTACAGGTTTTATGTGCCATGGCAAGATTAACCCACATGCATTTCACCTCTTTATGCCAGTGATAGACATGATCCTCCTGATCCTAAATACTCTTTCTCTGCATCTCATCCATCCAGAACATGTATATTGAAAATGCATTGATTTGTGGTACAATTCTGAGAGTCTTTTCTCTTCCTATCCCAGCTACAGATATATTTTAGCACTAGATTTTAAGAGACTGGGAGGAAAAGGCTGGATATACCAAAATAAAAGGAGAGAGAGTTGCAACTCAGACCTTGTCCTTATTTCTCAGATAGTAGAAAAAAAATTTTAAGTCATAAAACTGCAACTCCTTCTTCAATTAATTTCTTGAATCTGCTTTGACCCTGCAGTTATTTCAGGTTCTTGAGGTGAATGATTTGCAGAATGTACATAGGTGTTTATAAAAACGAACTGTTGAAGCAGTTTGAGTACTTTAACTCACCTTTACAACTAGGTACAGGTAACTACTGCAAACTGCAGATGCAAGATTTTGCTTAAAGATGAGACAGTGGAGGGGACTTATTTTTAGAGGAATATTTCTACTGTAATTCCTTATCCTTCAGAATGTTGCTAAAGCATAAACTAACGCTAAGGATAGAAGGAGAGAAGTTGTATTTCTACTTGTGTAGGAGTCAGCCTGCTTGCATTTCTGTGTATGAGGTGATCTGAGGATAATTTTATTCAAAAAGGAGTGGAGGGGGAGATTATGTATCCTCACATATGTATTACGACAAACAGGTTATTTCCAAAACTTATTGAATAAATAACTTTTATTGACTAAAATAAAACTTGTTAAAAGCAGCCAGCCTACTCCCAATGGTTTGTGCTACATTCAGAAAAGCCAGTATGAGCAACAAAATAAATTGCATCCCTTTTGCATTAGGCTTGCATTAATGTTGTTGTTTTGCTTGTGATATTTTGATTGTCACATCCATTTTGGTTTCCTTCTTTCTTAGATTGTTTTCAGTGGGCTTTTAGATGGTGCGAATGTACACTGCTTCCCCACTGTTTGATGTTTTAACTGAGGATGGACCCACTGAGGAGGAAGCGTAGTTAAATTTGGTTGACTGCATTTTCCCCTTCTTTTTCTGTTTCTGATTCTTTTTTAGCATGCTAATGTAAAGGCAGCAGGCAGATTTTCTGTTATAAACCGGTACTTTGTATATAGCCAAATGGTCCTTGTCCAGCAATCATCTTTCAAATCAATGGGAGTCTTTCCGCTGGCCTTGCCAAGCCCTTCTGTTGTCGGGAGGCTTATGTGTTTCAAGTGCTTTGCCAGACTGAGGTTTAAGTAATCAAAGTAGCACACTATAGGCAAGGCGTTGTGTTGTCTTGTGCCCTCTGCAGTCATTTACACTCTTGTCAAGTCTGTGGAAGAATGTTTCCGTGCATTCCTCCCAAAATGACAGTGCTATATCTCATGGCTTGTGCTGGCACCAGAAAGTACTGAGTGATATTGGATTGGGCTCTCAGTGTTTAAAATTATCTTCAATTTCTTTTGTCATTGCAGTTCTTAGGACACTTAACGGCCATCTCCTTTGTATGGATGTGATGAGCAAGTCTGTTGTGAGGCTTTGCTCAAGCATGGAGCTGGCTCCAAATGCTCTGTTTGGTGTCTTGCACAGCTCTGCAAAACTGTTAAGTTCTTAAAAAATATAAAATAGTGTTGCAAAAAGCTGTGCTCAACCCTGGACTTTCCTGTCCAGAAGCAGAGCTGGTACTTCTGCTGGCTGGCTCTGGTTGTGAAGTCCCATACTGGTTGTGATGATGCATTATGATTCACCATCAATATTAAATCTAGGGGAAGGCTACAAGAGAACGGAATAATCCCAAGATCTAATAGCCCTGATCTTAATTATCTTTTCAGTGTCTTATAAAACTTTATGACAATGAGGTGACAGAGACTGACATTTTAAGATGTCCACATGCCACTGCTGGCACATGACAAAAAAGCTATAGAGAAGAAGAAACAGCTTTCTCTGTTTCTTTTGTGATGTTAAAGGTTGGGAATTTTTCTGGGTTAATTGTTGAAAATATTAGTGGAACCAGCTAGTCCTCTATAATTGAAGTATTGAACTCTTGTTTGGTAAAGACTCTAACTGTGCTGTTTGAACCACCTGAAAAAAATCATATCAAAACTCATCACTCAGAACTTTTCCCCAAAAAACCCTTTTTCTGATCTTTAAAAAGGACAAACCCCTTTGCAAGAGTAATAGTAATAATCACAAAATCTCAGCTTTTCTTTATTTGCTGTTGAAATGAAAGCAACTAAAGACACAACATTTTTCTTGGGTTTGAGTTGTGTTAATGTTGACTTGAGAATGTGCAGGTGAATGTTTCTTAGGCTTATTGTTACTTGCTACTGTGTTAACTCCTGCAGACTAAATTATGAACATCTTTAGAGAGTAATCCTATTGATACTTGGGTATACACTTGAGTAAAAATACTTTTGCTCGTATGAATGGAGCTACTCACAAGAGTAAAGTCCCCTTGCTAAGTAAGTTGGATCCAGAGTGCGTAGTATCACCCTATCCCCCTATTTGCAGGGACACAGTGGGAAACAGACACATTTTTTTTTCATATTGTGCATCAAAATTCATTCAAATTTCCTAGAAGAGTCTGCTTTATTTCCACTTTATTAAATGTAGTCTTGCTTATCCTCATACCGATTGTGTGTGTATGTTGTCTGAACGGATCTTCCTTTTTTTTATTGTAATATGGGAATATTGTATTTTGCAGTCTGTAAATTAGATATTTGATTCAATGCAGTGGCAGAACACAAGAGTGTTAAAAATGTCCAATTCCAGCAGGCGAAGCCAAGGGATGTTTAAAGCTTGGTGCATTATAATGTTTATATTACATTAAGTACTGTGTTATTGCACAGGATGCTTATTGTTAATGTCTGTAGGGAGAATCAGTTCCAAAGATTTCAATTTCAATAAACTGATTATGCAGTTCCACCACATACAATTAGGAAGGTAGTAATGAAATGGTTATGAAGTCTCCTGGCATTCCGTAGTTGGTTTGTTGTTTTTTTTTTTTTTAATTTTGTAAATAACATCAGGAGCATTCTGGGGGGAAGTGTTTATGTATTTATTTATTATTGATTTAAAAAAAACCCAACATTTAACATTACTAGTTATTACAAATCCAGTCTCAGCAACAGAAAGGAGATAAGCTGTTTCCACATTATTAAATGCATGATGCCTAGGGAATTGAGATTTATCCTTTATATAAATATATTAAATATTAATGAATAGTGATTACAGAAATTAATTTATAGCTGCATTTAATTTTCTAATAACCTTTCATAGCTTTATTCCTTTGTTGCAAACAATGCATATTTAAATACAGCCCCTTGACAAATACCTTGGATGACTACAGAATGATCTTGTCCACTGATCAGAGTGCTGCATCTGCTTCATGGGACGAGAGAGACAATGAAGTGGAAAGAGTCTGAATCCAATCAGTGCTGTCTGACTCAAGATGAAAGGCATCTTGCATCTTCTGAGAGGAAAAACAGGGCCAACACAGGGAGGATTCAGAAACTTAGCAAAGGCTGCTATATCCTACTACAGGCTACACTTGGCCGTTTTGGGAGACAGCATCTATTATCACCTATTTTGAAAAAACTAAAAATATCTGGTTTGCTGTGTGGAATGTTTTGACTTTCTGCAGCTTGATTTTCTTTAGGTTTCTTTGGAAGAATGCTTGCATTTATCTCATGCAACTTTTTGTCCCCATGGGTCAGTTTTCTACTTTCTCAGCTGCCAATAACATTTATCATTGTTTTGTGGTTTATTTTTGCTTTCATTTGAGCTGAGGTCTAGGCACAAAGCAGCTCCAGAGAAGAGGTCGGTTCCAATTCTGACATGGAATTGTTGCATCATCTTGGACAGGTCAATCTTGGGCAAAATCACAGTCAATCTGCTCCCTGTGCCTAAGTTTCCCCATCAGTGAAATAAGTGGAGGATAGCTTATTTCTTTGCCTTTTTCACTCATCTAAACAAATAGATGCAGGAGAGAGCTGAACTCCTCTGTTGTTTCAGGTTGCCAGAGCTAAGCCCTCAGACAGTAGGTTGGATGTGAACCCTATCATACTGTGGCTGACTGCAGAGATTCTAGAATTCCAAAATTTTATGAACTTTTTTTCTTTTTTGTTATTTTGTTTGGGTTTTTTTTTTCTATGTAGATTACAGGTGGGAGAAATATAGTAACGAGAGAAAATAGTTTTGCCATGCGTGCTTATTTTTTTCCCATTCAACCTTTGCCTGGCTTCTCTTGGGAATAAGACAAATGGATGAGTCTTAATCTGAGGGCCACAGGAGACCTATGGGGAATTTCCACAGATCTTGAATAGCCAAAGAGAAATAAACTTTTATGTTCTTTTCTGTCCCTGAACATGGTTAGGATTGGGCCATTACTATCCAACAGGAGGAATTTTGACATTCAGAAAATGGGTTTTCAGTGATTAACTAGATTTGCATGATTAAGTGTCCCTGAAAACTTCACAAACAATAAATTTCATCCTCCTGTTAACAGGGAGACAGTCGAGGGAGACTTGGGGAAGAAGACGTAGAGGGGAAAAAGGCAGCCATGGATTGTCACCTTCAGAGGACATGGGGAGAAATTCCCACCAGCTTAGCCATGGAACAGAAATAACAAAATTTCCAGAGTGGTGCACAACAGTGTTGTGCATAAAACAGGGTGACAAAGGGATCTGTACACAATTTGGTAATGCCAGTCACATGAGTTGCTTTGCTGAGTAATTCTGACTGTGACTAACAGTGATGGGGAAGTATGTTATCTTCTTCATGTTAGGCTTATTTTAAACAGTGGTGGTTTCTCTGTCTCATTTGAATTGTCTGCTACAGATTTGAAAACCAAGGCACTTTTTAAAGTACATGATAAATTCATGATAAGAGGGAATTGTCAGATTCCAGATATGATGAGAGCATGCAGACAGAAATGTTTAGATCAGAGGTGTGTGGAATGCTGATCCCTCCTGCAGGTCACAAAGGGAGTGGTTCAGCACTTGCTGGCACCATTGCAAGCAGCAGTGTTTCCATGTGCTCCTCCTGGTCTTTATTAGAAGATCTCTTGATGTTGACATGCTGACTCAGACCTATGGAAGACAATGAATGTTTTCTGTGTTGAAATCCATTAAGTTTGTGTCATGCCCTACAAAAGTAATTCACTGTCCGTGTAGAGCATTCCTGGCCTATCTAATTCAGGATAAAAACTGCAATTTGACCAAACAGGCATGTGTTAAATCATCTAGATCCTTTTTTTTTTTTTTTTTTTTTTTTTTTTTTTTAATTACTATTTTTTATATCAGCAGAGGAGGGCTTGAAAAGTCAGAAAATTGTTGAGCATTCAGAACCAGGACAAGCTGTCTGGGAACACACTCTGAGAGCAGTGTGTGTGTTGGCCAACATGGAGTTGAGCAACATGTCAACAAACAGAGTGTCAGGACAGACTGCAGACTGTCAGGAGACTATTGGTTTGAGCATTGATTCAGGCACGTGTATTAGAATACAAAGAGCTGCTCTGGATCTTATCTCCTGGCCTGCTGCCAGATTCATTTCCAAGTTCAGTGTTTCACCATGCTGCCAGCATGAGTAATCTATGCCTTTGTGTGTCTGGACATACCAGCTCGACTTGCTGTTGGTGAAATGGATGCTGTCCTCTTTGTGAGAAGGCAGATGACCCCTCGGCAGGGCTCTGCTGTGCTATTTGGAGGCAAGCAATGTTCCATGAGAAGAAGAATTTTTGAATAAAATCTTACGTTTTCAAGCTTTCCTACTTTTTGGAGTGGACGTATGAGAATCCAAAGCAAATAGAGTATTGTACAAAGGTGTTTCAACTGTACTACGATGTGCCTGTCTGAAAATTTGAAAGGAAGGTCTTCAGTCTGGTTTGCTGCTTGAAGACGTTTCCAGTTCTGTCTGCCAGAGCATAATATCACAGGATTGGGCTTTGTGGCCAGGATCATAAAAATGACTGGCCCAGTGTACTGTCAGTGTAAGTCCCTGTATGTGTTTGAACAGTTCACATCAGTAGATGCGCAAGGATGAATTTTTTCTGTGGAAGTAGCCATTAACACCTTCAGTAGTACTGCTGTTTAAGCTTCCTCACTCCACCTTGACCCTGCTCTGCCCTCTGCACTGAACCCATGTGGTGAAACAGATCAAGGAGCCCATCCTGCTGAAAAGAATATTTTTCTTGTATTGTCCCCAATTCAGCCAATATATCATTTCCCCCAGCTGGGTCACCACACAGGTGCATGAAAAGGGATGCCAGCACATCATTTGTAGCAGATGCATAAACACATGGATTAGCTGCAGAAATATATTCTATTGCACCTTTATGTGCTTTGCAGAGGACATGATGTTTAAGCATAAAAATATGCATGCAGAAGGGGTTTTGTTTAGCTGTCACTTGATCTTCATGCCTGTACGTGTTGACATGTGGCTAGTTATACTGAAATTAAACACAAATGTGTAGGCTTAAAAGTGAACAGTAAAAGATGTTGATGCCTGCCTGCCTGATCTAACACGTGTCAGGACCAGATCTATAAACTCCCAGCAGAGCTGGAGGACAGTCAGACCTCCACAGGGTTTATCTTTTTGAGCGATCCATTGGAGCTCTCCTGTATTCAGCTGAACTGCTTGAATGTCAGAGAGCAGCGCTTGGGCAACTGGATGTAAATTTGGGAAGCAGTCTACCACCACTGGACTTGGCCTTTTCAGGAGAAACAAGTATTTGCCAAGAACTTCTGTGAGAGGAAAAACAGTTGGTATGGCTTTTTGTCTATTCTGTAATGAAGATTAGCATAGTGTGGTAATAAGTATGTACTGTTTACACTTCAATCAGCTACATGAAGCCCTTGGAAGAATTTTGACCCTAGTTAGTAAATAACTGCAAAGAATTCATGGAGCACCGTTATTGCTGCTGAACTGACAGGAATAAAAACTAATACTTTGCTAATCATCCTAGTTCTAGTAGAGATTGTTGCCATTTTTATTCATGGTTTATTGGGTAGAAAATAATTCAGACTAATGTCTCAGAAGGTAGCAAAGCAGTGTGTTCCCACACAGCCTGTCTTGGGTCATGCAGTCATAGAATCACAGAATGGTTTGGGTTGGAAGGGACCTTAAAGATCATCTAGTTCCAACCCCCTTGCCGTGGGCTGGGACACCTTCCATTAGCCCAGGTTGCCCAAAGCTCCATCCGTTCCAATGGCATGGAATCTCTACCAATAAATGGTAGGGAATGCCAAAGAAATGGACTTGGGGGAAATCAGATGCAAAGTGTTGTGAAAACTTTTGAAACTAGGGGACGATAGTGAGGCCTAAGCATTTTGCACTGTTGAAGGGTACTTAACTATGGTGATGGTGGGGTCTAATAAACTCCAATATCCACTGGGAGCATGCCACAATCCTGCCAGATGAGGGCACAGAGATGGAAAATCCGTGCCAGAAGGGTTGCTTTGGTGCATCTCCCTGTTCAGTGTTCACTGCTGTTATCTGATCGATAGAGGATGGGAGTTTGATACAAACTGACCATGGAGTTGGGCTGTTTAAAACAGTCCTTGGTAGTTGGAAAGATGAGGGCTGTCACTTCCAGTGTGTTCCCAGGTGTTTACCTCTGCAGTAGCCCGTGGAGAGAAGACTCTACAGGTCTGTTAGATCAGTGAGTCCATTTCAAAACTCTTGACTGTGGGTTGCATTTGACTGCTCGGTTTGGGATGTGAATTCACTCCTCCTGGCCTCTGTTAGCTCTGGGAAATTGGTCCCCAAGGTAAACTGAGCAGAAAAAAATTCATGCTAATAATGCTGTCAACATCGTTAATATTGTTTATAATTTATTAAAGGCAAGTGATAATTCCTTCATCTTCACTGCTATTACAGCAGGAATGCCCTGTATTTTTGTGTTGCAACATCAGTGAAAGCTATCAAGTGAGTTCAGGAAAATGAATGAACCCAGAACCCGTGAATTTCCTAGAGGAGGTAGGAAAGGGTTTTTAGCCTCTGTTTTGTACACTTGGGGACCCATGAAAAACAAGCTACTGTACTTAGGCTGAGATTGTATGAATGACTCCATATCTGCTCCAGAAAAGCTTTGGGCGTTCAGAAACTGAAAACACGTCGTAAACGAGGACTGAGAGCTGACTAAGCATGGCTCTGGCACTTGTCCTGGTATATGGCACTCTTGTCATGACTGTTCTCAACTTTCAAGTGTAACCCTTGAGAATAACTACAAACTGGTGCATTTTAGAGAAGCTGAGGGTTATTTAAATTCAAATATTGGTTTGGAATCAAGTTGTCTGTCAAGGTGTAGGGTAGGAATGCAGTGGAAAACTCTCTTTGGGTCTTTGTGGAGTGCAATTCAATGAGATTTCGCCTCCAAATATCTACAAAAACTCAGTCCTGGCTCTTTCTTTGAAATTATTTTAAAGTATATTAAAAGAGGAGAATGATGACAATGATACTTTTAATTACCTGCATTATTCTCATCAACTGTATAAAATTGAAATGGCAAAAGCATTTTAGAACAAAAAACTTAAAGTACAAATTCTGTATGTGTCATTTTATCCCAGAGTGTGCTGCTTTTACCCCCTAAATGCTGTAAACCCATAAAAACCAAAATTTGTAGTGGTTGTGATTGGATTTAGTACAATGTATTACAACTAAAAATTGCTAGTCAATCAAGAATTATTAGTAAAACCGAGAATTTCTGGAAAGGGGGAAGAGAGAGAAAGTTGTATTTGGATTTTTTTTTCAGTGTGACTTTCAGCCTTGCTCAGGGGGAATAAAATGAGATGACACTGGGAAGAAAAGTACCTCACCAGAGCTTGTAGTTATTGCTGTTTTGAATGCTTATGCAGCTGCTCCACTGGAGCCAGATTGATCCATTTCTAGGCAATGGTCATTATATATCGTTTCATACAGAAAATGCAATGCTTTTCTTCTAAGTTGTCCTTTCTGATGGATGTTATTATGCTGAATCTTATTGCATTATATTATGGTTTTGAAATATTAAGATATTTATGTCTTTGGTAAGTGCAGGAGAAGAGTGTGAATATGATACGGTGTTTGAAAATATTTATTTTTGCGGAGGAGGAAAGTACCCTTGGAAGATGAGCTGCTCCTCATGGGGGAATTCTGTTTTCTGTTTCAGCGTGAAAGGGTGAAGTGTGGGGGGCCTTCAGCCTCAAGGGTGCCCTGATATGTTTTTAACCCTTGTGTGAGTGGCAGGACCTGTCACCCATCTACTCTGACTTTCTCCACTGTTCCCATTTTAATACAAATATTTTTTTTATTCCAAGTACAAAATTATTCTCAGAATACAATGTGTTTAAAAGTTGCCTTGTATACTTCATTTGAGTTGTGGTTTTTTGTTTTTTTTTTTTTTTTTCTGAGAGCAACCCTGCCTTTAAAAGCATAAGCAATTGATGCCATGTATTTTTAATATTCTTGAAGTCACTGTTTCAAGGTTTTTGTCTGAAAATCCTCATAGAAGAGGAGGAAAAAAGCACAGAAAAAGGGGAAGCTGGGCAGGAAAGGGGAGCCAGGGAAAGCAACTGTAGCCTGAGACCGATTCTTTCTTAGAAAAGGTACATCAGGTGTCAGACTTTAAGTCTGTCTATGTTATGAGGATGCAACCACAGTGAAAAGCCCTGGAGAAAAACGTAGGGATCAATGTAGAAGTGCTTTTGTCCCCCAATATCCACAGGATTTTTCTAAGGGTTACAGGGTATTTTTGAGATTAGGTGATTAAAAACCATTGACCGTCAGGTTTTGCTGTATGAGAAGAGATGCTGTGATTTGCTCTGTGATGTTTGTCACAGATCATCAGAGTGGGAGAAAGAGAGCTCAGAATTATAACTTTGTATGCCATACCTTACTTTTATAGTCTTGTGGCCACTTAATTGTAAATAAATAAAGGGTACGTATTCTTGCTTTGCCCCTTAGAATCATGTGCTTCAAAGGAAGTGAATGAAGAATAAGATAGCACCCATTTTATGTAGGTATGAGCTTAAATGTTGTCACTATTCTTTGCAGTGACTAAACCACTTTTTTGCTGTCTCCTGAGCTGTGACCCCCATAGTGGATCAGCCTGTAGTTCTGATACGAAATTATTTCAATGTCCAGAGCTCAAGCACAGAGGCACGCTCAGCATGCTGCCAGCCTAATATTTTGGGGAGCTCTCCCTAGAAAGTCTGTCACAGAAAGTTTAACCCCTACTAAAAACAGTGAGCACTGGTAGATATGCTGTTCAATGAACTCCTTTCCACTGTTATTTCTTCCCATCAGCCCCCAAGTCTGCTGCTGGTGGCTTAGGAGAACTGATATTTGCACTGCTCAGCCCCTCGCCTGGCACTCTGTGTGCTGCGAAGCAGCACCGCGGCTCTCTCCCACTTAGCTCACTGGTATTTCAGAGCATCTGGGCTGCCAGGACTGCTGCTGAGGGGTCCCAGCACAGAAGTGCTGCAGGTAAGGAGTGTATTTAGAGACCCCAGCCGCAGCTTGGGCTTCCCTGAGGAAGCACAGCATCCCTGCTTGCAGCCCGCTGTGATAAGCTCCAGTGCCAGAACATGACACAACCATCATGCCATCCCGAAAGTTGGTATGTCAGATGCATGCACTGTTGTATAACCTAGTGTTTAAGATCTTGACCTTTGCAAAAGTCAGAGGTACTTTAAAGAAACCTACTTCATTATAAAACAGCAAGTCTGTAGCTTACTGCCACAATTTTTCTTGGTGTTACTATATGACATGAAATGAAACTTCTAGGAAAGTAAGTAACTTCCATGCAAGGAATTTTCATGCTGTTCAGAATAGATACCACTCTGTATTAATTGTGTACTTGCAAGTGCCAGAGCCTGGTTCTTCAGTGCCAAACGAAATTGTGTAAACTGAAAGAAAATAGTTAAATTCTTATGGAAAAGCATTGCAACCACGCACTTACTCTGTGCACAGTGGGGTCTTACCCCAGGAACATAAAGAAACATCGCTAGTGCCTCATGCTCGTGTTATTTCAGTGGGTCTGCTCACAAGAGTGAAATTGCTTACTGAGACCTTTACAGTATTGAGCCAAATATAGTTTACTGCAACATGCTCTTCTGCACCAGGGACAGTGAAAGTAGCAGTGCAAGTTTCCTTCAAATGAAACTCCAAAATGAATCCCAAACTACATAGTCTTCTGTTGCTTATCAAATGGATTTATGAAAGCATTTTCTGTTGTTGTTTTTTTTTGGCTTAGGTTGACAAAGTATAGGAACGCGTTGCTACCCTCTGCTGTTTTGGGCAACCCTGTCTGCGGTCATTTTTCAAAAGGAAAGGCTTCAGAAAATGCTGCTGTACAACACACACCTCCTGTGCTTCTCCACAGATAACCCATAGGCTGCTGGAACCATGCAGAAGGGGCTTGCATTTGTTCCCCGACCAGCACTCCACAGTAGTCTTATCCAAAAGCCAGATGCAGAGTAAGGACATATTTCAGCAGCGAACCAAGAAAGCAGCATCAATACAGGAAAATTTTCATCGATAACAGATCATGTGTTCAGCTAGCTAAGGAGGATGAAAGAAAAAGATATTGTATCTATAAGTCTAAGTAAGCCTGTGGGTGTGTATTAAGGACTTAACTCAATTTGAAAAATGCTGCCCGAATTTGTTTCTACTGTGAGTAAAGTGTTTCTAAGCCTCAGATGAGCCATTATGTTTATCCAGCATGACATCTGTTAAAATATTTTTGAATGAAGAGCCTGTATGGAGCATACATAATAAGATAGCTTTTGTGAACATGTTTGTATTCCTGATGGACGAGAATGGCTCATTTGGAGCCCTCCCAATTTTACGCTGTTCAGGAGGTGTGCTAGATCCCAGATGAAAACCCACAAGAAAATGTAATTAGTGGAATAAAATTTAGTGCATATGCCCCACGGCTACTTTTTACATTGCAGCAGCTTTGCTGTTAATTTTTCTTTTTCGAAGTACTAAAATCAAGAGATTATCAAGTTAGGGATCTAATGACATCACAAAATCAAGCCTTATTTTCCAGTGCTTCCATTTTTTTTAATTTTTTTTTTTTTCCTTAAAGCATAATTTTAAAGGGACCCAATCCTCTTTTCATTAAGAAAATAAAACAACCAGGCTCATAAACTTTGACCTTGGATTGTAATCAGGCAGGACCCAACTAACGAAAACACTCCTACTGAAATAAAATGGTCAACTTTCTTGAGTAAAGATTTGTAGAATCTGGCTTCTGGTTCACCATGTTTCAGGCCAAAGCAAATTTTACAGCCAAGTTATAAATATTTGAAAAATGGGGAACGTAATGGAAATGCTGACACAACCTTAACATTAGAGGCATAAGCAACACAGTGTTATAATCTGGCAGGGCTGTTTTGACAGTGGTTATACGATAATGCAATCCAGGCCTGGAGCACTCTTAGCTAAATGTATCAATATGAACCTAATTTACTTAGACCTTCATGTAGTCATTCACATTAGAAATCTCTAGCACTCTGATGTATAGATCAAGACAGTTTCTTTCTTTCACCCTGATTTATACCAGACAGGTATATGTTAAAGTACACAATAAATAGGCAGAGTATTAAATTGCTGAGGCGGTGTTTCTTCAGACTTTTCTTCAGACCACCATTTACTAAACAATATCGTAAGAGCTATATATCCTTCGGAGTGTTAATATGTAACCAGAACAAACAGAGGACATAGGAAAGGTGGAGAAAAGTTAGATATATAAGCAAGAAAAAGTGAGTTATTGATTTTATTGACTGGTCTGTTAACTTCTGACATTGCAATAAAGCCTTATTTATTTGTATACAGAAGACTCAATTACATAGATACATATCATTTTAACAACTGGGTTATTTACAGGAGAATTGCAGCTTCATAAGTAATATAGACCTGCATTTCTCAAGCTGATGTTTATCCATTGTTACCATTTAGGGAGTTGTGGTGTCCACAAATGTTCTTTGGAGGAAAGTCATTAGAATAACATTAAGTAAAAACAATGCTATTATAACAATACACGTGCAAAATGCACTACCACATTGTGTGCTTCACAATGGCTGAAATAAAACCTATTGCATCCTGGTTTCTGTCTACAACTGTCTTATGAATGTCAATCGTACATATTATGGTAAAGGGCTGGATTTTCCCTGGAAGCTCTTTAAATACCGTTTTAACTGAGAAGATGGTTAGTATGAATATATATGTTTGGACTTTTTTTTTTTTTAAGTGTCTTTTCAATCGAGATTGAGTTTTGAACCCAGCAATCTCTTCCTGAGTGAAATCATAGTGTATTATCATCTATATAATCAACAGGCCCTACAGAATAACAAGGGGAACAATCTGAGTGATGGTTAATGTAATGACTGATTGTGACGAGAACCTCACTTGGGACTGTATAGTCAGTAGTCAGCAAATATTATTTCCTCCAGCAGTCCTTCAGTAGCCAGTATGTGGACTTAAGGAGAGGCAAGGTGATGAGAGTAGGAGCTTTTTCTGCTGATGTGAGGATGCAAGGAAAACATGCAGAGGCTTTCTCTTAAAGACAACAAGAAATTATCCCAGAGATCTGAGTGCAGATATCTTCAATGTGGAGGAAAGACAGCTCTAGAGCCCAGCTGGGCAGATGTTGCACCATGTCCAACATATGTGTTTGTCTTCAAGATAGGGTAGTGTTGAATGTTAAGAAGTCTGTGGCTGATGCAGCCACTCTAATGGACGTGCTGCTGTGGTCCAGGACTTCTCTAAGCTCTGAGGTGCCAAGGACGCTCTGTGTGTGAGATGAGAAGAGCTGGTGTAGGTCTCATAGGAACTCTATGATGTTTGGGCACCGAGCCTAAATCTTGCTTTTGCCAGATTAGCACTTGATCTTCCTTTCCTTTATGGCAGCCGTAAGGAACAGACGATGGAAGTGTTGGCCATTTCATACCAACCTTGGCTGCCCCTTGCATATCCTCAAAGCTGGGAGCACGAAAAGAAGCTATTAAGAAGGCCACAGCAATCCACTTCCATAAAGTAGATCAGGTGTGCTGAACCACTTGCTGGCTGCCGAAGAATCTGACTTGTAGGAAAGGTGGGCCGAGGGTCCCTGTGCTATACTGTGGCCAGACATAAGACAGCTTCTGACTAGAAGCAACACACCCATTGTAGAGTGGCACACAGCGTGCGTGTACAGAGCACCATGTGAGCGCAGCTGTGTGGCTTCCACACCAGGACCGGCTTCTGTCAGCTCAGCTGGGAGTATGGACAAAGAAGTTTAAATCTGTTTGTCTATATGTACCTCTAGCCATTGTCTTATTTTTTGTAAATATAGCTAGATTCTTCTAAAGGGTTGCATGGGTCAAAATCAGATGACAGAGCTCTTACAGAAATAGAGAACTGTTAAAAAATGTTTTCTTTTAAAAGCATTTTTAGAAGGAATCCGTGATTACTTTTTGCCCAACTCCAAATTATGTTTAGTAGGCACGTACACATAGTCTGAGATCTGACATAATCCTCGAAATAAATAATATGACAAATGGAAGCTGATGCTGGTTTTGTGTTGTTGTGTAATGGAGTTAGAATAATGACAGGACAATAATATAATAGAATTCTGCAAAGCCCTCACTCTACTTGACTTTAAGTGGAAGTAAAATCTTAGAAATGAGAGGACAATAAAATAATGCTTTGTAAAAAGGATAAAAGAATAATGTTACCTAAGTCTATTAGTGACATAACACACTGTGAATGCACTTAAATTAATGGCATCTTTTACCAGTAGATATTTTTCAATTACTGTATTGCTGAAAAAATAAACAGAACAATAATATAAAAATGAAAACGATGTAGGAAACTAATTTGTTTAAAAATATGTATCTATACAGAGATGCATACATTTATCTACGAACACAAGTATTCTCGTGGATTAGAAACAGTTTGTATATTCCGTATAATTTAATCCTGTTAGGATGTATTGCAGTGCCTTCGCTCACTCTTTGAAGCAAATTGCCTGCCACTTGGTATTTTGGCAAAGCTAAATCGTGTGGCTGCTTTTTGCTTTTTTCCTTCCTGCACAGTATGTTGTTACAGAGAGGTCTTGCCATGACACAGCGTTACTAACTGGGAGATCTTTCATGCAGTATGACTGTCCTGGGATGTAGGCCTGTTACATGTAAAGCTTCTTTAACCTCTGCTGCATCCTTAAACCTTTCCTAGAGAACTAATCCAACATGTGAAATCCGGTGGGAGTTTGACTCACATAAAGGCAAGATCAACATATTACAGACAGAGTATCTAAATGTGTGTAAACCACTTGGTTATTTCTCTGCAGATCTGTTTTAAGGTATTTTTAGTGTGCGAAAGACCATCTTAGTGGTTGCTGCAGAGTGTTTCACTATCGCTGTCTGGTAAATAGCTGCTCAAATTCAGGAGGCAGACAGGATGATAATGCTGACTACTAGTTTTTTACGTCTTTTTTATATTTTTAACTTTTGGTCTGTGGGGAGGTGGGGAGGGATGCACGCAGGATTAAAATCCCTTGCTGTGTTTTTAAACTTAGTTTAGCCATGGTCAGACTTGGCATAGCTCGCAAGACCTGGCCAGCAGACTGAATGCTCTTTAAAAAAAATGTAAAGTGTTTGGGAACTCCTGGCAAAAGCTCCTTGTAAATAGTCACGACAATTGATTTCAGACAATAATAAAGAGACAGAAGTTAAATCAGTTCAGGATTTACAAGATCTGGAGACATGCATACCATGAGTTTCTGCAGCTCCCAGCCAACGCTTTCATTTGAAATAATGGCTCACCCTGCTGAGCCACATCATGAGAACTTGCTGCAGATATCAAATGGCACAGGCTGCTTTTGAAGGGGGAGGGCTGTTGAATTTTTGTAGCTAGGAATTTCTCAAGGTACATGTGCAGCTAAATAGGTTTATAATGTAGACTTACCAGTTCTGTGATTTAGTCTGATCTAGGAGCGTGGTCTCCTGCATGCAGAGTTGCTGCCACTGTTAAGGTTTCCTCCTGGATCTCAACTGGACTCCTACAGTACGCTGCTCTGTGGGATGGCTCTTTCAAGAGTCTCAATAAAGTCTGAGCAGCTGAACAACCTGTAATGAGACACTTGATGGAGCTGCCCCACAGGGCTGTGTAAAGACCACAGCAGAGAGTGTGAAATTGTTAAAGACACCGCAGGGATGAAACCAGACAGTGAACTCAGTAGCAAGAGTGATAAACCACTGTTGCTTGACCATACTTGCTGGCCAGGATGCTCCAGTAGGAGTTTACGTATGTTGTGGGCTGCATTTTGCTGAACGCTGGCTCTGATGAAGTTCTAAGTGCCAGGTGCTTTTACTGGATTTAATTGAACACTTCCTCCCTTAACTGGATATTCTTCACTCACCGAACCAGGTGATTGGAATTTCTAGACAGGCTCTCATAGGATTGGTAGCACTCAAGGTTCACGTCTTCCCCACCTTACAGTATTTTCTTTCCAGTCCCTGGAGGGTGTCAAAAGCTGTGAGTTAAATTTCTGTCATCAGTCACCTACCTGTGCCCTATCACTTGTAAATAAGTCTATCAATGTAACTTGTAAAAAGCAAAAGATGTCAGACACGCCACCCTTTTCTTCCACTCAGAAGCCTGAATTACTGTGCACCAGAAGCTGTCCGCATGTATCGCCTGGCTTTCATTAGTCTGTAGTGCCAGCAGCCAAGCCCATAATACGTAAATTGTGCAAGGGTCTCCAGGTAAACAGGAATGTATATCATTACAAGACACCATCATAGTCTACCTTACTTTGGGGAGGGTACAGGAGTCATATGGGGAGGGTGAGAGTCAGGAAGTTGAGCTTTTTGTGGAAAGCTTGCCCTCTGTCCTGCTAGGAATAAAAATGCATGCACAGATAAGTGCTGTAAAAATAATTAAAAAAATCTAGTTAGCTATAAAGATAGCAAACTGGCAGTTGTTCCAAAATAGATGTTCTTCAGTGTGCTCACTCTGGCATTTAGTAAGCTTCCAGGGATGGAAAGAAAGGAAAGTTTAATTTAGAAAAGCCTCCTGCCCTTCTTAGCTAGGGATCAGCTGCCCAACATGAAATAATAATGCATTCAACTGTCCATCTTCTGGTAAGTAACCTTTATCATCATTGCATTCACCAGCACTAACAGCAAACAGTGAGTATGAAATGTTGTATGAATTCAGGGAAAACTGATAGGGTCTTTGTGACCTTAATGTGATTATATTTGTGCTAATGCATACAGTATAAAAGAAGCTAGAACTCAATATGAAGGGTCCAATTCATTAAAAATGTATGTACCATTAACAAGGGATTTTTATGCACGGTACTTAGGGGGTGAAGAAAAGTAGAATGAGTCTATTTTGAATAAAGAACATACTTTTGCAATTATATCCCTTCACCTTTTCTGCAGTAGCAATGCTACTTTTCTCACATGAAGTATCTGAAGTGGAAGAATATTCATATAGGCACCAATAAGGAAAAAAAAAAAAAAAAACTTGGGGAAAAGAGAAAGAAGAAAAAAATAAGAGAATGAAAGAGGAATGAAAATACAGATGGGTAAGAAGAAAATTTAAGGCAGTTGGGAGAGCTGGGGTTTCGCGTTATCTGTGATTTTTGTGCCTTGGTATGGTAGGTTTTTTGTTTGGTGGTAAATATAACTGGTGGTTGCCCAGGAGAAGTTCTCGGTAACATGAATCACTTTAATAGCCACCTGATTTTCATTATAAACATCATGGAGTTTTAATGTTATCAGTCCTGATCCAGAAAGGTGCAGGTGCGTAAATACAAGCCAAGCTCTGTGCATACAGGTAATGAGCACAGCGATTTTGGCTACCTTAGGTTTCTTGTGGGAGAAGATCCTTTAGGAGAAAAGATCCCCAGGGACTAGGCAAAGGTGAGATTTTGTGCTCTGCTGGCAGAATGATTTTGAGCTCTGCAGTGATTTTGGTAGCTTTGCAGTAACAACTGTGTGGCAGGTTCAGATAAGTAGAAAACTGTGAGGTTTTACTTACTTAAATACTGAATGGTACAGTCAGTAAAGCAGATCTGCTCTATTCATTGTGCTGGCTCATTCAATCCATTCTGCATGCAGGACTTTTAGCGTTCGTACAGGATATTGCATTGACATATATGTCAATATGGCAGATCAATATGGCATTCTCTTATCATGCCAAAAACATTTTCAAAGGTAAACTAGAAGTATTCGTATATAGGTAAAGAAAAATTAAGTGTGAGAGTTATGTAAATTGAGACAATCTGACGTTGTGGGAGATCAGCACAGTACTTGTATGCTGTGCTGAAATGATCGAACTGTGAAATGATACTGACACTGCAACACTGTTAGGTTTCAGAGTTAACAGGTGCTGGTGGTAGTTCTGCACACCCCCATATCTCTACTTGTTTGGTTTTCTTTGTGAGGCCGAAATCACTGCCTAAAAATAAAAGCTTAGAATCTAAAGTAGAGATCAGCAGTAAAAGGTGAATTGCTTAACGATCAGTGGGATAATCTGATACTTAGAGAAGATTTATACAATCCAGATGAGTGTATTGTATGCCACATCTTGGTCATGGACTGGAAGATGACAACTCTCTGATTCCTTAAATATGAGAAGTCCAAGCTTAAATTCATACCTTTCAGTACATGATTCATTATTCTCATTTAATTTCTAATCTTGATTTTCTTTGCTGAGGTAGCAGGAATATCTCCTCTGATAACCATAGGATAATACCAATGTAAAATGGATTCAGCATAAAATTTCAATTTTTCTCTCCTGAAAGTATTGTACAATTTAGATGTGTTTGTGAAATTCTGTGTAGCAATCTAATTACTGAGGTTTTACGATGTGATTTGGAAAGGCTTCCTACCTACATGTCCAAACTGAGGCAGCAGGAAAATTAAAATAGTGAAATTAAGAGCCACAATATGGTGTTTCATGGCAGAACGACGATTGTTTGGAGGGAATGTTATGTTTTTTCATTATCAGCTGCATCTTTTTCTTTCAGCTATTAAATTTTGTTCAGCAAGGTTGCTGCTGGTGTAATTGCTGACAATTAAGGGTTCATTTAATGAAGAGCTAAATTACTTTAATCAGAGATGATGAACTTTTCACACACCATACCCAATAATTTGAATATTATTAGTCAGTCTATTTAATTTCTTTTAAAAAGTTATCTTTTTTTCTCCTGATAATATGACTTATGATCTAAATGTAGCTATATTACATGCTCAGACTGTGAGTTTATTAGTTTTAAAAATGTAAGACTTTTTTCTCACAGGCAGTATTTTCACTTTAATGATTTCATTCTTAAAGCTGTATTTTTAATGTGAGCTGGCTCAGTAAGTAAAAAGTCTACTCTTGATTTCTTATGGTTACAGTTACTGAGAGATAAATACAAGTAATTTAATATCACATTGTGGAACTGTGTCTAAGGATTTTAATATGAACTGTTACTTGAAATGCTGCATTCTTTTATTAATGTTGATTCATTTAAAATATTTGCTTAAATGGGTATCTCAGAAGGATTTATGTGTTCTTTTGATTACTGAAAGTCTAGTATTATTACATTTGATCCTGCTTGTTTTTCAAAGCATTGAGCACTAAAGAGAGGTGGCCCTGCATCTCCCTGGTACAAATTTCAGACACCCTGAATTCATTCTTAAAGACTGTGAGGAAGTTATTTATGTCCAGATCATCTGCTGAGGCTAGTCCTATGCTGTGGTGTGAACATTGGCTTGGAGCGAGCTCTGGTGCAGAGTCTGAGAGGAAACACCAGTGTGCATCACACCTTTGAAGAGGCACAAGCACACATCTGCCGGTGAACCAGGAGTCCTGGGAAAGAGCTGGATGTGCATGTTTAATGCACTCCGGCGCATGTCCTGTAATGCTGTCCAGTGAAGTCACATTTACCAGCCAGCTGCAGGTTCCCTGCAAGCATCGGGCACCAGGTGACACAAGGCCACTGGGACGGGCAGCACATACAAACGCAGGGTGCTGGGGAGCATGTGCCAGAGCTGCTGGTAGCCCTGGAGCAGCCAAGGAGTCACAGAGCAGTTTTGTGTTTTGTCCCGTGCTTTCCTGAACAGTGTAACTACAGCTAAGGAGATCTAGGTGCCTCAGTGGTGCTGATTTGGGCACCACGATACGAGAGAGATCTCAAGGTGCTGGAGAGAGTGCAGAGGAGGGAGACGAAGCTGGTGAAGGGCCTGGAGAACAAATCCTGTGAGGAGCGATTGGAGATGGGACTGCTCAGTGTGAGGAGGAGAAGGCTGAGGGCAGACCTCATCACTCTCTACAACTCCCTGAAAGGACACTGTAGAGAGGCTGGTGCTGGGCTCTTCTCACAGGTCATGAGCGATAGAACAAGGGGGAATGGCTTTCAACTGCAACAGGGAGGTTCAGACTGGACATTCGGAGAAAATGTTTTCCAGAAAGAGTGTCAGACAGTGGAACAGGCTGCCCAGGGAGGGGCTGGAGTCACCATTCCTGGAGGGGTTTAAGGGTCGTTTGGACGAGATGTTGGGGGCTGTGGGGTAGGGGAGAACTTTGCAGAGTAGGGCTGAGGGTTGGACTCGATGATCCCAAGGGTGTTTTCCAACCTGAATGATTCTGTGATTTGAGAATTCAAATCTGAGTCCCTGTGTCCCTTAGTTGCTCATTTGTAAAGTGGGAATGAAAGCATTCCCTCCGTTGTGTGGGGCACTGGGAGATAGACATTTAGAACTGAGTTACCTGTTGTGTCGCTGAAGATGTGTAAGAAACAGAAAGGAAGCAAACTATGGAAAGCCTGTTTATAACTAGCGCATTTACAGTTGTAATTTTATATGAGGCTCAGAGGCCTTGGGATGTGGGATTTTTTATTTTTTTTTTTACTCTGATGTTTCTCTTATGGTCTTCTCATTTTTAAGCCAGGTATTATTCAACAAGGTTTTCTGCTTTGTTTTGTTTTGTTTTTCATTTTGACAAAGGGAGAAGGTTGCCTTTGTTTTACTTGGCTTTATTTTAAATAATATTTTAAGAGGATTATTTTACAATGTTTACAGTGCACTTCAATTTTTTATTGTGTCATGCCCTTCCAGCCCCTTGGTGGGATGAGAGGTGAGTGTATGTATTATATAATTTATAATTAATTTATGATGAATCATATATGATGAATACTGCTTATTAAATATTAAAGCCTTGTCTGCAGTCATGGCCGTACCATGGCAGTAGCACTCCTGCCTGTTCATACAGTACTACTGAGCAAACTCATTGACACAGGCTGTGATGGCAGCACTCAGTTATAAGAGGAGTCTTAGCTCCCTGCCTAGGCAAACGGTGTTAAGGAGAATTACATCTCTTTCCAGAGCAGGTTCCCTGTTACTTCTCCTTGCCCTTTGTGCACCAGCTGTCAGAGGTGTAACGAGAGTACAGTCTCTCCAAAGCATAGTTGAGAGCAGAGAAGGTGCTGCTGGTAGCTCCCCAGCTCCATAGGGACTGCTCCGAGTCCTTGTTCCTTGCTGCCCATACCCCTCGCTGATAGAAACCTGAGCAGCGTTGGAGGTTAGCCTAACAGGAGGTAATGGCCTGCATCTGGACAAGTGGAAAATCTAGGCTAGATTTTGACAGGCCATTTTTATTAGCGAGGACTGGAATTTGGAGAGGGGAATAATTTACCTGCAGAGGTCATTCCAGCATCTGGAACTAATGACTCCCAAATAAAGGCGGTAAAACAGAGGGGAAAACAATGCAGGGGATTGTGCACTGCCAGTTTAGGGCAATGGTCTTGAAAGTATTTTTCCAAATTAGTAGCAATGACTCTGTGAATCAGAAATAGTAGCTGTGACACGAGCTTTCCCAACTCCTCAGATCCCCTGAAATCAGAGGAAGACACCCAGTCAATATTGTAAGGCAGAAAAGGAAAAGTAGCCTTCTACCAGTGTTTTGTGCTCTACTTCAGCTTCCTGGGAGCTTTGACCTGTGTCTCGCTGAAGATAGTGTGCAGCTAGGAACAAATGCTGTCACTGTGTGTGATGCAACAGAATTTAACCCTGAAATCCTCGCTTCGCTGTATTTACTGACAGCCCAGCAGGCAGATTTTCCTGCACGTTTCGAAAAAAAAAAATCTTGATTCTTGAGTGGCTGTTATAGCATGTGGATTTGAAGGGTCACAAGACGAGGGCTGAGAATATATCATGCATAATTGCACGGAGGGTGCCATGTAAGACCACATTCATGCACGTGAAAGTGTGTGCTGTTTCTCTGAGATCATATGGAAAGTGAGCTAGAAGCAGCAGGCAGAGCATTCAGGCACTGAAATACAAAGATACTTCGTCTGCAAGGAGTGACCATATGAAAGGAATCTAATCCCATGTGGTTCCAATTAGTGCAATGCAAAAGGAAAGGCATGTAATTAATTCTGACTTCACGGTCCTGTATAACCCACTTGTACTACATACAGATTGTGAATGCAATATTGCAAAATTCTTAGGGTACAGATAACAGAAAACAGTGGTTCTTAGGACAGCTGCACCATGGAAAAGATACCAAAACACAGGTATATCTCTTCAGAACTTCTTATTTATTTTCTGAGAGCTCAAGGTATAGTAATTGCAATAAAATGTAATTCTAGTGAATATTTAACTCCAGTTTTTTGTTCTTCTCCCAAAGCTTTCATAGGACAATTTAATGATGTGACAGATTATCAGGAGCCTGTTTTGATATTAATTAGATCGTAAGAAAAGACAAAATTTTCAGCCCTTAAAATCACTTATAAACTTATAAGACTTGTAAGATTTGATCTTAATGGGGAGTTACATATTCACTGGTATAGAGCCTTCGATTTAATATCACTTTATACATACAGCTGTGATGGGAAGATTTAAAAACCCTACAACAATATGTGAAAATTATCAGAGGTGAAATTATATTTAGTAAAATACCACTTTATTTAGTACAGGTGAAACTCACACCATAGAAAACCTATCTTTGGTCTTAGGGACGGCAGCAGCAGTAGGACTGTAATGCATTTAAAAGAAATGGTTTTCACTGAATCTCGCATATCTAGTTACATTTTTTTCTTTTCAAGTAACTTGTATGGGTAAATTGCACATAAAAAATTTAGTGACTGGGCCTCTTTCTTCATGTTATTAGGCAGTTGTTTGAGTCCTCAGCGATTATAGTAGGTCATCTTATTCTCATTATTAAACGACAGTGGTCATTAAAATGCCAAACATATTTTTGTAGAATTCACTCTATAAAATGTCTGCAAGTCTGTGTGTTTTTTATTAGTTCCAAATCAGATATTTCAATAGACCGTTTGTAAGTATTCCCAAAGCGGTGTCCATTTCTGAATTTTTGAGACCACACAGAAATATTACAAATTAATCAGATTTTCAGATTTCTGCATAATAACTCTGCACATTTTTTGTTTAATCCTATTCTAAAATGCTGTTATGATTGACACCTTGCTGTAGAGATAGAAGTCAATTGAATAATATGTAGCAGTCAATTTTATTTGTACCTTAATGTGCTGCAGTTTTTTTTTTCTTTTCACATTTCCATTATTTATAAGTCTGTCCCCCTAGAGAATATATAGAAGAATTTGTTTTAAATGAGCTGATAATACCCTCTTTAAAATTTATAAGTATGACAGAATCGTATCCTTTTTCCTTACTGTGGCAGGGTACGCCAATACGCTGGTTCTGAATTATCCTGCACTTGTTAGTTGTAGGACAAACAGTGGAAAAGAGCATATTGTTAAGGTTTACTTAGAACGGGATTTCAACTGCTCATCAGAAAAAAATAACAGAACAGGAGCTATCATACCAACCAGGAAATCTGACGCCATTGCCAGCGTTTTCTTTTTAAGAGACCACAGTATTCTTGCAGCTACTTTTGATACTTGCTGTCATTCTTTCAGCTTCAAAGATAAATGTGGGCCTGATCGTGCCGTCAGCATTGAAAAACTTTGTGAATCAATGCAAGTCCTTCACCCAGAGGAAATGGAGGATTGGGATGTAGTTTCGAAAGCATCTTGGTACTTTCTTATAACTGATAGGATGTTTTTCTTTCTTTTTTCCCTTTTCAAATCTGTATTGCAGACTTCAGCAGAATCCAGTAGGGCTGGGCTGTGTTCTGTGCTTAGCAAGTCATTAGTGCCCAGGATATAGTTCGATTGTTGGATATTGATCATCTAAATAAATGCTGGAAATCCTTGGTTTCGCAGAATTTTTCTCACCCCCCACATGCAATTTAGAAAACAAGCTGTCGTTTGGAAGCCTACCTGTTTTCAGTTTTCATAGTGCCTTTTTACTGTGCACAGCACAGCCTTTGCTGCTTCAGTAACTGACAAAAGAAAGTACTTTATTAAGATACAAAGTAGATGTGACTTGATTGTTTTTCAGATAATTTTTGCTTTCAGAAATTAGAATGGCTGATGCTCACCTAAGCATAAAAAACGCAGTTCCCACACACGCGGAGTGCTCATGTACTGTATGTAAATTGGTGTATAATGCAACCCACATTAGCTGGGTTGATGATAGCTTCAGTTTCACTGCTGTCAGATTTTTGTAGCTCCTTGAATGAGTTGGCTGGTCTGAATGAGTGTTAGCATAATTTATGCAGCTGATAAGTGATTTGAGTGCTTGAGTTATTGATAAAGCACTTTAACATATCATTTTCAGCTTGATGTTATGTGACATCAGTAGAAGGTAATGTGCCAGTCCTCAGGCTTGATATTAAAGTCAATCTGCTCTTTGGATTTCAGAGGCCAGAGGAAACACAGTGCTGCCTGACACAAGCCCAGCAGACCAGCACCAACCCAGTCAGTCCCATCCTGCGTTCCCTGTTGGGCCTCAGGTCAGTATCTTTCTTTCTGACTAATCAAGACATGCAATTTGACAAAAAGTAAAAAACTGCGACTGATCGTCTTTGATCTGTGTAATGCAGAAAATGTGATTCTGTTTGGCTGCAGAAAGGGAGCATGTAGGTATCATGTATATGTTTTTAAAGCTACTTGTTTGGAAAGATGAGCTTTTTGTATGTTTTTCTAAAATAAAACCTACTCAGTTTTGCATATTTAGGAGGTTAAATTATTTTCATTTCTTACAGAAGTTATTTTTTAAATACATGTCATAATTTAATATTAAAAAGCTTGTGCAATTTTAATGCAACCTTATTGGCTCTGGCAGCTCTGCCTGTCGCACACATCTCCTGCATTAGTAAAGGCATTTCATTATCTTTTATGCCAGGTATTTATTTTCTTTAGAGCAAAATGTAGGCATAATAGTATGTCACTGCATAATATTTTCAAAGATTTCCCATATCACCTCACAGTTTTATCCAAGTTCAGCCATGCTCTAAGAAGATACCCCATGTTCTCCACTTTGCAGGTCCATATAGTTTCTGGTAATTGTTACTGTAGTGTTTTCAGCTTTTACCAATCAGTATACCACTGAAAAAAAACTGAGAAATGTAGGCATTTAGGTACTTGCAGGCTGATTTGAGTTAGGCCTTCTTATGTTCATAATTACCTTCAGTGCATAATGAATTTTCCAGTCTAGATTCAAATGGGATTGATACCATGCTACATGACTGTAATGCTTACAGCTTCAGCCTGGCAAGTTTGTCAAAACTTTCTGTGTTGGTGAAAATGTGTGCTTTAAGATATTGGGAGCAGTGCGTGTCTATAACAGAACACAAAAGGATCCCAAGCCAGAAGATTCACAAGTGTGTAATACTGAGCCATGCACAGTAAAACAGGCTTGCTGTCTGTGTTTTGTTACAGCCATTACTGACAGCCCAACAGTTAGCCTCAGCAGTAGCGGGTGTGATGCCAGGAGGCACTCCAGCCCTGAACCAGCCGATCCTTATTCCTTTCAACATGGCTGGGCAGCTGGGGGGCCAACAAGGACTCGTCCTAACTCTACCTACAGCGAATCTCACCAACATCCAAGGGCTGGTAGCAGCAGCTGCAGCAGGAGGCATCATGACTTTGCCATTGCAAAATCTACAAGGTAAGTCACGTTTATAATTTTTCTAATAGGTTCTTTTGCCTAATTGTTTCACCTTTATCTCTCTTTTAAACCGAGTGATCTCTTTTTCCAATGAAATGTTGCTCTTGATGCATATTGAAAGTTAATACTTGGATTGTTTCTAAATACTTGAGAGATACTTAGGGAATATTTGCATTTTTATAAAAACAGAGTGGAGGTTGCATCTTAGATTCTACGGGTCAGTGATGTAAAGTACTTGAATGATTCATTAGGCTTTTCTGCCATCAGTGATTAATATTCCATACTCAGTTCACTTCAAAATTTCAAATGGCAACATGAAGACAAGTATTAGGTTTCACCACTGCTGATTAGGATAGCTGAATGACTAGGGGCAACTGAAACCACAGTATTGCATCAACATCACTTTTAAAAAAACCTTTTAGTATAAAATCAGAGTTTTCTCAGCTGCCATCAGTGCCCCAGATATGCGTTCTTGTTCTTGCTGTAGAAGGTCTGCTTTATCAGTAAGGTTCTGCCATCCTCATCCAAGCTGTTGAGGGAGTTACATGACTCCAGAGTCACAAGCAAGAAGTTCATCTCTGTACGTATCCTCCCCATTGTCTGAGCAGTACCATGCTTGCAACAGTTCTACCCTAAGATATCCGCTGCATTCTCCCTGTGGTCTAAAATCAGACTGAAAAGCAGTTCCATGAGATACTGTATCTCTGTTCTTCCCTAGTATTCTGTGCTGTTCTGTGTCTAACACTGTTAGAAACAGTACTCAGTCTAAACACATCTGATATAAAATACAGATGTATTTTTTTTTTTTACTACTCCTAATTATATTGATTGCTTCACAGAAAGCAGTTGCTGCTGAACAGAACTCAACGAAGTATAGCAAGATAAGTATTAGCCAGTATGTTACAATTGAATTGTACAGCTTTAATGGAAAAGGCTGGTAAGGGACTGTCTGATATGAGAGTGATAAAGGTGTGAGCAGGAAGTGTCAAAGCTTTAGCTTTTTCAATTTATTTATTTATCTGTTTATTTTTATTTCTTGCTGATGTAAATGGTAGGAAAACTTTTCCTCAGATGGAATATTATTTTTTTTAGAATAAATGCTCTGCACTGTGCCTGAAGTACTGTTTAGTTATTAAACTCTGGTGACTACCGATTACCAGATGAATTGTTTGAAGCACCAAATCCTACAGGTTGTGAAACAGAAAAAAGGAAGAGACAGCTGATGTGTCAAACAAACTCCCTTACAAACTGCATGCGTAGTACTCTCACCTGTTGGAGCAGCTACTTGCCTTTACCTTGTGCATGTTTTAAAGTTTAATGTCAACAGACCTCTCTTATCATAGTTGTAAATGGTTTTCACTTTAATGTTTAAAATAATGTCTCTCTCATACCATTAGGCTGCATCGAAGAACCTGTCATTCATAAATCATAGATGAAAAGGACACACTAATGCACAAATTTTGCTTGTTTAAAATTTGAGAGTGCATGTAAAGTAGGGAACTGGAGATTAAAAAAATAATGCGGGAACAGGAGCGGGAAAAAGCAGATATAACAAAGTGAAGGGGAAGTGGCTTTTTAGCGTAGGTGGATGATGAAATCTTAATGAAGAAACAGGCATTATAAAAATGTATCCTTCCACTCTGGAGTGCTCCAGGTTATAGTTGCTGGGTATGTAGTATTATAAATAAACATAAACTCATGCAGTTCTTACGTCATTTATTCACCCCATGTTGCAGAGCTGGAGGGTAGGGATTAAGCTGGGAAACCTTTGCTCTTTAGTTTATCCATGGGTGTCTAATTGCTAGCTAAAAGGTGTAACTCTGCTGCCAAACAAATTTTGCAAGCAGTGACCTTACCAGATGAAAAGTTTTCCTCTACAATCTTTACTGGTAGATAGAAGCAGGGATCAAACAGGGACTTGCTGGAGCATCCGGTGCAGTTCCTTATCTATAGATGCCACCACACCTTCCATAAAGTAGCTGAAAGCAACAGGACCCACAGATTCACTTAGTTGCATTGCTGTTTCTCATCTTTACCCTTCCCTCCCGATCCTCTAAGCAAGTGCCACTGCCCTCATTATTTGGAATCAAAACTGTTATACAAGGAAATGAAGTAACTCGGTCAAGATAGCACTTAAGAGCCCTGAATCACAGTTGTAAGCTTCTATTGCTTCCTGTAGAGCCCACTACCCAATAATGCATGTGTGAGTGAAGGTAGGAGTCAGGTGACAGCGCTGCGTTTCTAGAGAACGTTGTTAGTTGTGTGATGTCATCAGTTCCGTTAAACCTGATTGACTTCTGGTCCCTCTTTTTTGTGATTATTTGAAAGGTAATCATAAAACGTGTTCTGTTTCGTAGCCAGCACTTTTATAGGTATACTTATAGAAGCCTGTACTTCAACACAGTTTCCATAATTCCTGCTCTTTGGGCAAAATCGAACGATATTAATCAGCTTTCATCTCTCTTAAACCTCACGGTGGCATAGTCTACCTAGATGAGTGGGAGACATGTTTTCATGCTGCTCTCTAACCTGTCTCGTTACTCCTGCTGTCACGTCTGCTGTCCCTGGATTTCCAGTGCAGTCAAGTACAGGTGTCCACAGCTTCTGTGAGCTGGATATTCTCCTGTTGTCTTTTACTTCTTCTCTCATCAGTAAACTTCTAAACCTTTTAATCACAAACTACCTCAGCTAGATAACTCAGAAGACAACACCCCAAAGACTTTTTGAATAACGTATGAATTTGGAAAAGTTCTGATCTAACAGAGTACTCGAATTCATACTAAATGTTGATCAAGGGAATAATCCCACTAAATCTTTTGTGATCCATATATATGTTTACCTGTTTTTCTTCTCAGGGGCTTTCAGACCTTAGGGTGATTGGATAAAACAATTAAAACTCTTGCATGTGGAAAGAGAAAAGAGCATTCAGTGATAGAAATCATAGGAATCATAGAGGAGATATGTTAAGCATTTAAAATGAGAAAATGAATTTCTATAAAAATTCAAGACATTGGTAAAATGGAGCGATTAATGATATGGAAGTTACTCTCACAGTACAACTTATTCGGTGAAATTACCTGTACTTCATTTGTCAGTTACCTATAAATGAGATTTTTTTTCCCCCAAATATATTTGTGTTAAATTGTTGAGTTGCTATATGGTCGTGATCACCCACTAAGTCAATAGGAATTTTGTCGCTGTAAGTGAAAAGAAGTTTAGCCTGTAAGCTTCTTTCAAAACTACTCTCCTTGATACATACTTGATTATTTTCTGTTCATTACACTATGTCATTTGCCATACACACTGCTATACTCTACCTGATCCCTGAGCAAATAAATCAAATGCATATGAACAGAAGGAAGATGAATGTGTAAATTCTTGCTGTGAAGTTTACACAAAAATATGTTTTCCCTGACTCCTATTAAGCAAATTTCATATGCACAAGGAATATGCAAAGAATACAAGTTACTGAGATGCCAGAGGGTTGGTGGCAGAATAGAGCCATCTGCTTTAGAGTAAAGAGAAATCCCTGAACATAACACAGATTCACCTGTGCAACTTTGGCTTTCCACCAACAGTTCTTTGCAAACAATAAAATCAACAACCATAACTTTTTACTGTAATCCACTAAAAGCACTGAAGAGTTTAAAAAAAAACATCCAAGAAAGCTGTTGTCCCAAGAAATTTATACACCTGTTTTCGCCTCACCGTTTCTTAGAATTACAGCTGGAACACAGCTGTGCTTTCCTACCTAGCAAAAATTTTGGAGGTGTCGCAATAGCGATGGTTGTGAGAAGGGAAGAAGTGAGGTAAGTACCCTACAAGATAATGTTGTGCCTGACTGCCGCTTTTAGTCTGTGGCTTCTTGACCTTCTTATTGACTTATGGCAGAAAACAATCTGCCAGCTTTCTCTTGTTGTCAAACTCCTGTTCATCAATATTCAACTTTCTGTCGTTGGGAAACTTTTCTATGGGCTGAACAGTTTCAGCTGCTGCATCTCCTTTGCCAGGTCAGATTTCTCTAGTTTTTAGAGGGAGTGTGTTCTTTTTTTTGCAGTTTTAGTTATCCTTCTCAAGGGTGTCTCCAAGGGACTAATAGTTGCTTAATCACAGAGTATTCGGTAATGCCTGGGAGCTGATATTCATAAAATGACATTCTCTACTTAAGCCCATTTGATTTTTGTGTCTCTTGTGTAATATGTTGCTGTGTAGCCCTGTTGATTTCATGTTGAATGAAATGGGAAGGTATTCCAGTGCTGAGGAGTTGGCTAAAGGCTGTCCTCTCCCTTTGTTCACTTTTCCATGGCAGCCAAAAGAGTTTTAGCTAAAAAGTTGATGTATTTTACCTATCCTTTTAGTGTAGTATACATGTTTGAAATAAGAAAAAACTAGCACAGTGTTGCCTACCAGCTCATTCGTACACCGTGGGTAACAATTTGAGAGTCTCTCTGCAAAGGGTTGGCCCAAATACATTACAACACACAGACATGGCACAACAGTGTTTTAGCTATCTCCACAGATACGGAGCTTGAATGACACTTGAACCTTGAGAGAAATCAACAAGTTGGAGATTCTGGCCCCATGGAACTGAAACTTTGTGTATTTTATTTCCACCACACATTGTACTGTTCCTAAAGTGAATGTCAATAATTTATTTCCAAGTCAGAGTTTCTCAATCTTGAGTTCTGAAAGAAATGAGAACAAACTATCTCCCCAAATCATTAGTGAAAGGCTTTAGTGCTGAAAGGAAACCTTGCATGGCTGAAAATGTGAAATCATTAAATTACATTATTTAAACAGCAGCAGGTCGTATTTTAGCTGCAATACAGTGGAAGGGGAAATGTATTAAACATCTTGAGAGCTAGGAGATAGCCATTAAAATGCAGTGATATGGGTAACAGTAGACATAGATGATGTAAAAAAAATTTAAAGGCTTTTTTCAGGTAGAGATCAGTCAAAATAAATGTTAGGTAAAGACAATGGTAATGAAAAGGAAAAAAAGTATTGTTTACATTTATTACATCTTGTTCATCGGAACATAGATTTGTATCATTAATTGTGCAACAGATAAAGTAAACATGCTCTGTCTTCCTTCCTCCATGTACACATACCTTAAAAATCAGAAATCAGAGAGAGATGAAAAACAAAAAAGAGACAGAAAAGAAGTAAACTACAAGCCTCAATTGCTTACTGATCTAGAGTCCAAATTCCAGTTTTTTAGAACATTTTCCTCTTTTAACTAAAGTGATGCAGTCCCTATTCATTTGTATTCTCCTTCAAGTAACATGAAATAGCTTTCAGAGTCTACAGAAAGGCAGTGTTTCACTTATGTATTTTAATGAGCACCAATGTCAGTAATAATCAAAATGATGTTTCACTTAGAGGAATAGTTTATTCCCAGGTACTTATGCAGTGTACTAACATAACCAGAACAAGAATGACAAGAACCAAGAAAAGGAGCTGCACTCGCTAGCAATTTCTGTGAAGCCCTCAAACCAAATGTGTCTCTCCTATTGCTGTATAAATGCTGCACGTAACGCAGTCACTGTGAAGAGCTCACTGACACAAAGAAGGGGTTAGCCACCCCCTAAGACTAACCTCCCTACCTTAATACGGGGAAAGAAATAGGAGAAATGTGTGCATCCTTAGGCGCGCTATGGCATGCACGGAGCCCCTATGGATTAGCAGCCACTACAGCAGGTTTCCTCAGGCTAACAGCTGTAACAACATCCAAACCATGCTGTAAGGGAACTGAAGGAACAGGCAGAGATCCCTAAAGATGGGGGTAGATAGGTGTCTTCATCCCGTCTCCCAGTAAATGTACTCTCTGGAATTGCTTTTGGGAGAAAGGGCAAAAACTGCTTTTCTGACCACAGTACAGAAAGAACCTTGCTGGGCTGTGGGTTGGTTGGTTGGTTGGTTGGTTGGTTGGTTGGTTGGTTGGTTGGTTTTTCCCCCAGGATACAAGGCTTCTCCTGTGGGAGTAGTGTGGCCCCATGTTAATTGCTCAGCTTGTTCAGTGGCAAATCGCTGCCTTCACAGAGGGAACGTGAAAGGTTCAGGGCTTTATTAGTTACTAGTTGTTTATTGATCACTCCCAGTGTGTAAGCTATTTGTTGTTTGGATTTTCTGCCCCATAAGTTAAAGGCCTACCCTCAGAGGTGTTAAAATGCAGTAGTCTTAATGTTTGTGTGCTCTGTTGTTCCACCCAAAATAGGTCTCAGATGTGCCTATTTTTTCGCTACTGATGGTTATGGAACAACATCAGTGAGGAGTAATGATGTGATGTAGATCAAATTAATTCTGAAATCAAAGTTTTCACACCTACTTAAACTTCGCAGGCCAAGTTTTGGCAGAGTCTAAGTTTCCAGACTTGTATGCCAAGAAGCAGATGGGAAAGACAGAAGTAGTCTGCACCTCCCCAAAGTTTCCACCACAAACCCGTTAGTTAACTACCCTCTAGCAGACATGACCACTAAGGTGGGAGTTGTGGTGTGACTGGTGTGCAAGACCTGGGAATGTCCCCCTTTATTCAGCCCTGACTCAGACTGATACTGCTCCTGGCAGGAATATTGTGTGTGCAGGATTATAAATGAAATTTCTGTCAACCAGAACATGGATGCATTTTAATGCTGCTTTTAAAGTATATCTTTGCACCTGTTTCCAGGAGCCTTTAATCTTCTTCTTGAATTTAGACCGTGACAATTTAAATTAATGTAGAGAAAACTCATTCCAATAATGTTAAGCACTTAACTTACTGTAATCTTACAAAAGCCAAGAAATTTCAAATGCAAGTGAAAATCCTGGTTAGTCTTTGTCACTCTCTTCCTCATTTCCACATTGTAGCATATATGCTGCATACACTGGTAGATCACATGCAAACAGACAGGTACATATATATGGTGTATGCATACATGACTCACGCTGATCCGAGTCTCTGCTGCAACAGAGTAAGTTGTAGAAGGATTACCAGGATGGATTTGCAACCTTCACTCTTAATTTCCTTGCCTTAGTGGATTTAAGTCAGACATTTATAGTCTTTGTGGTTTAATTTCCTTTGTTTTTCCATGGTGTTTGTATTAATAAAATCCCTATGATTCATGTTTTAAAAACTCTCTGGATACAAACTTGTGTTCCTGATAGACCAGTAAGATTCTAATCAAGCACATATATATTTAAGGACTCATAAAAACAACAAAGTCTTTATTGACCAACTGGGTTTACAGGCATTTTTAATAGTGTGAATTTTGAATGCTTGGAACATACAAGTTAACTGCCTGAGAGCCAATTTTTTTAAATGAAATCTTTAAAGTCTATGTGGTTCTGTACTTTTTTTTTTTTTTTTTTTTAATTCTCATGGAAAGTTCGGAAGGTGCCTTGTGACTCTCTTATTAAAATCTTGAAGTTTATGCATCTTGAGACATTTTACAGCATCTTCTTTTTTTCCTTTTTTTTTTTGAGAAAAAAATTTGGTCTGCTGCTGAGATTGCTCTAAAATGGGAACAGGACCTGTCTGGTGACATCAGAAACAATGAAAGTGAAACTTGCTTCAGTTTTCTTGTCCCCAGACCTCTATTCAATTTTATGTCCTTTGGGTAGAAATCTGTACTCGTGGACATCTTTGGGCCTTGGTCTCCTTTTGCTGCTAATCCCGAAAGCTGCTTTTATTCCTTGAACATTTTGTCTTTACAAGCCTATTGCTCTGATAGATGTAGCAGAGACCACAGACCTGAGACCTGTGTTTGGCTCTGTGCTCCACCCCAGATGTCCCATGTGATGGCAGACAATTCATGCATGGTTTCTGCAGCCCTTCCCACCTGTAAATGAAAGTGCAGTTAGTGCTATGCTTTCCTACGAAGTGGCTTAAATCGCTACTGTTAGATGCCTTGAGCTCCTCAGACACAGCTAGATCTTTGCTAAATGTCCTAAATTCTTGTCTTGTCCTGGTTCATAGGCCTAGAATAGGCTAGGCTCTTTTAAAATATCTGCAATAATAAAGCGAATTTTCATTATTTAGGACTTACAGTAACCTTTTTTGGCCCATAGGAGCACTGGAAGTTTCCACCAAGGTTAATAAGATCCAACACGATATGAGTTCTTAGACTGTTGCCAGCTATAGGGTTTTTTTTTGCTTATTTATTTTAACATGAGTATTACTTAAAAACTTAATCAGCTCTAGATTTGGCACATCTTAGAGAATTTTCTTTCACTTAGTTGTGTTTTGTTATGATAAATTATGCAATGTCAAAAATAAATCTTTAGGATAATGACAAGTTTCTCATCTCACTTCCATGATTTAATTCCAGTCAAGTCAATGGCGATGCTTTGGGTTTATGTAATCGAATCCTTGAATATCTTTCCTTTTCTGTTTCTCAGATCCTACTTTGTTCTCTTGTCCCTTTCCTCATCCAGCACTGTTTCTGTCCATCCATTATATTTCAGCTTGTTTCTTTAAAGTTAATTACAACCCAAATATTCCTGAATGTATTTTGTACTGTGTAGCTGATTTCCCATTACATCAGCAGCAATAAATGAAGAAGAGGTAAATGTCTGGAGATGATAAACCTGTTGTAATTTTCCCAGTATATTGGGCTTCTGTATTTTAGAAGATGCAGTTGTAACAGGACATGAATCCTGTCTAAAAAGCAAGGAAATAATAGTAGTACATTTTCAGGAAATTCACTTACTGGCAACCTGAAAGTTGTTTCTTTTATTTTGTTTATTTTTAAAAGGATAAAACCTCTTAAGAACAAATTCTGTACATGTTCTCTGAAAACTGTAAGTCTGGCAATCTGAACAGAGCAATCACTTTCAGATTCTCTCTTTGAGATTTTAGCTTTTCCTTTCCCAAATCAACGCTTGTGAACTGTAAAGGAAGACCATCTTCCCCTCCCAAAACTGTAGCGTCTTTAAAAAATATTCAGTCCCAGCTTTTTTTTTTTCTTCCCCATTCATTTTACTGGTAACAAAATCAGCTCTTTAAATCTTTGTTTTGCTCTGCTTTAGCACGAGTGGTGGTTCAGAGTTATGTCTTATGAAATTACATTTATCTAATATGAGCATCTTGGCCAGTTACAACCAAAATTAAAAACATATACTATTTGTTCCATTTGTCAGAAGAATATCATTGGTTGTAAGTGTAAGACTTATCAAGTATATCTTTATGCATTTATGTTCCCATGAGTGCCATTATTTTAAAATTTCTTAGTGGTATTTATATATATTCAACGTTTGACATCAGATAATTTGAGTTTGCTATGTTTGTGAGATAACTCACAAGGGAGAAAGTTGTATTAAATAAATAATAGAGATAAATTTTATACTTCCATATATTTCAAAGCTAATGCAGCTAACTTGCAGTGGAATGGTAACATGAAGACACAGTGCTATAATATGATTGATTTGTTTTGACAGCAGCCAAATAATTGAGAGTGAAAGGTGTCAGCACAGATGAAATATTGTATAAGCCACATTCAGAAGGCAACCCCAGCAGCAATAGCAACTGGAGTTTTATTTCCTTTGATATCGCACTGTTACTCACTTCCAGTTTATTATAAAACCATGAAAGGTACGCAACTTTCCATATGATGGAGGCTTTTATGGAGGGGATAGAAACAGAAGTTTGTCAGGTACTTGAACAATGGATACTGACAATGGGATTTATGATGGATACAATATACAAGGGTAAATTATCTTAATCTTTCCCTCTGGTTTTCTCTCTTCTTTTAATCCCTTTTTACAGGCTACTGCTTATCTGGCATCTTACCTCTAGCTTGGAGGGTAAGTGACTCCCTCCAGAGCAACCATCAGTGTCAGTCTATGGATTGCCTGGCAGGGGATTGATGCAAAAGCAGTGCTGCTATTACCCTCCCCAGCAGTGAGACTTGTTTTTAGTTCACCTCTTCTGCACAGCAAACTGTACCCATTCCGGCTAACTGAGACAGGGTAAGGCTTGCATATTTGTATCCTGCTGCACCGCAAGGAATACAAAGAACTGTGGCATCTTTTGAACCTAGGAGAGTGTAAGTGTGCAAGTAACCTAGTACAGAAGGTAGCCAAATAGACCAACTGAAAATAATGCCTGAAAATGTTTTGAAAATCATTATTGGCCTTCCTTAAAATCGGGCCGAACAAGAGACTAGGGTGTGCCTGTAAAAACTCAAGCTATAAAGCTTCCTTTGTCCAGAAGCCCCATTGACTTCAGTGGGAGCAAGACTCCAAGGTACAGATTGAATTGAAATGTATATGTCCTGCCATTCATTTCAGAAATGCGCCATTAAGAAGACACAAGTCGATGTGAATGACAAGGGTTCTCAGTAATGAGCTCTTGCTCATGCAAAACAAAACAAACTATGACAACCATCATGTTAACAAGATCAGGAACCCTTGTGGCTTTGTAATGTAACATCTAATCTATATCTATACCTATGCCTATACAAATATAATTATCTTACTTGCAGAAAAGTAAATAACAGAATGGGATGAGATTTCCAATACACAGCAATTTATACACAGTCACATTCCAGTTGCATTCTCTTTGTCTCCTGATCTCATCATTTAATAAATGGCATGGTGGCTATTAGAAACTGGAGCTGAGAAACCTAAACTTAGTGGTATTAATAAGGGAAAAGTTTTCATCAAAGTGGTGTGGGAAGGCAGGAGGTAAGCCATTGGTCGTAAAATAAGTCTTACTGTATAGCAAACTGCATCTACAGAAGTATTTTCATTTAGAGTAGAGCAGACTTAATCCCCCTGTTTTCATCATTTGCTTCATGTTAGTTTGATGTGTGCTGACCACATTTCTTTTGGAGGAAACTAAACTAGAAGCTCCACTCCACAGGCACATCAACTGCATTCCATAGCCAAGTGGCCCATGGACCCAATCAACAGTTGGCTCTTTGAATAGCTTCAAGACCCATACATTCAGTGCAAGAAACCAGAGTAAGTACAGTTCAAAGTAAAATCCCTGAACTGCAAGTAGAGAGAAAGAAGGGGACTCGGAACCAACTGCCTCCCTCTAGGTATCTTCTTACGCTGCAGCAAATCACTTGATGTGGCCTTAAGCCTGTGTTAATGCTTCAGGAAGAAGTAATTGGTGACTGGTGTACATGGAATGAAAACAAATTGTCATTGTTGATGATTCAAAGCAGTGTTATTACCTATAAGGTAGAGGTTTCTGTTGGAGCGCTGAGTATCCAGGTTGCACGGTTGTGCAGCTTTCGTGGTAAATAACTCTCTGCCATCAGCACCTGCAGAGTTAAATTTAACTTGGCAGCTCTGATTTTAGCCACCAGCAGCTGTAATGTTCTGTTTATTAATTGTAGACAAAAAGCTGAAAATGGAATGCCTGAGTGTGGTGTGTCTATAAATCTATTGATAGACATTGAAATGGGCATGTAGATCTAAATCTGAGGTTCTGATCTGTATTTGGTAGTGTCTGATTCGCAGTGGAAACATAGGTTTCCCAAGCGTTGTGTTTTCTGTATGGACGTTAGTCTTCGCATCAAGAAGTACTCAGAATTATATGAAAATACGGGTGGTTGAAAAGACCTTCAGGAGAGTGTATGGTTTTCATGAGAAGTCATTTTTTTTCCCCTTTTCTTTCTAATGTGCCTTCAGATATTTCCTTCATGTCCCAGCTTGTACCGATGAGCATGTGCATATACTTCTACTGCCCCTTTCAAGCTTCAGCTACCTCTCTCATCCACGAGCTGCTATCCAGTAGACTGTGGAATAGAAACTCCTTCTGAGAAGAATTTCACAAAGTAGCGTAAAGAGGTAGAGGATCTAGTTAATGGAAAGATGCTCAAGTGTCTAGCGTGCTTTCTGGCCACCGTATTTGGGATTCCTCCTTAGTTGCTCACCTCTTGATCATTATAGGCATTTACTAATCCATTGCTGATGGAACAAAAAGCCATTAAAAGAAACAGTGGAAAAAAATAAAAAGACAAGTGAGGTAAACCCCCAAAAGCACAGATTTTACCCTGGCCCTTAGCTGGCTGGGTAAATGGAAAAAAGAAAAGAAGTAAGCTACCCACTCAACTGAACCAACTCACAGGCATTTCCCACATTGAGTATTTTTGTGGGCCTTTTACTGATTGGTTGGATAATCCAATAAACTACTTGTTTATTTAGTTAAAAATAGTTAATTTCAAAAGTCTTGTTAGAGGACCAGACAAGTTGTCTTTATAGTAATCCCTACTCCATAAAGATTCCAGTGACTATTAATAGACGTGTTTTTGGAGACTTCACAGTTGTGAATAGCTTCCTTCTTAGATGATGGATTTTCTCTAAATCAGGAAGCAAAGTAAACATTTTTCCCTACACCTCTTCATATCTGAAGCGATTCCACATCATTGTTACAAGTAAGTGGTCAGCTCTAAGTGGTGATTGTGATATGCCAGCACAGAGCCAAATCCGGAGGCCCTCAACTCTCAGTTTTAGTGAGGCAGATTCACATTAGAAGTGATGCTTGAGGCCCCGTTGACTTATGAAAGTTTAGGTTTTAAAAAACCCTGTGCGAAGACCCTCAAGGTTTGGCTGACTATAACCTGCAAATGGTTTGGCAAGACCCTATTTACAGAGACTGCTCAAGAGCCTTTCCCTTCCCCCATTTCAGTGGTCAGCACTGACATATTGCATTATGAGAAAGAGCCCCACTTAATGCAGAACTACTTTCAATTGTCATGAGCACTCAGCCTTATTTAAACTGACACCCTCTCCATCACCCCCAAGCTAGAATCCCAATGTCAGAGTGCTTCAAGAACTTGGGACTCAAAGCTGTACTGTCTTGCTAAGAGCTGTGGTGGAGTGGTGCAAAAGAGCACAGAAGTGAACTTCAGAGATGGAAGGACAATCCCAAAGGTGGAGTGAGACATGGTAAATTCAGATAGGCCAGGTAAGCAGAGGAAAAGAGAGCGAGGGGAAGGCTTGCATGTGGGTTCAGATCAGGAAAGACACTTGGAAGACCCACACTTCCCTCTTCCCTTTCACTTAATCAGTTAATAAGACTTCAGTGATCTGGAGTCATACCATTAGAAAGGATTATAATTCCTTTGTGTTCCAAGAGAAAAATAAAACCCTTCATTTTCACACCATACCATGTTGCTCTGTTGGAATATTTGTCCTTCAGCGTTTGATGCTGAGGTTCCTAAGTGCCAAGAACATGTGAGAACAATCTGAGATTAAACGGCAGAAATTCCTGGTGTGAGGAAACATAGTCAACCTATAAAAGGAGTTAAATGACCACATGGTCACTCCTGTCTCTTACAGATTCAGCAAATGCTTATGCATATGTCAGCTCAAGCTTTTAAGTGGTCTTGTTAAATATAAAAATTGGTCATTTTAATGATCCACTGTTAACTAATGGGGAAACTAAGGCACGGAGTAGCGAAGTGACTGCCGTGTGTTTCCCACAGGGCAATAGCAAAACCAGCCATAGAAACCATGTTTCCCAAATCCAGTCTGCCAAATGTATGTTTAGAGATTTGTAAAGGGATACCACAAGAGCACTATGTTTAAATTAACATAGGAAGAGAACATTTCAGACAATACTGTTTCAGGATATTTTCTGGGCATTCCTATAAAACTTTTCTTACAGTTTTAAAGGCTGAATCCTGCTTGTCTCACCGGCATATCCCATTGGTTTTAGGGTGGCTGCTTCTGTAAGTAAAATTAGCAATACCGAGTCATGTATTTTAGCCCAAACAAAGGTTCTGTTAGAATATGAGAAAAAGAATGGTTCAAAGAAAGCACAGCCAATGGTTGAACCGTGAATGCTTTTCCTCCTTCTCTGTCTTCTTTCCCCTAGAGAGAAGTACATGATTGCAGTAGGGGGTTGGGATTAAGTAATCATGTCTACCTTCTGCAAATCTAAAGCGGTTTGTATTTTTGCCTGAATTTTTGGTTTAGGAACAAATGTCATGAAAGATTTTTAGTTCAACATACGGTTACATTTCAAAAATGTACCTGCTCTTTAGAGGTGGGGGGAGGAGAGAGAAGGGAGGAGTACCAACTCCTTGGGTCTCATGCCAGACTTTAATGTAAAATTAATTCCTTTAAAAAGATTTTTAAAAAACCACAACATTTTTCTAATGTGCATTAAGAATGTTGGAGAGCTCACTGAAGCATATGCTTTGAGCTTTCAGGAGCAATCTGTAGTCAGGCATTTTAAATGAAAATTGATTTGTGATTTACATGGTCAGTGGAAAGAAAATTAACTTATGGAAGGTTGTAATGAAATATTAGACAAGTAAAAAAGTAGATGGTGATCTAGTGGAACTAAAAGTCCCATCTGGAAGAATTCTGTGACATTTTTACATTTATCTGTGTTCTGCATGAGTTGTAATGTTAGTGGTAATTTTATGGGACTGAACTGAAATGAAAAGGGTGTTATCACAGATTGCCGACAATATAGGATTGTGTTCAGTGGAGAGTCCTGTATCCTTTTCTCCATTTTCCTATAATATGACTCATTGCACTTTTTTTCAGCAACTGTTGTGGAATTCATTCAGCCTTTTACTTGAGGTTATTAAAGAAGAACATCAAATACTCACAAATACAATCTAGCAGCACATTTAAAAGCAACACTGCTGCTTCCACTTGCTCCTGCATAGTTGAGGCACTGTCCAGGGGACCCTTTAAAATATCTGCTAAAATAGCATGTTACCACTCCGAAACACAGTTTATTAACACAGTTTAAAAAATACGTTCTCTTTTGATTTGTGACTCATCAGCACAGTAAGAGTAAAGAATTAAAGATTCTCCAGAATACATATATCTGTTCCTCTGACCCTTTTGAACTCTGATATTCAGGGTACGACATCCCTGATTGCTCTTACTGTCAGCTTCTTGGAGAATGAAGAAAGAGAAATATGTCAGAGTAACATGATGCCATACTCCCTGCACTCTTCTCCTGCTTTTATACTAAAAAATCTTTCTCCTGTTTCAGTAATCCAGACTTTACTGGTATTGGAAAGAGGAACTCTTGTACTACTTTCTAACATAATCCTCCTTCTGTAGTGTCCATGTATGACAACTTCTGATTTATCATTGTTTACACACTTTGAAATGTAGGGCTCCGATTTGGCAAAAGATTAGTATTCTTTGAAATCAGTAGGGTCTATTAAAGCGTTTGGCGAAATTATTCCCATCATGGATTTAAAATACCTCCAGTTTTCAAAATCTAGAGAAGAATCTTCCTATCAAAGGCTTGCTTCCTTCTATTATTAAATGAATTAGCAATAAGTCCTATCAAAGTCTTGTTTGTTGTGGACATCTTATCTCCCTGTTCACCGGAGAGGTGTGTTATATTTCCTAAGCAGGTGAAACTATATTTATGCTATTTCTTTTTCTCTGTTCCTTTAGGAAATAGGTAGGTCTGATTTAAATACATGCCAAGCATTCTAGTTTCTTTGAACTGCACAGGATTTCAACATGGCTCAGCATCATGCAGGATTTGGACACTGCCACGCTAACACAGACTAGCATTGTACCTCTTCTCATTGTTATTTTTTTCTAATGAAAACTGGAGAATCAAGTTTGAAATTATAGCATGTGCATATCACCATTAGCTGAAGTAGTCTTAAACATCAAATTGTACAACTGATATATGCAGTGTATTAGTTTGAAGAAGTGGGTTTTTTTTTTGTAGAAAACAGTTTGAAACAAGCCATGTTATTTTTCTGGGAAATTAGTTTTGTAAGCATATTTGAAAGAGGAGAAATATCACAAATCTATCACAAACATATATATATGTTTTTCAATAGAATGATGTGGCTAATGATTGTAGGAGCAGCCTTTCTAATCACAGGATACTGTAAAGGTCAATATTAGGTATTGGCTTTCCATCGTGTCCATCTGAAACAATATACCATAGTGAATGTAATCAGTAAATGGTGGCAAATGAACCTATTAGAAACATTAGCATTGCAGAAAGACAAGTTTTGAGAAAAGATGTTAAGTGGATCCTGCAGCTGGTAATTGTCATCCTGGGAATAATTACACTAATTAATAGTTGCTAACCCCAGACCCTTGCGCCTGTGACTTTGAATGAGTTAATGATTGCTGCTCTGGAGAGTGTATTGCTGGTAGATTTTCAGTAAGTGTCAGCAGAGTAAAAAGGCCCCAGGGAAGAGACTTTGGCTCTGATGATCTTCAGGGTCCCCATTTTTACAAACCACAAGTACATCACTGAACGATCAGATAACGTCTCCACAGACCACAAAGCTGTTGAGGATTTTCTAATGAAGAGATCCATTTCATCATAAGGTTCCTGATTTGTAAAGTTAATATTAAGTCCATGTAACCTCAGACTCACAGCACTTGCAATCAGCAGATTCGGTTTTGAAGCTGTGCTTTAAATGAACCACAAACCCCACTTTTTTTCTATTGTCTTTCATCCTGACCCTAGTTAAGTGGACTCTGTTTCTCCTGGAGTTAATTTAAAATGCTACCAAATCTATTAACATCATTTAATTTTTGTAGGCCTTTAAATACTGGGAAGTTTATTTTACATAGGAGAGTGGGTCTAATTCCTTGGACTATTATGTTCTCTTTTTTCTGTCTCTCTTTCTTCACTCCCATCCCACAATAAATAAGTATATGAATCCTGTAATATCCATAAATTCAGGGCTAGAATCTAGCTGTCTTCTAAGGGTGAATATCAGGGATAATCTTGTATCATTAATATCAATAGTTGACTGGTGGCAACCAAAGAATTCCAGTAAAATCAAGATTCTATTCATCAAGCACAAAGGAAAATGTAAGGAAAAACTGTATTTCTCTTGGTCTTGCAGTCTGTGAAGAAAATGATTATTAATATACTTTGGAATATTCGTTTATTAACCTTTGATCAGATGGAATGATAAAAGATTTGAATGCTTCCCCATGCTGGAGCCTTTTTTTGTCTAAACAAACAAACAAACAAACAAACAAACAAACAAACAAGGTAGTATTGTAATATCATAAATCCAGGTTACTTACACTACTGTGCTACTAGTTGATGATTCCTCGTATTGTCTTCAGGGAGTTAGAAAAGATTGTAGAGCTAGAACTTCTCTTAATGGCATTTGCTGCTTCTGATGGTTTTCCATGGCACTCCAAATGGACAAGAGAGATTCTTAAGGCCGATGTGAGTTGTCTTGGTCTAAAGCTGTAAAGTTGCTAGTTGATGGAGGTCCTAGCCATCTTTAGTTAGATAGAAAAGAAGAACTGCTTATAGAAAAATCTATGGAAGTTTGAAAGAATTGGAAAAAATCAGTGCTTAAATATTGCTTTAAATGTAGAACCTGGAGTATAAACCTAGTATTTGTACAGCACTTAGAAGCAAGAATAAGCATGGCACTTGTATGAGCAGTTAATTTGTTGTCTACAGCCTGCAATAGAGAATTTATTTTGTAAACTTTTTCTTTGTTTCAGCACTTATTTCATAGGCTTGTTTTATTTTTATTTGCTTTGTTTTGTTTACTAATTATGCCCATGAAGGCAAGTGTACATAGTGCAGTTAGTTCACATAGTAAGATAACAATGCTGAAGTTCTTAAGGTAGAAAGCAGAATGAATTTTAGAAGCCACATAAGTACTGAATGGTTCCCTTAGAGACTACAGTGTCATGTAGACTAAGAGGAAGATGTCCCCAGGCTTTTGAAACCAGATACAAAGGTTAATCATTGCTATCTCCCTTAATTAAGATCCTGTGATTCCCTACTTGAAAATTTATAGAATAGTGTGTTTCATAATGGTAAGTATATTGTTTGTATCAGAAGGAACAAACTATTATAAAGGTATTGAAGTAGCAGAGCAGGAAGGTACAAAACTGTTCAAGAAACATATTCCTTTGCCAACTAAAATCATTAGTTCTTACAGTCCTTCCAAAAGATTTTATCTCTGACAATATGTTAAGAAGTTGTAAATATTTTAAGTAGTTCATGTTGCATTATGCCATGGCAGTAGTGATGAAGCTCAATTATTTTTATCTTCATTCACACCCCTGAAAAGGGTGGCCAATAAAAAGATGGTATCAGGGTTAATGTGGGTCTGTTTATCGTCTGTAAAACAAGAAGAAAATGAGCAAGATCTGTGTTTTGCTGTATTTATACAGAACATTTCAAGGATGCTAATGTCAATTTGATAAGTTAAACAAAAGAATACCAAAATCTTATGGAACAAGAAAACAATCCTGAGTAACAGAAGACTTTGGGAGAAAGAACAGAAACTGGGTGGAAGATTGTGTTCCTGGAAGTTGCAACCCATCCAGCAAGGCAGGGTAAAACAAATGGCACTGAAAATATGCCACTTGTCCAAAAAGGTGGATATGATATACAGCAAGAGAGGAATAAAGAAACTATTTTGTGAATGAGTAAGAGGGCTTGGCTCTTGGAACTACAGAGCAGTGTCTGAGTGGCACAGGAGATACCGACACTCTGAAAATGGTGACAGAGCCCATGGGGTCTCCTCACATCGTTGCTGAGAGTGAGCCAGCCCCCAGAAGACATCATTGCTCAGTGACAGAGTTAACCAGGCAGTGCACAAACCCTCAACATTTGACATCAACCAAGCAGATTAGGCCTTCTGTTCTAGACATAGCAAAGATTATGAGACAAATTGGAGGCTTGTAGCAAGTGGTCTCATTTTTCTCCAAGTTGCAAAATTAATTAATTTCACTTAGAGAGTTAGTTCTTAGACTGCTCTCGCTGAAACTGGTAATTTGGAGCTATATTTCCAGAGGACTATGATTAGACAGGGCCTAGCCTCATGTTCTAGAAAGAGCATGGACTTTACTGGATTCTGTCCATTTAAACTCTGAAGAGGTCTCATTGCCTTTTGTTTGTTTTTAGACTTTGATACACTGTGCTTCAAAAGACAGCAGTCTGCCTAAGCAGGAAAAGTTTGGTTCTGAGTTAGTATTATAAGGATAAAAGGTTAGAGAAAATCACAAAATGAAAATTAAATGTGGATTTGAGATGGACAGAGAAACAGTAAATCCAAATAGACAGCGAGGCACAGAAATGTTAAGCATAAAGCCAAAGAACATAAATCAGGAAAGCCTGGAATTAAACAAAAACGTGAAGAGTCCTGGCCCCATTTGAAGGAATAGCAGAACTTCCTTTCATTTCAGTCAGGTCAAAACTTTGCCATTGTGGGGGGAGAACAGAAAGCGTAAACACATGGGGTGAAAAACGAAGCACGTGGGAGAGCCAGCCTGAGCATGGGAGACAGATTCTCTCTGAAGACATGGTGCATCAGAGAGTGTCCAGTCAAAATGGCAAAATCACATCAGCACTGCCATTAGGAAAGGTCACATAGCTCAGAGGGTGAACAGGGCAAGTCTGCGTCAGGAAGAGGGGTGACTTCTTGTTCCTTAAAGAATTATTACTTGCTTGTGCATGTCTCTTTGTGACTCATGGTCACTAACATCTTTGGAATAGGATGGCAAATAATTCAGCCCATGGAAACAAGATGTCTATCACGACATATGTTGGCAGGGAATAGAACATTTATGAAATAAATATTTGAGTGTGACTGTAAACATATTTTACTTCTGTTTTGAGTGGGATGTGGGAGAAGTGTTGCTAGTTGGAAGGGAGGTGGAGAAAGATAAGAGAAGGAGATTTCTCTGGTTAAAAAAAGAAAACAAAGCAATACAAAGACATTGTGGCACAAAGTATGGTCTGCTGGTTTTAAAATTACTGTGCAAAGTAAAAATAAATAAGCCAAATCTCTCCAGAGGTGTATTTTGTCCAGTAAAGATGTAAGAAAAGAGCAGGATTTTCTACTCAGTTTACAAAATTGTTCAAGCATTTAAATAGGGCCACTACCATAGACACAAGCAAATGTGATCATGCTAGATTTCTTGCAGCGTAGCAATTAAATTTCAGAAAGTTTCAGAAGCTCCTTTCAGATAGATTTCCAGAATTTGACCAGCTTTTCCAATGCTCATCTTTCTTCAGTGAGGCTATAAAGCTGGTATCCATAAAACCAGACATTCTCAGTGTATTTTTAGCCACGTTTCCACCTATGACCAAAATGCCAACAAGTTTCTCCTTGGTACTTGGTGTACCTCTTTGCAAAAAAAACCCAGGAGTATTTATAGTGTGTTAGGATTTCATGGTTATATGTCAGAAATTTTTATTATGAAATGTTTTTGTAAACAAACTAAATTCCATGGGGAAATATACAGATAACATTCTCTCTTTTTTTTCCTCTTATTTTTATTATTATATTTAATTAGTCTCTCCACAGAGTGTTGAAACTTATGATAAACATTTCCTGAAGCAGATTTTCAACCTGTAACTCTGAGTAAGAAATATGCATTTAAAGTTGTTGCTTTATATTTTGACTCTGAGGGGGGATTTAAGAAAATATTCTTGCTAGATGCTTTAGAGTTTCTTTTCTCCAAAGAAATTGCAGGATATCTAATGAAGGAAGTTAACCCTAGCATTAAAACCGAGCTAAATTTGTGTGTATGTGTTTATTATTTTCGAAACTACATGACTTTAAACAGTTAAAGCACCAGGCTCAGCCAATATGGAAATAGAGCTGAATTTGAAATTTACTATATGCTGTTTCTGCTTTTCATTTTTTACCATTTCACACCTTGTCCGCATCTTGAGCAAGCTTGTAAGTTTCCAACGCATACATTTCTTGTGATGATATATTGTCCTGGTGGAAAATTTCATTTACTGGCTGTGCCCTTTGCTGAACCTGTTGCTAGTCAGGGAACATGATAAGCGTATAAGTAGCATGCTACTTCATTTATCATACATCGTTTTAGACACTCAAATATCTCATATACAATTCTGCATTCCGCACCAAGGGAAACTACTAAACTTGCAGGAAAAAAATCTACAAATAAATTGTCAGTTCATAATATATAAATGTATCATCCTAATAAAAATTAATCATAGTTTATACTAAAACTGTAAAGTGCCCTTTATTTTTTTTTATGGCCTCAGTAACCACATGCTATCAAACACTAATAGAAAATATCTGGCTTTTGTGATTTGGTGTATAGCAGCATTGAAAGATATAAAAATACTGTCTATTTTTAATAATTGAATTACATTGCAAATAAATCACAGGCTTGAAATATCCAGCAGTGCTGCTAAGAACGTTCTGCCATCCTAGTATTTCTCGCTGGTTTAAACATTCACCATACCTTGTATAAAACAAAATTATATTCAGAAAAGCAACCAGAACAGCAATGCCAACAAAATCCCTTAACGTGTAAGGAATTTAGAATTCACCAGAAAGAAAACAATCGCAAGAAATTTAAGGTCAAATAAAACCAAGTCTATCTGATGTACTAGCTGTTCCTAGCAGAGCAGGTCAGGCCTCCCTAATTTCAGTAACTTGTCATCTATTGATTTCAATGCTTCTTCAGACCATCATTACAATATTTTACTACAAGCTGCTTTTTATGTCCAACATAAAATAATCTACATCTTGTCAAGATGTTGCATTTGAAATGTTGAATGCAAAGCTCTGATTTATGTTAAGCAGTGCTTACACTAATTACAACCTTTCACTAAGATATTGACTATGAAAAAGTATATCTTACGTTTATATGGCACCTTTCATGCTGCATCCTTTAAAAACTGTACATAAAAGAGTCACTTCAACTACCTCTCATATATATCCATTTCTAGGGAGGAGTAGAAGCCTTTAATGGGTCATGGTGACATTGCATTCTAGCTTTGAACTAGAAATGAAGGAGGATTTGTTAAACAGAGTTTAATTATCTGAGCTGTAATTTGACTAGGTTGTGATAACGTAACTGATACAGATATGTCGGGGGAGAAGAGAGGAGGGAGGGAGAGAAGAGGAATGAAAAAACAAAACTAGCCCAGATATCATGCGTCTCATTGGGGAAGGGGAAAGAACCTGCATACAGGGTTTTTTGTACTTTTTGAAAACACTGATTTTAGAAAAGATGCCAGGTAAGGTGATAAAATAGAACCTCCAAAACAGGTTTCCCATAACTGAAGGTTTTGCACCCCATCAGAAGGGTTAGCCCCCATCAGAACTAACCATGCTTGGCGGTGAAATACAAAATGTTGATATGTAAGTGATCTGAATACGAAAACTGCTGTTGAGTTGCAGTCAGAATTCACCTAGATGAAGAGAATGGAAAGACCTGAAACCAAGTAACTTCCTCACGTAATCACCACGTATCATAAACAATGGATGGGAAAGGAAGGATGTAGAATTGGGCCTGTACAAAATGCTGTATCTAGTCCAAAACTTCATGTCAAGGAGGTTTGTACCGTCATTCACTTCTTTATCTTTTCATAGGAGCAAAAAGGTCACCATTTCAGTATGACCTCTCAGCTCTAAAATTTGAAACTAACAGCCGTGATTGGCTTATTAGAGAAAGAAGTTTGCAAGGTTTATTTAAAAACTTAACAGTATTTTTTCCCACTTAAAACGCATTGATGAAGAGGTTGAAACTCAAGTCAGGTTCAGGACTTAAAAATTCTCCTCTAGAATTTAAAATGTAGATTCATTTACAGTTGCCAGGAGACTGTAGGGGCAGACACTCAGAAGTTTCTGGTATCGAGCTGGATGACTTGTTGAGCTTCAAAATAATTGCTGAAATCAAGGGTTCCTTTTAGGTTTGAGTTGTTTATGCTCAGCTCTATAAGCAGATTACATCTGCTACGTTAGCTGGTGTTTATGATTATATTTTATTCCTTCAGCTCACAGATGAAAAAAATTACTGGATAAATGGGTCATTCTCTATTTGACGTACTTCTCCAGTGTTTTAATTATGGGATTTGGAGGTGGAATCCATTTTCTACAAGAACAGATTCACAATTAAAAAATATCAGTTGGGTTTCTTCATGATGAAGTATTTCAGGTCAGTGGAAGGAGACAAATATTTGCTGTGTTTAATTTTCAGAAAGCGATGTGATGCAAAGTGATTAATAAAAAAGTTCAGGTCATGCATTTGGTTTGCCAGAACCAACTAGAGTGGAGGACATGTGTCCTGCTTTAGAGTGGTTTGAAATGTAAACAACCATGCCTTTTCCCCTATAAAACAGACAGGGGCTCAGCACAGTGAGGGATCAACCTTAAATGGAAATAATTTATTCTCATGTTGAACATGCCTCACCTTTCTTGCCTTACCAGCTTCTTTTAAATGCTGTTAAAGTGGTAAAAGATGCTCATTCACTTTGCTTTTTTCAAGTTGCTGTTAAAAGCACAGTGTATTTAATAAGAGTATTGAAGACAGGAAAAAATTCCTATATGTTATGGAGGAAAGATTGTCAAGATATTTTAGTCAGTGATGTTCTTGTGTTCTCCTGAAAGATATTCAAGGTTGGTAGAACAGTTGATTTTTTTTTTTCTGGTGGATTTATAGATTTACAGAAAGCCTTTGAAGAAAATTTGTGCATAGCTAAAAAAAAAAAAAAAAAAAAGTAGGTAACTATGGCTTTATTGTGTAGAAATAATGGATTCCATGCCCATGATTTCTATCATCTTGCCAACTAAACGTGTTCTACAACCATTAATTAAGATTTCACCATATCTCTATTAAGTAATGTTATATCCATTTCATTGCTGAGGGAATTAAGTTGCTGAGAAGTCAGGAAGCAATAGAATCCGAGAGCTCCTTCAAACCTTTTCCTATGCAGTGATCCATTTCCTTTCTGCACAGTATTTTCTTCCCTTCCATGCTCGGGCTAAAGCACCTACAGAAAGGAAGCATCCCTGGAAAGAATGGAGACTTCAAGATCAAGAGTTGTTTCTTTTAGAAAAATAAACCTTAGACCTCTCATTCCCTGTTATGTATTCCTCAGCAACACCTTGATTTTAGTTGCTGTCCCCCTTGATTTATGTTTCTGGAGACAGGTGTTTTGTGTTGAGGCCCTAGATTTGCAGTACCTCAAGTTCAGAAAAGAACTCTGAAAAAGGAGAAAGACAGAAAGGCTCTGTTAGGCTTTTACTTCAGAGTTCCTTGGGAAAAGCAGAGCAGCAGGATGCAGTCCAAACAAGTATTAGGGGGGAGAACCATGCTCAGTTTGAGGTAGTTATGCTCTCTTGCGCTTTCCTGGGAGTCTGAGAGGACAGAGAGGGAGAAACAGTCCACTGAGAGTCCTAACTTGATATGGTTCAATACACTCGAAGGCAGTTTTTCTGAAGGTTGTTGGTTTTGGTTTAGGGTACAAGATTTCCCTTTGAATCCTGAAGGTAGCTATTAAGTATCCAGAGATTTGCCATATCCCTTTATTGTCTGTTTCCACAGAGCAGTGGGGCAGAGCTTTCCCTCAAGTTGTTCTTACTGTAGGTAGACTTCCTAGATAGAGGTATCTCTGCAAAAATTATGATTATTTTTGTCTGTTTGCTTGTTTATAATTTTGTTTTATAGCAGTGCCTGAGGAACAAACTGAGATCCCATTGTGCTTAAAAAATACTAAACTAGAACAGTTCCCAAAGCTGCATGTAAGACAGGAGACCACAGGTTAATATGGTCAGATAGGGAATACAAAGAAACGGTAAAGCAGTAGTGATCAGTATGGTCTTAATACACACTCTTTGTCCTTGAAGCGTAAATGAGAGATAGTGGGGGAAGAGGAAGAGGTGGGCAATACAGATCCTTGAAGATGAAAACAAGCAACTTATATTTAATGTGATGAATAAAAGGTAAGCTAACTAAATGGTGTGAATAGACAGTTCAAATAGTGGCCTTGGAGAACCAGCAGCTCTATAAATGGGTAAAAGGGAGCAATTTCTTTTCTTGTGAGGAAAGAAAGGATGTTGTCATAAGAGTTTGGACAAGAGTTTTGGTTGTGCAAGTAGATAGGGAGAACCTTAAAATAGGCTATGTGTAAAGAAAGTATACGATTTAGGGGTTGACAGGCAGATTTGTTTGCTGTCAGCACATAGACAGAATTGAATTTGTGTCTTTGAGATTACTCGGATAAAGTATTAGGAGGACCAGGAACAGGATCTGAAGAAACTGTTACAGAAAGCTGAAATGAGGGATTAGAAGGATCTTCTGCAAGGCATGCCAATGAAGCAATTAGAAATGTGAGATGTGTGGTGCTCCAGGATGGAGCACTGGATCTGAACAGGTTTAGTTGAGTGCAATTGGTAAGAGACAGGTTGTAGAAGTATATGGTAAAATTATTAAACAACTTCAGGCTGTGATTTTGACTATATGTTTAATTAGTAATTAACTGAAGAAGGCAGCTGAAACAGTAGTTGTAGTGTCGTTTGAGGTTATGGCTGATTTGTTTATATTTATATTTCTTTTTCTAAAACTAAAGCAAATTAGTGTTTTGAAAAGGAAAAGCCAGCAGGGCATGAAAGGTAATGAACAAAAGGCAATAAGGGTATCTCCAGTGAGGAGAGTGGATCTAGTTAGTGGGACTGTTGGCACAACAAGTTAAGAAACTGATGGTTGGACAAAGAGAAAAGTTGTAATTGCGTTGTATTTTGTCAATCTCTCATTGGAAGACATCAGAGCAATATGGTGTGGAAAGAGAATCGAATAAAGCAGAATATGAGGAAAAAGCTGGCGGTTTCCTCATGAAGAAGCATTTGGGTCAGTATGAGACTCAACGATACAGTAGAAAGGAGAGAGACTTAGAATCAGGGTTGTTGAAAGGAAAAGCACAAGAAAAAGAATGATGCCGTGGTTAGAAGTAGAAACCACAGAATGGGAGAAGCATCTTACTCTGCTCAGAAGCAAATTCAGGTCAGGCAGTGCTGGGACCGAGAGGCTTCCACACACGATAGTTCTTAAAGCAGCAGAGCAGTGGCACCCAACTGCCAACAAATCACAGATTCTTCCAATCATCTCAGAAATGCGCTGTACATCCCAGAAACAGCTGAAGAGAGGAAAGCAAAGAGAGTAATGTAGTCGCTTTAATTTTCTCCCTGAGAATTAGTACTTAAAATTCTGCTTCTGAAGAAATGCTCAGCATTAAATTAACAAATTCCTCAACTGTTGAATGCAAATCTGGAAGAAAAAAAAAATTAATAGCTTTGTTTTTTTACAGCCTTCCTCTTACTTCTAACTTACCTTTGGGAGCAACCACTTACAAACTTGTTGAAATATATTGATTTTCAGAAGCAAATGGCTTTTCAGGAGTGTCACAGCAGCTCATCTCTGCTGTTACTGTCCGTTTCCAACTACAGGAGCAGTGGAAGTGAAGTGTATAATGACTTTCCACATCTGACGATTTCTTTAAAATCTTGAGTCAACTAATTATCTGCATTTTATTGTACAGCCAGCTAACCGTACAGCCTTGCTTCAACTTGCCCTTGCTCAATCCATTAGATCAACAAACACACACCCCTGTAAATGTATTACGTTTTAGAGTTACTATTTGATATCAAAAATACTGCTAGTTCAGTGTACATCCAGCTATGAATTCAGAAGTATGGATGCATCATTCAGAAGGTGATGACCTTCAATTAGGGATGGAAACCAGCTTGTCCTCCAGCTGCAAGATTCTTGGTTTTATAACAGTATGTTTTTCTCAAGTCTTTCTTGGTTAGTTGTGTAATATTACATATTAAATTCACAGGTGTTAAGGAGGTGAAGGAATATTCCTGTTGAGTATTCCTGTTTTAGAATACATTGTCTTTACTATGCTGAGTCGTACTTTAATATATAATATTATCCCACTGATTTCCATGTGATAGAACTCAGCATAATTAAGGTTGGCCATTTCAGGTATTTTGTACTCCGATGTGTCATTTCTTAGTTTGAAAGAAAAGACATTTAAATTAAGACGTTACTATGGGAAAGCTGAAAAGGTAAACAATAGTCTAATAGGACTCCACACAACATATTCTCATGAGGGAACGAAGCTGGAAGATGTGTTTTCCAGCTGAGTACTTTGTCAGTGGTTATTGTCAAGTAAACATTTTTTCAGTGAAGTTCTTAAGCCAGAGAACAAGACAAAGTAAACCAACGGTTAAACTCATGCTGAATAATAAGGTGGTTGCATTCACTCACCAAAAACAGAATTATAGGACAGGAAGAAGGTAAGTAGCTGAGAAAGTTAGAGGAACCCTCTTTCACACCTCTAACTCATCACACCCTCCCCATTTGTAACTGTACACAATATATTTGTACTAGTAGTGATGTAACCTGTTCAACTCTTTCTGACTGAATTTCCTTCAAACCTCATGCTTTAATATATACTACATTGTTAAGGGGAAAAAGTCAGCACACAAGTTATGCTGCTTTGAGGCAGTAAAATTATGTTCTGACACAAATAACACAAAATACTCCTTAATTATTAAATGACAGGTTTTTATTGGATTTAGTTGAAAGTTGTGCTGATTCGTTATCCCTTGATGTATCTTCAGCTAGAGTTTTCACAGTGGTGACATATGGGTGTATCCATCTGCTCCTAACTTCCCTAAACCTCTCTTGGTTTGTCTCTCTGACATTTCCGGAGATGCCTCAACTTCCACCACTGGCACTTTTGACAGCATCCCCCCCATGAGTCTGTCATTTAACCTGTCTTTGACTTCCCCATTTCTTCCTTTGCATATCCAAGCCTTCCCCAAAACTTGCCGGTTTAATGTTTCAAAATAGTTCTAATAGTTGCTCTCTACCGTTAAGAAAACAATTTTGCATCTTCTTTCTTAATTTGATATTTTTCCCTCTCTCTCTTTCCTAATAAAGCCCATCCTTTCCAAGCTCAGCCACTAGGATCCCTGTCCTTTCCAAGCTCAACCACTAGGATCTAAACTTTTCATTCTGATCTCTTGGGAAGCCTTGCACTGCTACCAATCTGTTGTCAGTATTTGTGTTCTGTGTCATTAAGTTTCTGCTCGTTCCCTATAATTTTGCTCACATTTCCTCCCTTCTTTGGGTCAATCTGTTGATGTCGCCTAAAAATACCACTGTAAAAAGTATTGAGCATCCTCTTCTGATTTAGCTATCTCATGTGTGCATAGATGTGCTATTCTTGCCTTTGTTCTCGGGGCACCTACTTACTCATATCCATTCCAGAGACATATTAGCAATGATTATTCATAGTGGCAGAGATGCAGATTAACCTCAGCTACCTCTAAATTCCACTGTGTGCATATGCATGCATTTAAATATTTTCAAAAGGTTGCCAGGATTTTCATTTAACAGGCTGAAATACACCACATTTGCAATTTCCTGTTTTCCTTCTATCCTTTCTTCCTGCTATGGTTTTACCCTTTCACAGTTTAAAGGCTTTATTTTTTTTTTCTTTGTGTTTTTACTGTACCTTTCATATTAGGTAGCATTTAGCTGTGTGAGTAAAGCTGGTAGAGTTGGGGTTTATTTGTACTCCAGTTGCATTTAGAGACACTGATCAAAGACCTCACGTGCTATCTAGAAACTTCACAAACGCGCATTAATGCGATTATTCTTGTTTGGGGCAGCTCCTAGTTCGGATACGCCGCATAAGAGCAGCACACAATGGAAGAGAAGCAAGCTGCTGTGTATTAAGCCATGTTCTCAGTTCACCATCTACCTGGCCAAAGTTTGCTAGTCAAGCTTTATAAATGTGAGGACAATGGAAACGGTATGTGGGTACTTCAATACAGTTCTTCCATGTCTTTGGGAGAGAAGATACTTTCTCACTAAATTGTAAGATCCTCGAAGTAAAACCTGTGTATCTTGTGCAGTGTTGAATACGTTAGTGCTCAGCATGTAACCTTCACCTTAGTTGCTGTTACTTTCCGGTGTCAGAGCATTAAA